>NW_006159849.1:4384635-4454219 GCF_000334495.1 Tupaia belangeri chinensis
TCGGGACCAGCAGTTAGCATAATGGCTATGTTGCTGGACTCCCATGTAGTCAACCGCAGTTTGAGTCCCCGACCCGGCAGCTTAAACTCATGCCAGGCACATGTGCGTGCGTGCCCAAGATCCCAAGAGGAGAATGGAGGAGAAGGGATTGCGGCGTGGCCATCCCCACTGGGGGGGTGATTACTCGCTTTCTGTCTCTCTGTCTTTCTCTGTCTTTCTGGCAAGCACACGCACCCTATAGCAAAAACCTCTTCAAAAACAGAAACAAAAGAAGGAAAGAGTTCTCTAAGGAGATGAAGCTGATAGAATACCTCATGCAAATGGGGGAGGGCATACATAGATGGTGAATTTAAAACTGTGAGTAATATACTCAAAATATGCAAATAAAAAAGCAAAAAAAATTATTAACTCCAGACCAAAGAAAAAAGTTGTAAAAGAATAAGAAAAGCCCTATCAGTTTCTCAGCTGTAAATAGCATTTTCATAGTCACAATAAATGTCAACTATTGGTGCTATAGCATTATGCTATGACTCTATGGGGAGGATGGGGGAAGAAGAGTGTAAGGACAATAGAAACTGGAATTAAAATAAAAACTAAATCTTCATATTATTATGTCAGAATGAAATAAAGAAAGGAAATACTACTTCATTCATATATATAGATAGATAGATAGATAGATAGATATAAATAAAGTACTATATAAGTGTCTCCAAAAAGTTCATGGAAAAAGCATACTCTGTATGGATTTAAAATTCTTTTGCACCAAAATAAGCTCATACTTTAACCTCACTGTCCATGTACTTTTGGAAGTCCCTTACATATTTAAGATGAACAAATATACATATAAATGTTATTTTTGAGTCGGAAGGTGGTGTGGTGGTTAAGGCACTGGACTCCCACATGATCAACCATGGTTTATGTCCTGGACCCAGTAGCTTGGGAAACACACTGGGTGTGTGCATGCATGCCCCAAATCCCAGGAGGATAATGAAGGAGATGGAACTGCAGTGAGGCCATCCCCCAAAGGGGTGATTTTCCACTTTCTAGCTCTCTTTCTCTTTGTCTCTCTCTAGGAAGTGCATATGCCCTCTGGCAACCTAAAAAAAAAGAAACCTAAAAATATGTTATTTAGAGATATTGAGGTATATTGTGAAAGAATATGCTGAACAAATTGAAAAGATTGCCTTTAGAGATGGAAATAGGTTGGGGGTGGAGAAATTGCTATTTTTGGTACCAATTTTGAAGATGGATTGAATTTTGTATTGTGTACAAGTAAAATTTGGATAAACATAGAAAATAAAAATTTATTATACAACAGACTGAGAGTCAGATTTTGGCTGATTTAGCATGATACACAAATTATCCTCCTCCCCACAGCCCAACTAATACAGCCTGACAGTTCTTTGTGTGAACTGGTTGCATGTGGAATTTTGCTTTGATTAAAGAAATGAAGGGTTTGTTTGTTTTTGTAAGAGAAGGCAATGAGAGGGAGATGATGATAGAGGAAATGTATGGCATTTAGCCCTTCTCAGCCTCTTGCCGTGATCTGGCCTGTTTACTCTGTTTCACCAGAGACCCAGAGATTTTTAAACATTCTTGACCAAATTGTCCTACTTCAATACCCTTGGGACAAAGGGCAGCTTAGAGATGGGGAGCGAACCAGCCTTCGGTTTTCCACAGAACTGTGTTCTGCTGCTTTGGAGTGCAAGGTAGCACTCAACATACTGTCAACATCAAGTGGGGGTACTATTAGCAGGGGCAACAATAAACCTACTTCAGGTAGCTTTGACTAGTTGGATAGAGCCAAAGAGAAAGAATGAGGAAGACGGTGCTCTGTATTAGCGGCAAAGAAGACATGTCTTCAGCATATATATGTTTCCTCGAGTTCTTCTCAAAAAGTAAAGCTCAAGTCAATGATTTGACTGTAGTGTGTGTGTATGTATGTGTGTGTGTGTGTGTCTATGTGTGTGTTTGTGTGTGTGTGTGTGTGTGTGTATATATTTTTTTGAGAGGTTTTTGCTATAGTGCACGTGCACTCGCCAGGCAGACAGAGAGAGACAGAGAGACAGAAAGCAAAGAAATCATCCCCCAGGGGGAATGGTCACGCCACAATCCCTTCTCCTCCATTCTCCTCTCGGGATCTTGGGCACGCATGCACACGCACCTGGTGTGAGTTTAAGCCATCGTGTCTGGGACTCAAGCTGCAGTCGACTACGTGGGAGTCCAGTGACATAGCCATAACACTAACTGCTGGTCCCTATATATATATATATGTGTGTGTGTGTGTGTATATATATATGTGTGTGTATATATATATATATATGTGTGTGTATATATATATATATATATGTATATATATATAATACCCCTTATTATTGATGTATCTTTTATTATGGAAAGTATCTCGGGGAACACAGGCGAGTACTGGAAAGACTGAGTAGGGAGAAAGACTAGCCAGTATACAAATATGTCACTAACTCATGGCCAGTTGGGTAATTGAGGCTTGTGCCTATTAGGACTCTGAAGAGCCACCTAGAACTATCAGAATACTGCATTGGAGGGGTAATGGAAGCTGGAAACATTTATCCAGGACTCTTATTTGACCAGGTTTTATATTCCTGGGAGTGCTTTCCTCTGGTATCCTCCTCAGAATCAGAGATGCCTAGGGCAGAAAAAAACAAGGAATTCCCTGTGGAATGGAAGCTATGTGCTCTCAGGTTACACTCATAAAAGTGGTTCTTACAGTAATTATGGGAGGAAAATGTGGTCCAGAAGATATGAGGTGAGGCAGGAAAGGTTATGCTGCAGTGTGTGATAAATTCTATTGTGGATTCTCAGAAACACTTGGAAAGGGGAAAGGAGGGGTTTGAAGGAAAATCTTATATAAACAAGTGTATGAGAATAACACTGAAACTTGGAGTACTGATGTTAAAGTGACTAATTATATCTGCAGACTGCTGAGGACTGGGTTATTTGGTTTATACTTCAATATATATTTGTGTTTTATAAGCACCCAACTCCTAAAAGGTGCTTGGAGAGGTAGGATTTGAAGATGAGGAGTGGTTTTTTTTTTTTTTCAGTCATTTTCACTTAAATCTACACCACATAGGTGAGCTTACCTTGACCACATGTCCCTCCATCTCTACACAAGTATATCCAGATGACTAAAAAATCACACTAAACTTTATTTTTGGACTTGAGAACACAAACTTTGATTTGTGAATAGAAAAATGGAAGGGATTGGGACTGGCTGAACAGAGCTTCCCAAAAGCCTTAATTGGCAGCAAATGGCACATTTTGAGGAATGTTTTTTCTCACCTACTATTCCTGGTTAGTCAATCAACTCTGCTACCATAGCTACAGCAGATGGAAGGGGCACCTGGAGGAGGGGCTAGAAACAACCAAGTATGGCCAGTGTGAGGCTAATCATACCCTGATCAGGCAACTTTCCATCTTATCCCCATGTTGCCCTGTGACCTTGACATATGTCTTCAGCATCAAAAGGAACCCTGCACAGCTCCTTCCCATCTGGGGGATCTAGCTGGAGCGAGAGTGATTTCTGAACACAGTAAAATAAGCATTATACTGTGCAATGCTTTCTAATAGTAGGCACTTCGTACAGTTAGATTGGAAAAAATTTGGAGACATTAGCATTTATCATTTCTCTTTATTATACCCTCCCCATACTCTATGTTCAAAGATACATACAACTAGCTCTGTATTACCCCCAAGGGGGTGTGTGTGTGTGTGTGTGTGAGTGTGATCTATCTAATATATCTATCAAGTAGATCTCATATGGAATAGAAATAGCCTGTAAGAGTTACTAGATTTTATGTTTAGATACCTAAGCCCTTAGAGGATGAGGCATTCTGAATTGAATAATATCCCACTCTCTGAAATGTATGTTACGCTAGAACCTCAGAATGTGACCTTATTTGTAAATGGTCTTTGCAGAGATAATTAGTTAACATGAGGTCATACTGGACTAGCATGGACCCTAATCTAAAGACTGGTATCCTTAAGAAGATAAATAAGAGACAGAGATATGCAGAAAAGAAAGAGCCATCTGAAGGCAGATATTGGAGAAATGCAGCTACAGACCAAAAAGAGCCAAAGGTTACTGGAGCCCATCAGAACCTGGAAGAGACAAAGAGGGATATTTTCTGAGGCCTTCCAGAAAATTCTTGGCTCTGCTAACACCTGATTTCAGGCCTCTAGCCTTCTGTGAGAGGATAAATTTCTTTTTTTTTTTAGGTTTTGGCATAGGGCACTTAAACTCATGAGAGAACCAGAGGGAGAAAAGAAAAGTGAAAATTCAGTGATGGCCCTGCCACAATCCCTGCACACACATGCAGCCAGCATACTTTTCAAGTTGTTGAGTCCAGAACTGAAACCGTGGGTGGCCATGTGAGAGACTAGTGCCCTAATCACCACGTTACCTGCTGGTCCCAAGTTTCTATCATTTTAAAACACTCAGTTTGTATTATTTTGTTAAGGAAGCTCTAGGAAGCTAATACAAGGGGAAATAATTGTCTATACTCAATTATCTTGCCCAGAAGTCTGACAGGGCTAGAAATGGAAAGCTTGGTAAGAGAGGAAGAGAATCAGGAGGGACAGAGAGAGATTTGCAGATTTCAACAACAGAGAAGAGTTATGCCCTTATATTAAGTTCACCAGAGAAATAGAACCAATAGGATATATGGATGAATAGATAGATAGATAGATAGATAGATAGATAGATAGATAGATAGATAGATAAGGAATTGGCTCATGCAATTAATTATGGAGGCTAAGAAGTTCCAAGGCTTTTTTGTCAGCAAGGTTGAAATTCAGAAAGCCAGTGGTTGATGTAGTTCCAGTGTGTCATGTTCAGGGTTTTTGGGTGGTCCTCAATCAGTTTTTCTAGGGACAGTTTCTCCCCTTACGTATTATTTGTGTCAAAGAGTCTTAGACACAATCTGATGCCCGTGCAATTTATCATGGAAGAACTTTTACAAGAGAGAGAGCAGAAGCAGGCTACCCTCATAGGCTAGATACAGTCAGGAGGTCAGATGACCTACTGACTAAAGGAGTCCAAAGTCCATTCTCAGGGTTTGGGCGAGTCTTCTCTTTTCTAATACCCATGTACAGTTCAGGCAAACTTCTGGGTATTTCCTTCAAGAAAGGAATTTAAGCTATTATTGTAAAGGTAACGTTTGTTTTAAGCTCGATGATTGTACCTCTGTGCTAAAGTGGCTTATTCCTGGAAATCCACAGGCTGAGATTAGAAATTTCCTAACTAGGATAAAGCATACCTTTTAGAGAGAGATTTTTGCTATAGGACATGTGTGTTTGCCAGAGAGACAGAAATCAAGAAGTCACTCCCCGTAGGGGTTGGTCACACTGTAATCCCTTCTCCTCCATTTTGGGCATACATGCACACATGCCTGGTGTATTTCAAGCTATGGGGTCCAGAACTCAAACTGTGGTCAGCCATGTGGGAATCCAGTGAAGTAACCATTATGCCGTCTGCTGGTCCCAGTTGCAGTATACTTTCAAGTAACTTGTAGCATTGGCCCTGCAAGATGCTCGTGTGGGTCTTATGGCTATCATCAATCTTATAGTCACAATATGTCAACTACTGTGTAACACATAGTCTAAGTTTGAAGGGCTGAGAACCAGGAAAGCCAATAGTGTAGTTCAAGTCTGGAAGCCAACAGGTTTGAAACCCAGAAGAACTGATATTTTAGTTTGAGTCTGAAAGTAGGGGAAATGATGACCAGCTCAAAGGGAGAAGTTCTCAGGCAGGAAAAGGAAAGAACTCAGGCAGAAGTTTCACCTTGTTTCTGGGATGATCCATCTTTTTGTTCTATTCAGGTCTTCCACTCATTGGGTGAAGCCCACTCACACCAGGGAGGCCAATGTGCCTTACTCAGTCTGCTAATTTAATGTTAATCTTATCCACAAACACCCTCTAGGAATTCACTAGAAACAATATTTGGCCAAATATCTGAGGACACATTCAAATTAGCACTTCCACCCTGCTCACTGGCCAAAGTAGCATAGAGACATCAAGGCCCTGGGCAGCATAGTCCCGTGGCTGATGAATACAGCTGGGACACTTACCCAAGGGACCTATGTGCAAGCATAACCTGGAAGTCACAGATTGCTGTCCGTCTGAAAGAAACACATGGATCTGGTTTGTATGATTGGGCCACCAGCAAGGCAAACTGAGGATGTGACAAATGAGGATGGAATTCTCTTCTGCCAAGTTTTAGCCATGTGTGAGCCTATAAAATCTTGATATAACCCTAACTCAAATTAAGTTTCTTACAAGCCTAGCATGTGAGAGCTCACATAGTTGTTAGTTTGTAGAATATAAAGATATGAAGCAGTTATGACATAGTTTTATTAATTACCTGGAATTTATATGCCCTATGTAAATAAAGCTACCTCTGGCAAAATAAAATGAAATAAGACAACCCAAAATACTCCTGAGATCAATTAAGATCCTATGACATAGAACCTGTTTTAGTGAATGTTAGGATATGAATGGACATGTAGCCATTCAATTCTTAAGAAACAAGTTTCTCTGCACAAGCTTCAGCTCTGGTTACACTACTGCCAGACATGCTATTTGATGCTATGGTAGAACTTCCTGAACTCTGTGAAGCCTTTTGGTGCCATTTCCAAAGCCACCCAAAAAAGTCCCTCAGATAATCGTTTCTGGGACATGTATATCCAATGTTACAATTCCTATGTACTAAGAGGACCAAACTTACTATTTTGTGATAAAGCTTCTTTATCATGATTTCCCAGGAAATCAAGTATCCTGAATGTAAAAGTGTAGAAAACTGTCAATCAGGGCACAGAATGGAATTTCTATAGAACTCAAGCATGTAAAGATGTTGGGGCCAACAGGTTATGAGTTAAGACTCGGTGCTAGACTGATTGGGTCACAGAGAACATCACCAGGCCTCAAAAAACATAAAACTTTGGTACCTTTTGGGAACCTTGAAGGCAGAAAGGAAGCTTTTAGTAAGTGGCTATTCAACTTTTCTAGATATTTCATTACCAATACTGTAGGGGCCCTGGCAAAATAGTGGCTTTGGCACCAGGAAGGCAAGGGTTCAAATTCCAGCACTGTCACTTACTAGGAACTTGGGCAATTACTTATCCTCATTCTGAAAATAGTTTCTTTACCCATATTTCCCACATCAGCATGTTCCAGAACTTATATTTCTAGCCATGACCTTTATACCCTGCCAAGGGAAGCCATTTTGGGGGAGCATTTATCAAAAATGACTCTGCTGTGCAACCAAACAGCAATTACTGAAATGATGGCTGTTTAAACAACAAATGTCTCTTTAGGAAGAACATTAATGAAGCAATTATTTAATATGCTAATGAATGAGTGAATAAAGGCGAGAAGGATATGAACAGATGAGAAAAGTTAAAGAAAGAGAGCCTTAGAAACATTTATTGTCTCTTCTCAAGCAAGATTCATAAATGCCGAGAGTCAATTGCCTGTGGCTGCTGAGGCCATCAATTGTGGTCACTTCTAATCTAAAACACTCTTGAAAGGCCATTGCGAATATGATCTTCTGTCACTGTAGTGGCTGGGGTTATCTGGGGAAATCACACCTTTGCAATACTGTGAAGGAAAGTAGTGAAGTAGATAAAGGACTAATGAATGGAAAATTCTCAACCCATCAGCTGGACTATGAGCTTTTCAGAATGAGCTTCTCTGGGCTTTAGGGGCCACCTGTAAGGCTACCACATACGGTAAAGCATACCATCTCTTGTGTTAGGGGACTCTTCTGATACTAACTCCTGAAGAGAAAGGTCTCCATAGCATCATCACTCACTTCTGACACACTTGAGTTCTCATTTATTCTGTGACTTTGGGATCAGAGTCAAAAGAGACCTCAGGGAGCATCTGACTGACCTAGCCCTTTCACGTTACAGATGAGGAACTGGAGGCTCGAAGAGATTAGGTGAATTTTCTGAAACAAACTCAGAAGACTTCCTTTGGCTTTCTCATTCTATCATTGACAGGATAAATCCAGCTTTAGGCTTGCCACTTGCTATGGTTTTAGTGTCCCCAAAATGCATGTGTTGCTATTTGATTATAATGGGATTAAGAGAGTGAAAACTTGAGCCAATTATTGTATTCAAGGGTGGGGCTTGAGGAGGAGTTTAGTGACTGGGTGGTCAATGCAGGATTCCCATGTTTGAGCCTGGTGGGTTTATAAGATTGGGAATGAGGCAGGCAGAGACCCACATGGAATGCAGACCACAGTCTCTCTCTGCACATGCTTTCTTCCTTCTTTGTTCCTTTTGGTCACTCTGTGACATAGTGCCAGCCCGATACTTCTTGTCTTTGGATTTTCCAGCCACTAGAATTGTGAGTCATATCAAGTTTTTATAAACCACTCAGTGTCAGGTATTTCTGTAAACAATGTAATAATGGACTATACATCACACTATACATAACCCTTACTACTCAGATAGCCATGGGGAGACAACTTCATGGATAATTTAGATGTAAATATTAGAGCAAGGTAGAGCTCAAGGTACTTTTTGGTTTACACATCTATTACTATTCCCTTCAGGAGAGATTTCTACTGAGGTTTTCAATACCTTGTTTCTCCTCCCCTAAACTCTGATTAAAGGGAAAACAATAAAGACCTGGCTGTTTGTTATTTATGAAGTATTTCACATACATTATGAGTTAGATCTTCATAGGGATAATGTGTGGTAGATAGGACAGGTAGATTTCCATTTACAGCTATAGTTCTAGGAAGGCTACAGACATAGCACTTTAAAACCAGATGAATCATCTGTTGATATTTCTTGCATTCTTATATGTCCAAAGAAGTCCACTGAATCATGTAGAAACAATCTGAAAGTCTCATTGTTTTTTCATTCTCTTAAACTTACCTAGAGTTAACTATCCCTTACATTCCCTCTGTCATCAGAGCAGACAGCATCTCCCAAATAAGACATGCTCCAAGTAAATATTTTGTGTGCATTGTGTATCACTGCATTTTTTACTAACATTGACTATCATAAATCTTTTCTTAAATAGTGCAAGATTGACAAAAGTTGAAAAAAGCAAGTAACCTAAATGAAAAAGCAATTACCATCTGTTTTTGTTCCTTTCACATTTACAAAGTCTTTCATAGAAAAATATCTGTAATTAAGTGGTGCTGGCAACAAAACCAAAAAATTGAATTGCAATTCACTACTGCTACTTCTACTGCTTGCTCATATTGATATAGCACTTTAAATAAACAATACATATATATATAAAATACATTATATATATGTAATACATTATATATATATAATATGTATATAATTCCCATTTTATAGATGAAGAAATTGAGTTTCAATGAGTTTAGGTGAAATGAATTTCTTGTGTATCTCTATGAGCACTTTGTACACGTAGTCCAAAAATATTTGCTGAATTGGTGAACATTCATGTCCATGTCTCTTTTTTGTACTTAATATTCTAATTAATGACTGAATCTTTTTAAATTTTTTCCTCAGAGAAGTACACACCATGGAAAATGTGCCTCTGGGAATGCAAATAGACCACTCAATATATTAGGCAACCATAAACAAATGGAGATTTGCACAGATGTAATTAAGAATAGAAAATACAAACCTATGTGCAGAACCATGATTTACAGTCAAATTCACCTGCCTTGAAAGCTCATATTAGATTGCTCCTCGTTTGATTACCAAGCTGGTGTTTCAATGCAAAGCATATGCTCGTGGATCCCCAGGTTTGCTGGGCTTAGGAATTAGCTAATGACTTTGAAACAAACCTTTTAAGGGAGGATTGGTTTATGCCTCAGCAGTGCAAACATGTGCAAGTGAAAATATATGCATCTCAACTGGTTATTTTTGTAGGGAGGACAAATGTGTAAAAATATGTTTACCAAAAAAAAAAAAATCTGGTTTTGACTGTTTGCCAAACGTTACTCAAATAATTAGTGATGTTGTTAAGTGCACAGAAGCTCTTCCAAGACGCCTCTTTTTTTGGCATTAAAGAGGATTTAGTGTATGGGAATCTACAGTATTTTAAAGTACTCACAGAACATGGCTGCTAGGTTGACATAAAATGGGCTGCTGCTGTCTTTATCCCTTTCATCATATATCTGAGAACCTGAAAAGACATGGATGAGTCTTTTGTGAAAACCCCAGTTTAACTTTTCCAAATTCAATATCCTACAGCAGTTGTTCATTTTGTCCACACTCTCATATTCACCTTTCATCCTCTTTTCTCTAGTATTTTTATATTTAGAGGGTAAAATTTCTAATACCAAACCAAAAAGCAGGAGTTAAAGGGTTGGAACACCAGAGCTTGGTTTTATCTTTTATGCACCCCACCCTTCAACCTCTTGAAAAGATGAAAATATCTAAAAGAAAGTTTCTTCAGTTCAATTTTCCAGGTTGAATGGATGTTATGGGTGTGAAAAAAGTGTTGCTCCACCTGTATACCTTGGGCCTCTCCACCATGTAAATTCAGAATGTTTGTCAACATTGCAGCTGCCTTGCCTACAGAACTAGCAGTAGGATCTCAGTAAGTAGAATCCTCTCCTAAGTGCCGACCTACCATGGTCAGTGGTACCACTAGGATGGAGGTGCACATCAGGGTCTTTCCATTAGAAGGGAAGCCTGCCCACAAGAGGTAACCCAGTGTACAAGAAGTACAGGGAAAATGTGTTGGAGCCAAGGAGTAGAATCATGCCTGATACTTCTTATAAGCAGAAAGAGAATTTATGTGAAAGACCTATGTAAGGCAAATGGCTGACATTGAGTCAGAATGGTGAGTCAAAAATGGGCATAGCTGTGATGGAGATGAAAATCCACAATAGGAGAAAAATACATCAGAGGAGGAGGAGGTAAGGATAAGGAACCCTCAAAATGGGAGGCAGCCTGTATCAGTCCTAGAGTTGGGGGACCATGGACAGCGAAAAAAGGGAGAGTAGATCAGACACCTTTTGAAAAGCAGTCAGATTCTCCCATTTAAAATCATCTAGAATCTGAACTGGCACAAGGAGGTCAGCTCCACTGAACAAAGTCCATCAGTTCATCAAGGACTCTAGCAAGAGTGAGTTCAGGTTCACCCTCACAGTGCACATTCCAAAATCATGGTTCTAAACAGTTTATGGACTATTTCCAACACTGCCCACCTCTAAGAAGACTAGGAAAATACTAAGACACAGAATCATAAAGGTAAAGGTGAAAGAAGACATGCAAAGTGGCCTGGATAACAAGCAAGATGAGACGTGTACCCTTAGAAAATAAATATATTGATTGTGGAAATCAAAAAGAGAAAACTCTTTGCAACAGAATCTGAAAAAATAGCCATGCAAATAAGGGCTCATTATTTCCCCCTCTGCATGGAATGACTGGCTTTGAGTTTCAACATGGGAGGAAAAGCCAGATGCTGGTAGACAGGCTTATTATAGAAAGTCCACTTGTACTGAAGTTTTCTCAACACTTTCCATCGTTGCTGACTGAGGCTTTGTTTTGTTTCCCACTTAAGTGTAGGGCAGGAAAGTACCAAAATTTGTATAAAGTCTGAAACCTTTTCATGAAAATGTTCTATTCAATACCTCCGATACATGATATATGATGCACCACAGGAAAACTAGTGTTGCTACAGACGTTAATCATAATTATGAAAATTTTTAATTTAAATGTAGGTCTGAACACACAAAATACAGTGCATGGCCATCTGTTAGTTTTCCATCTGGGCTCATTTGCAAAATACATTCTGTTTCACTCCCCCCTCCCCCCTCTATTTATAATCTTCCCTGGAAAACAAATATGCCTAATCTATGGCATGCCAGAGCTGAAGTTAGCTATTTACAAGTGGCTTTTAATAGACATGGTTACACAGTTGAAAGCAGTAACAGAACTTTTTCAAGTTTTGCTTTTTCTTAATTGCTGGTGGGACAGGGTACCTCCTTAAACTTTTGTTTTACATTTTTCCTCCAAGTTCCCATGTACAGGTGACTTTCTAGCTTGTCTATAAAGAATAAGTAAAACTGGAATATTGTTTTACTTCCCTACTGGTATGATAAGAATAATGTCTATAACTCTAGAGCTGTCAAAGAAGCCATATTCATAACAGAGAGTGCAAGTGAGGCAAACGCCCTCCAGCTGAGGAGTGGATAAACAACTGTAGTACATCCATGAAAAGAATATTATTCAGCAACTAAAGTGAAGTATGGATACATGCTATAACATGGATAAACCTCCAAAACTTTACACCACGTCAAAGAAATGAGACAAAAAGGTAAAGAAACTATATAAAAGACTGTGTGATCTTGTTTATATGAAATGTCCAAAATAGGCAAATCTGTGGAGACAAAAAGGAGATTAGTGGTTGTCTAGGTCTGAGGAGAGATCAATACTCAGTTTCCTTTGGGGATATAAAAGTGTCTTATAGATTAGATTATCATGATGGCTGCAGTTATGTGAATAGACCCACAAATATTAAATTTTATACTTTAAGCAGGTGAACATTATGTAGTATGTAAGTCATATCCACATAAAGGTGCTTTAAAAAAATATCGTCTAGCTGAAAGAAAACACAGAGATCGTTTAGCCAATTTTTTTTTTCACATTTTCAAGATGGCTCAGTGAGGTCCTGGGGAGTGAAAATGATCATTACTTAACTCATTTGTGTTGCGGTTTCTAGGCATTAATTCGTGCATTCTCCCTGATACATAATGCTGAGTAATACTAATTAATTCACCTACTGATGTGAATACAGTGGACTGAAGGAGAGGTTTAAGTGGAGAGACCAGTTAGGAAGCCAGTGCAGTAGAACCAAATCAAGGTAAGGACAGCTTTTAGAGACGACAGAGGCAGACAGAGCAGAGCCGCTTATCTGGATGCAGTAGATCTTTTGGAGGTAAAGTAGTTATGACTTTCTATCTGACTGATTATAGGAATAAGCAGGAGAGAAAAGGTCAAAGATGAGGAAGAAGTTAGTGATCAGGAAGCCTATATAAAGTAGGAAATGGAAAAGAAAGAAGATGAGTTTAATTCTTAATATGAGTTTGAGTTATCTATAGAACACGCATTGGAGAAACCTAACAGGAAACTGGAATGACAGAACTCAAAGTTTGTCAGAAAACTAGAGCCAAAGACAAAAAGAGAGTGCTTTATTGAGCGTGCGTAATGAAAGCACTGTCTGTAGCCAGCAGACGGCATGGTGATTAAGGCACTAGATTCCTCATGGCTCACTCCGCAGTTCAACTCGTGGACCTGGAGTCTTGAAAACCACACCAAGGGCATGTGTATGTGTGCCCAAAATCTGTGAGAGAAGAATGGAAGAGAAGGGACTGTGGTGCGGCCATCCTCCATGGCAGGGGTAATTTCTCACTTTCCCTCTCTCTCTGGCAAGTACACATGCCATATAGCAAAATTCTTAAAGTAACAACAACAACAACACTGTATAGATACAATTACTACAGTGACAGTACAGAGGAAAGCAGAAGACCAGGGTGGAACAATGAAATGCTTATCTATGCAGGGAAGAGGAGAGGGGATGGGTGGCAAGGGGAGGGAAAAAGGGGCTGTGTCTTCAAAAAGTTAGTGAAGATGTGTATTAGGAAACTATGCATGGAGTTCAAATTTTTTTGCACCAAAATCATAGTTTAATTACATTTTCCTAAGAACTTCTTGAAGTCCCCTGGAATAAAAGTAAAAGAGAAAAGAGTCAAAGACAGATTCATTACAACACAAAAGTGGGAAACCAGGACAGGTCAGCACAAACAAGGGAATAAATCTAATTTAAGGCAACCAAATGCTAGAGGATGGATTTTGAAATTTATCACTTCAGGCATCATCCTTTGTTAGTTTTTAGTTTACTTAGGCAGCAAATGCAAAATTCTGGAACTTAAATCAAACAAAAGCTCTAGCTCTGAAGATCAGACAAGATGAGGAAAATCTACAAGAATTAAACTGATGAGATGAGAAAAAGTGAATGGCAAACATATATGGACAAAAACAGCTGGGAATTTTGAGAACGAGGTTATCATAATAAAATATGTTGTAAGAAAGAAAATACAGTTCCCAGATGATTTGTTATCATAATGGGGGTGAAAATTCACAAGTATGCTTTTCTTGCATTTCTGCTACATTGGAATGGAAGGGCAAAATATTAATGTGGGCCTCAGTAAATTAACAGATTTTGCCTGCTTTCAAGGCATTAATCAGATTTTGTAATTCCCAGTTCTTAAAAGTTCAGGCTGAGCATAAGGGTAAACCACGGTCTCCAATAATAAAATCCAGTTGCCTAGATTCCCACTAGATAACCATAAAACGAGGAGTTCACAAGAAGGCTGTCTCCCCTAAGATACTATTATCCCCCTCCACACACAAAATTGAATATTGTATATTTATTTACCAATTCCATAGCTCATTTTTAGGAACTCAAAGAAAAGCAGGAAGTTCCTGCCTTCCCCTAAAGAGTTAGTATTTAAGTCACAAGGACAGGTAGACCAGTTGTTTCTAACTCATGTATTAAATGTTATGACAAAAGAATGGATATAAAGGGAAAGGTATATCCAGTCTTTCAAAGGGCTGGAAAAGCAGGTCAGAGGAGTGCTGGACTGACTCTTGAGGGGCAAATAGGAGTTCTTTAAGCAGACTCGGGGTGGAATGGACACAGGACTTTTTCTCTTAGAGGGAAGAATGTTAGCAAAGACTTGAGGAATAAGAAGCCTGCACATCTGGGGAACTATGGTTGTGGCAGAACTCAGGTGGGTCCAGGATATAAAATAGAGAACATCATTGGTTCTTGCTAAATAATCCAAAGCAGTTTACTTATCTCCTCCTTTCCCTCATATCTACTCCATATCCATCTCCTATGCTCAGGTCATTCATTCTTCAACCTTAAGCTTTTAACCCCCTTCAATTCTCCTTTGACTCCAAAGCCTGCCTCATTATCCAATTGGACTACTTCTCTCTCCCGTGAACATGCAGAACATGTGACCTCTATAGCATGCATGTAGATAGCACTTGCTGTACAGTACCTTCTGTCTCTCTCTGTTATGTACATCCCATTCCATTTATGTTGTTAGTTTTCCAAGGACAAGGACTATGTTTCATCAACTTTCCATCACCCACAGTTAATATTAATTGATTGCTCTGAAGTCAAAAGTCAACTTATTCAGTGAGCCCTTGGAAAACAAATTCCTTCCAAAATTAAGCTAATCCAATGCTACCTTAAAAAGCATATTCCTAATACTGAGACAATAGCCAAAGTACTTAGGAAAGGGGAAAATGCATTGTTTTATAATGCAAACTGAATTAGCTCAATAAAGGGTTTTGACTTTCCGACAACCTTCTGTCAAAAATAAATGAGCTGGTAGGAGTCAGAACATAGTTGTTACATTTGAAGCTAAACCGAAGAATCAGAACAGATGCAAGACATAAAAGAGAGGCAGCACACTGGCTTTAAATGCATATAACATGAAACTTTGATGTCTGTTTCCTAACCACTTATTTAAAAATGTTTGCCCTTCGTACCACTTTAATTTTGGATACCACCATTCCCTATGGGCATTGTGAAATGTCGTATATGTTTTAGAAAACCAGATTAAATTATTTATATTTTTGGGGCACATCTTTTCTGACAGGCCAAATAGCATGGAAATCCTGGGCCTTGGGAGGTCTGAGTCTCATTTTTATATTTACCCAGAGAACATGCTGTTTCTCACTAAAGTCGGTTGAACTATATGGGCCAGTTTCTCTTGTCAGCTTCTTGTAAGCTTTGAACAGGAAGAAGAAATACACAGCAGGGTAATCTAGCCCTTTGAAATTTGGGACAACTCGGAAAGATGCACTGTGGTATTGATTTGTAATAAGCTTTGTTCAGACCAGATCCATCCATAATATGATGAGGATTCTTTTTGGATTAAGATGTCCAGTGGTTATAAATGAAAAGCTGTTATCTCTTTGGGGGGTGGGGCAGGGAGGTGGTGATGGTGGTGTGAGTATGTAATTTTCAGTTATTTCCTTTGTGAAATTTTTGGCATGTGAAAAAAGGCATGTTCTTTCGTTAGTGGCACAAAAGGTAGTGTAAAGCACATGTCAATTTAGAAGTTAATATATCACACGGCTTTCCTCATATGGAGCTGAAGAGGCTGAAGGATCCACACGCCTGGGCTCTGTCTCTGTATCTACTGATACTGTTTATCAAGCTCTCACAATATGCTGGGCAAGGTCCCAGTGCTTTACAGCTGAATGTTCATCATCTCATTTTATCCTTGCCAGGACTCTGGAAGCTGGGCACCTCTCAGTTCTGATTTAGAGAAGAGGAAACAGGATCGGGGAGATGAGATAACCTAGCCAAAGCTGCAAGCTAGTAGAGGCTGGGGCTGAGATAAGGACTGAGATCTATTTGTTCCCAAAGGTCAAGTACTAAACACTAGTCTGCATTGCCTACCTCCATCCAGAAATCCTCTGCTGGCCAGGCTGGGTAACTAGCCTGCTGGGTGTGTTTACAGACTACACGTTCTCAATGGTATAAGAAAGGTGAGCCAGGTCATTTCAGAAGGAACTATTTAAACTGCTTTGACATTTAAGCCCAGTCTTGTTTCAAAGGGCTTAATTCTAAAAATCCACTTGTTCTGACTCCATATATGACACTCCTGGAATTTGTTGAAATTGGAGTTTTATCTGGTTATTATTCATTAAACATGCAATTCCAGTTAGGACTGCTTGAGTCTCAAGTGTCCTGGAGAAAGAGACACATAGAAAAGTTTTTGTTTGGAGAGTTCCAGTGAACCACCAGAAGCCAAGACAGAGGCATAGGAAAGATTTCTCCTCATGTCCTTAAGAGGAATCGATCCTACAGACACCTTGATCTCAGATTTCTAGCCTCCAGAACTCTCACAGAGTAAAGTTATGTTGTTTAACTCAATCAGTTTGTGAGACTTTGTTACATAAGCCTTAGGATACAATACATCCTTTTTCCCAGGGCTAGGCTTGCTTTCCAGCCCTTCTCTCTTCCTCACAAGACATTCATCTCATTAGCGCCCCTTTAAGTTTCCTTTACTGAGGACCTTTGCCATAGTCATCATCCTTCCTGGAGAGATTCAAACCCAAAGCATGGAGTTACCAAGGCCTCTGTCCAGAGGAACATGGGCAGAGAGTAAGGATGGTACCATCTGTCCCCTTCAGATGCAATACTGGTTATCTGGCTATACAAACTGAATACCAAAAGAATGGCAAGCCCATGCTTTCACTCAGGTGTTGTAACTGAGAGCCCCAGTTTGTTCTATTATGTCACCTCAATTAAGCATACTTTAGAGAATCTGATGCTTTTAGGAAGAGAGAAGCTAGTTTAGAGCAGACACTATGTGGAAACGTTCATTTAATGTATAAAGATAGGAAAATATGGAAGCGTAATGAAGATCCTCCCAAGGGCTATGTGACTATGCTTCTTACCTTATCTGTTCGGATTTTGAGCTCACAGAAAGGGTGTAGGTGGTAGCCCACATCCCTGAAAGAGGATAATAACAGTTTTGTGGACTTGTATTCCTTCTGACCTTCTTTAACTTAGAGATAACTTGACTGATGTGCATTATTCCAAAGAAGTTTTACTACAGTTTGTTTTAGCATTGCTCTAACTGAGCTGTGGTTTCTTTGTCAAAGTCAATTGTAAGATAATAATAATAATAATAATAATAACACTCTTCTATTAGCATTATTTTTCAACACTTGGAAATGTCAGGTAAAAAGATTCTGAGAAGAGTCATAGCTAGTGGGAGTGGGAAGGAGGTTTTTTTTTTTTTTTTTTTTTTTGGTTGTTGACATAAAGCACATGTACTCATCAGAGAGAGACAGTGAGAGAGAAAGTGAGAAATCACTCCTCCCTCTCTCACCCCGGGGTGGTGGCTATGCTGCAATCCCTTCTCCTCCATTCTCCTCCTGGGATTTTGGGCATGCATACACATGCACTCAGCATGATTTTCAAGCCACCAGGTCTGAGGCTTACATCATGTCAACCATGTGGGAATCTAGCGCCTTAACCACCATGCTACCTGCTGGCCCCAGGTGTCTACTTTTCTAAGAAAAGAAGACTTCACCTTTGTCCTACCTCAATCTCTAATAATTGGTTTCAGAATCTTAAGGTTTTTAAGGGGAAGGGGTGTCAAGCCCAGAAGCAGTTCATTCTTGGTGCCTAGGATGTCCTGTCTGTAAACATTTTGATTCTCTTTTGTGTTCTACAGTGACAGGATCTCTAGGTACAGGAACTGTGTGTACCTTACCACTGAAAGGCTCCTGCTCCCAACTGCAAAGGGGTGAGGGAAAATATTCACCAGTCAGCATAGTGAGATAGAAATGCACTGCTGGGAAGGCATTGTGTGCTTCTTTTTAATGACTTGGGTGTAAAAATGCTGCTCCCCATGTTTTAGGCAGAGGACCTGATAAAGCAAAACAGTTAACTCTTGTCTATTCATAAAGGGAAGAAGGTCCAGGTTGTCCTAAAGATTAATCTTTCCCTCGATGCTGTGGGATGTCTTCATTCTTCCTCATTTGGTTTAAAAAATATCAATGGAACATTTGCTCTGTGCTAGGCACTGTCTAGACTCCAGAATATTTTATAGAGTATTAGTGAAGATATTAATATGGTGTGGGCTAGCCAGGTGGCATGGTGCCTAAAGTGACTGGATCTCATATGACTGACTGTGTGGTTCAAGTCCTAGACTTAGCAGATTGAAAAACATGCCAGGTATGTGTACATGCATACCCAAAATCCCAACAGAGAATGAAGGAGAAGGGACTGCAGGATGGTCATCACATTCTCTGTTTCTCTGTCTCTTTCCACCAAGTGCACAAGCCTTATAGCAAAACAAAACAAAAAAACACACATACATATACATTCATATGTATATAAAAGCATATGTAAACATATAAAAGGCAGATATGTGTATGGATATGTGCACGTGTGTGTATTTACTTGGTGTGTTATGAAGCAGACCTCTGCCCCAATAAAGTTCACATTTTAGTGGGAAAGTCAACTTGATGCATATTTATGTCATACATGATATAGCAAACAAAAAGTTAAAGGGCATAGAGGGCCAGAGTCAGGGGAGGGATTGCTCTTTTAGGTAGAGTGGCCAGGGGAGGCCTCTATGATAGATTATTTTAGAACAGAGACCAGAAGGCAATGAGTAAGCAGACTTCCGTGACATGGAGGAACATTCCATAGGGAAAATGAAACAGAGAAAAACTGGCTTGTCTTGTCTGAGGAATAGCAAGAAGAGTGTCTAAAACTAATAACTGGTAGGAAGGGAAATATGAAGTCCAGACCGCTTTATAAACTCTCAGGTAAAATTGATATTCCAGTTCTTCCCTGAAGGCTCAGTCTTAGGGTAGCACACAGCCTGAAATGGCACCCCTACCTGGCATTTTGCACTCCATGTCTCATCTGTCTTTCTTCCTTGATGGCCTCCCCTCGCAGCACTTCCTTAATGAATCATTTGATCAGTAATCCTCATCTCTTGGGGCTGAGTGGTATTGCAGCAGTAAAACATGATGCTCTGTGAGGCTGACTCACATGGGAAGGTTTTGGGTTTGAGTCCAGAAATTTCCCTAAACATGCTGGAGGTGTGTACCTGCCCCTGTTTCAGGCTGGCTCTACTTTGGGTAGATCCTGGCATCAAGATTCTGTTGGGAGTGCTGTCTCTCTGTCTCTGTCTCTATCACTATCTCTTCATTTACAAAATAAATATACTTAGGAAAAAAACCTCATCTCAAGATCTCTTCCCAACATAGTAGCCTTGAAGAATTCCATGCAAATAAGTCAATGATATGACCTATTTGCTTTATGTTTATAAAAACCATGCTAACTATTGTGAGAAGAACCAAGAAGAAGAATTCAGGGAGAGGCCAGGGAGATACTTTTAGTTTTTTTCCATAGTTCAAGATAGTAGAGTTGAATTGGTGATACATGATTGGAGTCTGAAACTACTGCATCATTAGAAACGTCACGACACATTTTTGCATAGAAAAACATATCATGAATTTTCCGATGACCCAATATTTTGAAGTTATAGTTGACAGGATTTGATAATGACTTAGAGATGGAGGTATAAGAGAAAGAACAGGATCATGTATTAATTCCAAGGCTTTCGACCTCCAAAGCTGGAAGGTTGGAATTGCCACATGCCGCAACCAGGAAAGGCTATAGTAGGTCCATATTTAGGGAGAAATATCAAGAGTTCAGTTTGGGATATGTTGAGTTTGAGAAGCCAATTGGAAATGTCCAGCAGGCAGTGGATGTACAAGTCTGAAGTTCAGAGGAGAAGCTGGAATTAGAGTATCGTATTTGGGAGTATTCAGCACTCATGACATGCACAGTTTGAATTCTGAACCAGTGGCTTGAGCAATATGCTGGGCATATGTGCAAGCATTCCCAAAATCTTTTTTTTTTTTTTTTTTTTTGTGGAGAGGTTTTTGCCATTGGGGATGTGTGCTCACCAGACAGATAGAGATAGACAGAAAGTGAGAAATCACCCCCCGGGAGGATGGCCACGCCACAATCCCTTCTCCTCCATTCTCCTCTCGGGATCTTGGGCACACAAGCACACGCACCCGGCGTGAGTTTTAAGCCACCGGGTCCGGGACGCAAACAGTGGTCAACTACGTGGGAGTCCAGCAACATAGCCATTACGCTAACTGCTGGTTCCGTGCAATCCCAAAATCTTGAGAGGAGAATGGAGAAGGGATTGTGGCATGGCTGTATGCCCTGGGAAGTGATTTCTCATTTTCCCCTCTCTATCTTTCCCTGTTTCTGTCTCCCCTGTGGTTAGCACACATGCGCTACAGGAGAACTAAAATAAAGAAACAAATGCAAACAACAAGGAAAAACGTTCCATTAATTTGGCAGCAAAGAGCCCTTGGATTGTCTTGACAAGAATTGTTTATCTGAGAGTGAGGGAAACAAAATCCTAAATGGAGAGGTTCAAGACAAAATGGGAATACAGTCAACTATTTTTCAACATGTACACTAAGAAGACACGGGGAAAAGGATTATAGTCTTTTTAAGACTTGGGGTTGAGAAAACTGGATAGTCATATGCAGAAGAATAAAACTAGACGCTATCTTACATCATACATAAAAGTCATCTCAAAATGGATAAAACACCTACATATACGACCTGACACCATAAAATTCACAGAATACAACATTGCAGAAAAGTTAAAGTTCCTTCACTTTGTCCTTTGCAATAATTTTTTTTGGATATAACACTAAAAGCTCAGGTTACAAAACCAAAAGTAAATAAATGGAACTACATCAAACTTAAAAGCTTCTGCACAGCAAAGGAAACAATCAACAAAATAAAAAAGCAGCTTATGAACTGGAAGAAAACATTAGAAAACCATTTGTCTGGCATAGGGCTAATCCAAAATACGTGAAGAACTTCAACAACTTAATAGCAGAAAAATGATTAACCTATTTAAATGAGCAAAATTTCCAAATAGACATTTCTCCAAAGAAGACATACAGATGGTTCACAGGTATATAAAAAGGTGGTTGGCATCACTAATCATCTGGTATAAGAGAAATGCAATTCAGATCGCAATGACATATCACTTCACGCCTTTTAGAATGACTATTATCAAAAGGACAAGAGGTAACAAGTGTTGGCAAGAATATGGAGAAATGGGAAAATATGTACATTGTTACCGTGAATTTATATTTGTTCAGCCATTGGGGACACAATATGGAGGTTCTGAGAGAAATTTACAATAGAACTACTACATGACCCAGCAGTCCCTCTTCTGGGAATATACGCAAAGGAAATAATGTTACCAGTTCACAGAAATATCCCATGCTCATTGCAGCTTTATCCACAATAGCCAGATATGGAAACAACCTAAGTGTGAATGGATGAATTAATAAAGAAACTGAGATGCACACACACATATTCATTCATTCATTCAATGGAATATTATTCAGCCGTAAATAAGAGGGAAGTAGTCTCACTGCCATAACATGATGAAGCTGGCATATCTTACACTAAGTGAAATAAGGCAGATGCAAAGAAAAATACTGCATAATTTAACATGTGGAGTATGGAAAAAATGGTGAATACATAGAATTAGAAAATAAAACAGCGGTTACCAGAGGGGGGAAAGAAATGGAGAGATATAAGCCAGAGAATACAGATATGTAGAATGAATAAGTTAGAGGTATAATGTACAATTTAAGGACTATAGTTAATAATATTGTATTGATTTGAGATTTTTTTGCTATGAAACTAGATTTAAGTGCTCTTGCCACATACACATGGAAAGGTAACAGTGAGATAATACATAAATTAGTATGCTTGACAACTGTAGCCATATCACTATGTGTATCAAAATGCCGTGTTGTACACCTTAAAAATGTACAATTTAAACAAAAAAAAATGTGAGAAGAGGTTAATGACATTGAGTACAGGTAACTCTTATGAGAAATTTTGCTGTAAAAGGGAACAGAAAAATAAGTAGAAATTTGAGGGAATGTAGGATCAAAGGCAGAATCTGAAAACGTGTAGCTATTACAGGATGCGTTATATTTATACAAATGAACTTGGAAAGGGGATGACATAAAGATGCAGAGAGAAGAAACTGAAAAAGTCATGTTCCTTGAGTGGGTGAGAAGAAATGGGACAATGAATAAGCTGGTTTCTGGTAGGCAAGTGGATAGTTCATCCTTAGTCACAGGAGGGAAGACAGGAAAGATAGATGCAGACACAGATGGGAGGGGAGGTCTTAGAGCACAGAAAATAGTCTTTTCTGATTGCTTGTATTTGCTTAACTAGCTAGGACTTAAGTGAGGTTCCGGATACCTGATCAGTCATTAGACATGCGTTTTCACACTCCTGATGATTTAGGCATTGATTTTTCTGGCCATTAAAACATAATTGATGTCTGCAATGAACTAGGCCTGGACATAGGCTAATACCCTTCCCTAGATCACTGCATCTCAGGCTGAAGTTTATGCATAGGGACTATTAATAAAGAAAACATTTAATTAATCAACTCAATGTATATGATTTTAAGAAAGACTAAATTCTTTCTGAAGGGCCAGTTATTTTTCACAAGCAGAATATAGTACTTAGCTTCAAATTTCCTGTGCTCTGCCTGCATGAATTAAGGATGGCACATCAGCCTCCCCTCTCTAGTCTCCTGGCATCTGACACTGACCAACCCGTACTATTATTTAAACGTTTTTCTCACTTTATTATTAAAATGTCAGTCTGTAGATTAATGAAAACTTGTCTTTTTTGGGTAATTTATCCTTTGAGGCTGAAGGAAAACCTTCAGGGGGAATATAAAAGCAATCAGGCATCCATTAAAAAAAAGTCATGATTAGTTTTTGTATTTAGTTTTATATCACTTTGCTTTTTCAATATGTCTGTTTCACATAATTTATTACTTGACACTTTTTATTTTCAATCATTTTTGGTTGCTTATAAATAAACATGTATTAATGTCAAGAGAATTAGCATTCCATTATAAACTTTATACAAGCTGAAAAACTGGCTTCAGTGAAGTTACTTCCTTATTTGGGACATGCATACATTCAAGACGGCCTGTCTAGAGAATTAAACACTGGCACATTTTTTATCTTTGCTAAATAGAAGTACTTCTTAAATGGAGACATGATTTCCAGAGCAACATTATGCAGGTGAGGATTATGCATTTTAATGTTGTTCTGTTTGGAAGTTAATCTTAAAATAATTTAAAGGGTGTTTTAAATGAAGAATCTTTCTATCTTCCCAGAAAGAATCCCGGCCCACAGTATGACTACACATATTCAGATATATTAAAAGATGATTATGCTATTTGTTTCTTAATATTTAAAATCATTTACTGGCCTATTTGAAAATAAACTAAAGTGCTCCTTCTCTAGTCATCAAGCCACAGGAAGCTGGGGTTCCTCTATGTAAATCTAGGAGGAGCCAATGCTAACCCTAGCTTTTTAAAAATATTTTTATTTATATTCAATCACATTATTTAGCTTACAAAGTGAACATTTCAATATGTGAACACTTCTCCTCAGTCCAGTTGATCAAAATATCTTCAACTGATAACACCACACCTCCCCATCCCGTCAATGCTCTGCCTCTGCATCCCTCCTCCAAGTGTCCGAGAAAAAGTCCTGGACTTTGATGAAGGTGGGTAAGAAGTAAATATATAATTTGGGGAGTAATTTCTTGTAAAGTGCAATATGTATTTAAATATATATTGCAGAAATACTAGCAGGACATTACAAATGAGATACATTTAAAAGCAAAATAAATCTATATAAGCGATACATAGTACAGTTTTCTTTTTGCAGTGTTTTATATTATACAATTATTAGATAATTCAAAACTTGATAGTGCATACAATAACATAAGTTAGTATTAAATGGAGACATAGTATTCGGATGTTGATAATGATTTATTTTACTTCCCCCCCCCACAGGTTGCATATGCTTGCTAGAGAGAATCAGAGAGAGAAAGGGAAAGTGAGATATCACCCACCAGGAAGGATGGCCATACTGCGATCTCCTCTTCTCCATCCTCCCCTCAGGATTTTGGGCACACATGCACATACGTCCTGCATATTTTTTAAGTTGCTCGATCCAGAACTCAAACTGTGCAACCAACCATGTGGGATCCAGTGCCTTAACCACCATGCCACCTGCTGTCCCAGTAGTTGGATATTTAATTACTTTTTTGAAGTGTAGAAATTTTGGCTACACCACAGGTAAGCATTAATGTCATTTTTATACAAAACTAAGGCATGTCTGCCTGAAGCCACAGAATAAAAGGTGCTGACTAAATTGACTTCCTTTCTTTTCATGACTGCTATTGTGATTGTTGGCCTCTCTAGTCACAGGTCCTTCAGTGTTAGCCTCCCTTGCCCAAAGACCTTTTCTAAAACAGCTGACTTGCAAGGGGATAGCAACTCTCCTTCAGGCTCATCTCCACCACTCTGTTGCTTCCAGATTCATAACGTGGGACAAATCCTTACAGATTCTGGAGAGCTGGCTATGGAGCCTCACTTTAGAAGAGATAGCATATTCACCAAAAGGTGTTTATCTATTTATATTTTCAGAACCTGGGGAATAATTAGGGAAAAGGATTTTACATGTGCTAGCTGTAGTGGCACGGGGGTGGTACAAGGCTCTGCAGTGCTAGCAGCCACATGGAACATCGGAGTTTGGTCTTCAGACTGAACTGTGGATGCTAGCACATACTGGTGATTCCGGTTGCCTGGGAAGGCTGTGGAGAGGATTGCAGTGTGAGACCTGTTGAGGGTAACTGTCTCTCTCTCTTTCATGAAAAATAAATAATTGATTATTTAAATTTTTTTTTAAAAAGTGCAGGACAAAAGACAAAAAGCATCAATATGGGACTACTTTGTAGAGATCTCCCATTCAATGTACTATTTCAATAAGCTAGTATATAATACATTGCTTAGGTATTTAAATGAAACAAGACTGAATGCTCCCCTCCTTTCTGGGCAGTTTGACTTGTTAGAATTTCTTTGGTCGGATGTAAAGAAGAAACCCAAAGGCTTATGAAAGTAAGACTGAGAGTCGATTTATAGTATCAGCTTACAGACAGCCTACCTTCACTATCCTCCCAGGAAGGCTAAGAGGGCGCATTTTCATTAAGTTATTGAGAAATGCAGTAATAAGGATAGCTCCAGTGTCCCTGAAAAAACTCATGTGCATTTCCTCTATAAGCCGAGAACTGTGGTGAAAGATTCAATGGCTGAAAAGGTTCCTTAATTTCAGTGGGGGCATCCGGAACAGAAGATGACTAAGTAACAGGGTTTACCTACATATGATAAGGTCAATGTTATTATGTAACAGGTATTGGGTCTAGAACCAAATTCTGAATGTTTGACTTACAGAACTCTATGGTAGTGGTCACAATGTCCTTATGAATGAAGCTGATGAACAGCCTTATAAAGATGAACTTAACCCACATTTGTAAGAGGAAAATAAGCCTGCAGTCTTACTTATTTACTTCTGATACCAAAGGAGAAAGTCAAACATTTCATTCAATATCTCCCAAGAGGGGCAGTACAAACACAGAGATTCTAAAATGAAGAATAAGCATGGGTTCCTTTAAAAAGAACTCTGTAGCAGGCTAGCAGGTGACAAAATAGTTAAGATGCTGGACTCCCACACAGCCAACCACAGTTTGAGTCTTGGACCTGGCAGCTTGAAAATCACTTCAGGTGCAAGTTAGTGTGTGCCCAAAAGTCCCGGGAGGAAAATGAAGGGAAGGGACTGCAGTGTGACCATATTTCCATGGGGAGCAATTTCTCACTTTCCCTCTTATTGTCTCGCTCTGCAGAGTACGAGAATCCTATGGCGAAAACCCTAAAAAAAAAAAAGAAAAACAAAAAACAAAAACAACAACAACAACAAAAACTCTGCAAATAGACATTGGCTTCAGTCTCAGCAGGTTTTTCCTTGTGAGTGTAGTCTCCCCCTCCCCAGGTTTGCCTTTTAAATTTGGGGCACATCCCTTGCACTGTCACTGCCTGCTTCCTGATCCCTGCCCCAGGCCAACAGACACTGGCTTTGGCCTCAGCCAACCTCTCCTAGTGAGTGCAGCCCCACTCCTCGGGGTTGCCTTTCAAACTCTGCACTGTGCTGCCAGCTTCCTGGACCCATCCTTCTGCCAGGAAACGTTGACTCCAGACTTCCAGACTTAGCAGACCTCTCCCCTCCCCCTGTATGCAGCCTCACCCCTGGGGTCTGCCTTTTGAATTTGGGGCCTGCAGTCTGCCCACTGGGCTGCACAGCACAGGACTTGGGCCTCACCACTAAGTGGTATCTCCTTGCTCATCCCTAATGCATCAGAAGCTGAAAGGTTGGTGGAAGAGCCAACCCCCTGAAGCTACCTATATACACATTATCTGCTCTGATCTGGAAGACACAGCACTCTAACAGGAACATACGTGGGTTCTAAGGGTGTTAGACCGCTTCTAATACTACCATATGTTCTCCAATAGATAGGAAGAAAAGAATACTGCATCAGGAGACCAAAAATCAGTGTAGACACAGAAGAAACATGAGAAAACAAGGGAATAACTCTCTCCCAAGGCAACACAGTGGCCCCTCACCAATAATGGACAACATGAAATAAGTCACAGAAGTGTCTGAAAGAAGAGTTCCAACCATTCATTATGGCAAAACTCAATGAGATGCAAGAGAGAACAATCAGTTCTAGGAAATGAGGAGATCATTTCAGGAAATGAAAGAGGAATTCCAAAAAGAGATAAACATCCAGAAAAGAATCTAAGAGAACTTCTGGAAACAAAGAATTCAATATAAGAAATTAAAATCCCTCTCAAAAACAGTAACAGGAGATTGGACCATGAAGGAGAAAGAATTTCTGACCTTGAAGGCAAAATCTCCAACAAAGATCAAACCACTAAAAAGAACAACAACAACAACAACAACAAAAGTGAGAATACCAAATGAGAAATTCTAGACACTATTAAATGACCAAATATTCATATAATGGGTATTCTAGAAGGTGAGGAATCTGGTAAAGGTATGGAATAACCTCATCCATGAAACACTATCTGAACACTTTTCAAATCTGGAGAAACATGGAAATATTCAGACTTAAGAAATAAGGGCTGGAAATAGAATCAATATGAAAAGATCCTCCCCCTGACACATCATAGCCAGATTGGTAAAAATTAAAGACAATAAACATGACAAGAGAGACACACCAAGTTACTTATAAATTACTATTTGGCTGACATCAGACCTCGCAATGAAAACAATGCAGTCAAGGAACAATGTTTCAAAAGAAAAACAATTTCAGCCGAGAATACTATACCTGGCAAGATTATCCTTCAAGTGGGAAGAATAAATAAAATAATTCCCAGATAAACAAAAATGGAAAGAATCCACCAACACTAGAGCAGCTTTTCAAGAAGTACTGAAGGGAGTACTATACCAGGAAAACTAAAAGACCAACGGAAGTAAGAGAACAAAAACAACCAAGAAAATGACTAACGAAATGGCAGCGATAAGCCTGCAAATATTGATAATAACATTGACTATTCATGGATTAAAATCTCCAATTAAAAGACACATGACTAAATGGATAGGAAAACAGGATACCCATATGCTGCTATGCTGCTTGCAAGAAACACACCTCACTGATAAAGAGGCACAGATTGAGAGTAAAGGGCTGGAAAAAGGTATTCCATGCAAATGGAAACCAAAAAAAAAAAGGTTGGAGTTGTGATACTGAGAGCAGACAAAACAGACTTTAAGGCAAAAGCTATAAGAAGACCACTATATAGAATTAAAAGGGCTAGTAACCAAGAAGATATAACACTTATGAATATCTATGCACCCAGCACTTGGGCACCCAAATACATGAAAGATAAGACTGTGAGAACTAAAGGTAGAGATAGACCGCAACACAATAACTATTGAGGATTTCTGGGACCAGCAGTTAGCATAATGGCTATGTCACTGGTCTCCCACGTAGTTGACCGTGGTTCGCGTCCTGGACCCAATGGCTTAAAACTCACTCTGGGCCTGTGTGCGTGGGTGCCCAAGATCCCGAGAGAATGGAGGAGAAGGGATTGCGGCGTGGCCATCCCCCCTGGGGGGTGATTTCTCGCTTTCTGTCTCTCTGTCTCTCTGTCTGTCTGGCGAGCGCATGCGCCCTATAGCGTAAAACCTCTCCAAAATAAACAAATAAATAAATAACTATTGAGGATTTCAACACCTCACTATCTCCTCTGGAGAGATCATCTAGAAAAAAAAAATGAACAAAGAGATAGAAGATCTAAATGTTGCTACAAATTTAAATGGACTTGACGGACATCTATAGACCATTTCGCCCAACTACAAAATACACACTTTTCTCACTTGTACATAGAACATTTTTGAGGATTGACCATATTATGGGGCACAAAACAAGTCTTTACAAATTCAAATGCATAGAAATTACATACAGTTATATGTGATTCAATGTAATATAAACAAGATTATGATAATAATAAAAAAGTAATTAAAAAAATTATACACAGTATATTTTCTGACCATGATGAATCAAACTTGAAATCAACTACAGAAAGAACACTTGAAAATACAAAAATGCATGGAATCTAAACTTACTTCTGAATGACTTCACTACCACTGAAGAAATTAAGACTGAAATAAAAAGATTCATGGAACCAACAATAATGAACAAACAAGTTTTTATACTCTACGGGAGATAGGAAATCACTCATAAAAGGGAAGTTCATAGCAATTAGTACCCCCAAGAACGAAAAACAGAAGGTGGCAGATAGACTACTTAATGACACATCTCAGGGAGCTTGAAAAACAATAGCAGCAACAAAAATCCCAAACAAAACCAAAAGAAAAGAAATAATAAAGATTTGAGCAGACATAAATGAAATAGAGAGTAAAAACCTATACAGAAAATAAATGAAAACAAAAGCTGGTTCTTTGAGAAAATAAACAAAATTAACACACCATTAACTAGATTAATCAAGAAGAACAGAGAGAGACCAGCAGATGGTGTAACAGTTACATCATTGGACTCCCATGTAGTCCACCGCTGATCAAGTCCCTGACCCAGCAACTTAAAACTCACATAGGGCAGGACCAGCAGTTGGTGTAATGGCTATGTCCTGGACTCCCATGTAGCTGACCGTGGTTCAAGTCCTGGACCTGGTGGCTTAAACTCATGCCAGGTGCATGTACGCACATGCCCAAGATCCCCAAAAGGAGAATGGAGAGAAGGGATTGTGGTGTGATCATCCCCCTGGGGGGTGATTTCTTGCTTTCTATCTCTCTGTCTCTCTCCGTCTTTCTGGTGTGCGCATGTGCCCTATAGCAAAAACCTCTTCAAAAAAAAGAGGAAAAAATAAAACTCACATAAGGCACATGCGCGTGCATACCCAAGATGTCGAGAGGAGAATGGAGGAGAAGGAACTGGGGTGTGACCAACTCCACAGGGGGTGATTTCTTGGTTTTTTTCTCTCTCTCTCTCTTTCTCTGTGGCAAGTGTATGTACTCTATAGCAAAAAATATATCTTAATAAAAGAAGAAGGAGGAGAAGGAGAAGAAGAAAGAAAGGCACCAGAATAATCAAATCAACAACAAAACAGGCAGAATTATAAATAGACATAACAGAAATACTAGAGATCATGAGAAGATACTACAAGCTATTATACGCCAAGAAAACGACAAAACCCAGACGAGATGGACACATTTCTGCACACATAAAACTTACCAAGATTGAATCAGGAAGAAATAAAAAGCCTGAATAGATCAATAACTAGCAATGAGATTGAATTAGTAATAGTCTCCCAACAAAGAAAAGCCCAAGTCTCAATGGGTTCACTTCTGAATTCCACAAAACTTTTAAAGAATTATCCCCAATTCTCCTCAAACTATTTGCAGAGATCCAAAGGGGAAGAACCCTTCTAATTTCATCCATGAAGCTTTCATCACCCTGATCCCCAAAACAGACAAAGTCATAACAAAAAGAAAAAAAAAAAAGGAAACTGTCGAAGAATATCCCTGATGAATAGAGATGCAAAAATTCTCAGTAAGATAATAGCACACTATATCCAATGATATATCAAAAATATTATACACCACAACCAGGTAGGCTTTATTCCAGGGGTGCAAGGATGGTTCAACATGCACAAAACCATAAATGTAATGCATCTCATTAACAGAAGGAAAGATTAAAAAACATATGATCGTATCCATATGATGCAGAGAAAGCATTCGATAACATACAACATCTTTCATGATTAGGACTCAGCAAAACTGGCATAGAAGGGACATTTCTCAACATAATAAAAGTCATATATGATAGACCTATAACTAACATCAAACTGAATTTTTCCATTCAAAACTGGAATAAGACAAGGCTGCCCCTGTTCTTCACTCCTTTTCAATATAGTACTGAAAGTCCTAGCCAACACAGACAAGAGAGTCAAATAAAAGGCATTCAAATAAGAAAAGAAGAAATTAAATTATCTCTATTTGTAGATAATACAATTATATACATAGAATATCCATAAGAACCCACAAACTCCTGGAAGTGATAAATGAATACAATAAAGTGCTAGGATACCAAATCAACATGTAAAAATCTATATAATTTTCATTCTCTAAGAATGAAAAAACTGAGAGAAAATTGAAAAAGGCAATCTCTTTCACAATAGCTACAAAAACAATAAGATACCTAGGAATAAATCTAACCAAAGAAGTGAAAGACTACTACAAGGAAAAGTATGGAGCACTGAAAAAAATCATAAAATTTGTCTGAAATCATAAAAGGCTCCATATCATCACAGCAATATTGTGCAAAAAGAATAAAGTAGGAAACATCTCACTTCTTGATCTCAAATATGTAACAAAGCTGTGATAATCAAAACAGCATGGCACTGGCACAAAAACAAACAAGTAGACCGATGGAACAGAATGGAGAATTCAAAAATAAACCCCAAAACATAGCCAACTAATCTTTGACTAAAAGCACAAAACAATCCAGTGAGGAAAAGAAAATCTCTTCTGCAAATGGTGCTGTAAGAAATGGATATCTGCCTGCAGAAAAATAAAACTGGACCCCTATCTTGCATCATTAACCAAAATCAATTCAAGATGAATCAAGGGTCTACATATAAAACTGCAAACTATAAAACTACTAGTGGAAAGCACAGGGAAAACTCTTGGAAACATTGGAATAGGAAAAGACTTATTAAACAAGACCCCCAAAGCACAGGCTATAACCCCCAAAATAGACAAGTGGGACTACTTTAGGCTAAAAATCTTCTGCATAGCAAAAGAAACAATAATTAGAGAAAAGAGACAACCCTGAGTGGGAGAATATATTTGCAAACTATGCCTCAGATAAGGTACTGATAACCAGAATATACAGGGAACTCAAGCATCTTACCTGCAAGAAAAAAATTAATCAATCCAATTAAAAAGTGGAAAAATGAGCTGAACAGACAACTTTCTAAAGACAACATAAGAAGGGCTAAAAAGGCATATGAAAATATACTCAACATCTATTATAATAGAAATACAAATCCAAGTCACCATGAGATGTGTACACTTAACCCCAGGCAGAATGGCTAAGATTAAAAATTAAACAATGATAAGTTCTGGCAAGGCTTGGTGAAAAGGGAACCTTCCTTCACTGTTGGTGGGAATGTAAATTAGTATAATCACTGTGGAGAACAACATGGAAGTTCCTCAGAAATCTACCAATAGAACTACCATACAATCCAGTCACTTCACTCTTAGGTAGCTACCCAGAGGATGGGAAAACCCTCAGTAGGCAAACAACTTGCACATTCATGTTTACTGCAACAGTATTTACAATCGCTAGGACATGGAATTAACCCAGATATCTAAGAACAGATGAATGGACAGAAAAAATGTGACACATGTATTCTAAGGACTACTACTTAGTCATAAAAAGAGACTTTGACATTGGTACAAAGAGGACACAAATATGGAAGATTTAATAAGTGAAGCAAGCCAGACTATGCAAGACAGGTATTGTACGACCCTGTTAAATGTGTACTGAATGTTTGCACTCTATAGCAGAAACTGAAAGATTGAAGGTATAATAGCAGGGAGGGCAACTGTAGGCACTAGAGACAGTATAGGAAGGGGTGAGTGATAAAGAGTGAGAGGGAGGGATCAGGGAAAAAACAAGGAAGTAATACACTTAATAAACACAAAAATGAAAAGTTATCTATCTGCTGATGCTAATGTATATGGTGATGTCTTTGATTTGACTAATAAGCACTGTATTCATGCTGGAAAAAGAAAACATGCTGTTCAAATTACAAAAAAAAAAAAAAAAAAAAAAAAAAAAAAGAGGAGAAGGACCCTACAAGACTTCCACATCTCTTTCTCTCTATTTCTCTTACACACACACACACACACACACACACACACACACACCTATCCAAGTATTTCCACAATGTGGCTATTTATTAAGGTGACATTATTCTGACTGATAAACAGACCCAGACTTTTCAGAGATTGTAATATACTGCTTATAAATTAATGCAAACACTAATCTTGGTGGACTAATATTTCAGGGGCTTAGTTAGGTGAGATGATAAAAGCAGTTCAAGTCTGAGTCCATTTATAGTAAGACAGTGGATCTACACTTCCATTCTATAGTTATGATCCCAGTTCTTAGATGCACAGAAGAAAGGGGAGGATGCACTTGACAGCTGGTGCAACACACACCTTGAATACTCTGATTACTTCCTCAGTCATGTGGAGAGGTCTATTGTAGTAGGAAAGGCCAAGTGGAACCACCTGAAATGCATTTTATATCAAAATAATAAAAAATATTAATGCTTTCCTGAAGGAAATACAAAAATTAGTTCCACCACCCAAGATTTGCAGAGTGATGATTTCTATCACATTCTCTTTTGTCTCTCTATTTAACTTGTGCAGGAGACGGATTATTCTCAGAGAAGGAAAATGTATTATCACAAACTTAATCAGGTGGTGACTCCAATTGCATTTACCGTTCCAGCAGTGGTCTCTTTATCGGGGATATATCCAACACAAATCTTGTAAACTGATATGCAGATATTGATTGGGCATCTGCCTTCTTTTCTATACCAATTGACAGGACTGCCAGAAGTGGTTTTCTTTCACATGAAAGAGCCAGCATTATATTATTACTGACTTTCCACAGAGGTATGTTAGCTTTCCGGCCCTCCCACAGAAATTAGTCTCTTTATACTCCAAGTGTGAACTGCACATCAGCAGTATTACCATCACCTGGGAGATTTTTAGAATTGCAGAAACTCAGGTCTCATTTCAGACCTACTGTATCAAAATCTGCATTTTAACGAGATCCCCAGGTGATTTGTATGCACATTAAAAGTTTGAAAAGAACTCATCTTGTCTGAAAGGACCTTGATCATGTCACCGTCTCATAAGGCATCACACTGGTCCACTACAATGATGACAAGGCTGACTGAATCTGGCAAATAATCAAGGTGAATTTGTAAAATATATGAATATTGGAGGGTAGGAAATAAACCCAATGAGAATTCTGGGGCCTTCTACCTCAGATTTCCTGGAGTCCAGTGATCTGAAGAATGTTGAGATAGCTCATTTAAAGAGAAAGACAAGTTGATGTACTTTATACCTCCTACGGTTAACACTGAGGTAGAATCGCAATGATTGGTGAAGATCTTTGCATGTTAAAGGCCTGATAGGCAGCATATATGCTATTCTACTGATCAGCTGAGTTTTTACTCAGGTGACCAGTTGTCTATTTGTTTCTGGACTCTAGAGCAAGAGGATGTTTTGCAGCAGGTCACATTCTACCCTAAAAATGAACAATAATAAGGGTAATCTACAAAATGATGAAAAACTTAGGTCACATTTAGAATATTTTATTTAAGAATCTATGTAAATATATAATCCATTCAAGAATTGTTTTTTTTTTTTCTGTCAAAACCTATCAAACATTATGAATCAGAATTTTCAGGGAGAAGTCTAGAAATAGCATTTGTCATTCCCTGTCTTTTCTTGCAAATAGTCACAGCCACAGCTGAGAACTACTGGTCCCGACAACTTTCTACCGCCAGAAAATGATGCCTGAGGGCAAAAATGGATCTGTAATTTCTACTCTTATCTCCTCGTGCCAACTATTTAGACCTAAACTCAGCTGTGGCCTTTCTGTTAGGTAGCTGCTATCTTATTCACCTTCACACATGGATCCAGTAATGCTCATCTCCTGACATTAACTGATGGAGAATCACTGGACAATTAGGGAAACTTCTTTGCCAATTATGCTATGCTTCAACTCTCTCCAATGTCTACATTCTTGTCTTATTATCACTCTACAAACACATTTACTGAACATCTCTGAGACCCTTTCATTGGTTTCCTATCCATCACTCTACTTCCTGCCTGATTCCCCAACCCTCTCTGTAACCAATGAGATCCATGATTCATGAATTATCCACTACATTAAATCTATCTCTAAACCCTCAAATACCAGCACAGGGTTTGTCACATACTCTGCTCTCTATTAATGCTTGTGGAATGGAGTCTGAACAATCTGAGTCAGTTACCTGTAGACTCTTTTCATTCTAATTTCACTCTCTTTCTTTCAGACCCTGGCATATGGTACTACAAATTTATAGCTGGAGCCCCAAACCAAATGTATAGGCAGTTTATTTCAACGCGATTGGGGGACTGACTGCATATGCAGAACATAGCTGATGAATTTCAACCTAAAGAAAATACCGAACAGGAAATTAACAGTATTGGGTTATTGGAAAAGGTGCTTTTGCATAGAAAATGCCTCATGTTTTTCCCAAAACCTACTTGGCGATGAAGAAGATGGAAAGGAGGAAAAATAACAGAGGCAACAGTTGGGGAAAAAATAGCACCAGGTTTTATGGTATATACTCCAGAGTCAAATATGAATATCTAAGATTTGGTCCACTTTGATGTTTTGAAGTGTCCACTCTCCAAGATGACCCCTGTCATCCTTATCTCATGGTGTTCACACCTATGTGTGGTTTACTCCCACACTGTACCAGGGCTGGCCTGTGTAGTCAATAGCATAAGGAAGAGGTGATGAAATGTGATCTGAGGCAGTCTGCCTTATTCTCTTACTTGAATCACTTGCTCTGAGAGAAGTCCTGCTGTGAAGACACTCAGATGTCTCAGGCAGTCAATGGGGAGGACCACATGCAGAGGAATGGAGGTCTCCAGCCAACAGCAAGCAAGGAATAAAGGACCACTAATGGGTACTTGATTGAACCCCATTGGAGCCTTGAGATGACTGTAGCCCCAGCCAACAGCTTAACTGCAGCCTGTGAGAGATCCTGATCCAGAGCCATTCAGTTAAGTTGCCTTTGGCTTCCTGTTCTTCAGAATCAGTGTGAGGTTTGGATTAAGCTGGTTGTATTATGCTTCTAAAGTTGGGGGCAATTTGTTTCACAGTGATAGATAACTAATATAAAAGCCTAACCTGGAATTTGAAAATTGAGGACTAAGGTCATTTCTGGCATGCTGACCTTGTTTTATTTAGTAGGAGAGGGACAGTGTTTTTAGAAATTCAGTTAATGGAGATATTTACACGTGGGAGTTTTTTTTTTTAATCTAAGTTTCATACATTTTGTTTTTTAATTGCCAGAGAGTACATTTACTTACCAAGGAGAGAGAGCAAGTGAGCATCTCCCAGTGGGGCATGGTCGCACCACCATCCCTTCTCCTCCATCTCTCCATCCTATCAGGATTTGGGGCATGCACACGTGCACACATGTACGTGCGAGCACACACACACACACACACACACACACACATCCCAAGCATGTTTTTCTAGCCATAGGGGTCAGGATTCAGACTGCAATGTGCACTGTGGGATCCAGCTCCCCTGTCAGGCTACCAAGCCAGCCCTAGGATTCTTACTTTCTTTAAAATATAAAAGATCTTGTGACACAGTTCTATTCTCATGACTGACTTGCTCTGGACTTGGTCTATTCCTTTCATTAAAATACCTGGAGGCAATCAATTGTACTACACTTGACCTAGGATCTGATTTAACAGGAAATAATCTCATTCATCTTAGAATTTTCTCGTTTCATTGGGAACAGTCCTTTTACATATCAAGGATTTCCTTTGTGTTTTGTTATTTTTTAAAAGATTTCACCACATGAAAGATTTCTACCGCAAATTGCTCAACAGAAACATCTGGGAAAATAAAATGTAAGGATTTCCAATCATGGATTATTACAAACATGATTATTTTATGACCATATTTTATATTTTGAAAGAAGGTTCAAATTCCCCATTTCTTGCTTCTGGAGACTGGGCAAGATTATGTAGGTATCAGCGTGAAATGGGAGTCAGGGCCAAGTTAGGAGACTGGCCTGTTTCTCCCTGCAGGGCAATTCACAGAGGGATGATCCAGTAGAGCAGATTTGGACCAGGTCCTTGGGGATGTGCGAGGTGAGTGGAATGTTAAAATGAGAAGACCGAATTATAATGCCAAGTCAAGGGAGGCAGGGGTGGGATTAAGAATAAGAAATGGAGCTAAGAGGACAAAGGCTTGAGAGCCAGGGGTCAGGAAGAAGGGAGAGGAATCTAGGATGATTACTACAAAAAGCTTTGGTGTTCTTGCAGTTCTATCTTCTTAATCCATGGACAGAGAAGACATGATAATGATATGTCAATGGATTTTTAGGAACTCTGCCAAATAAAGAACTGCTTTGAAAATTTATTATAAAGACTATCCACATGATACAGCTGGTTTCTGACAATCTAGCCCTTTCAGGTACAGAAAATCTCATTGGTTACTTCCAATTATTTCGTTCCCTCCTTTGAAATGTCCCAATACTTCAATGCATTAGGGCAGTGGTGAGCAGGCTTCCTTGGGAGAAATGAGAATGAGAAAAAAGAAATACAAGGCCATGTGGTAGGACGGTTTCTTTGGACACCGACCTGATACATTCAAGTGAAAGATGATACTTTAACATTTGTGCACATCTAGTTGAAAGGAATTATACTCACATGCAGATCATATATTTGGCTCATTTCATAAACACACGTTTTATGCCACGCATTTGAGAACTGTGTAGTCAAGCCAAGTTTTACATAGCCCACATCATTTTACACTTTTGGGACAGTTAATAGTAAAAAAAAAATTCTAGGCAAATGATTTAAATGCTTTTTAAAATTTGGAGATTCTACAGCTGATTACAGACCCAGAGGAAGTTGGATAGCCTCAACAAATTTCTTCCTTTCTTTAGTTATCAGAGAAGGGTAAAGGAAAGAATAGCCAAGCAGGAAAGAATGATTTTGCTAGTTTCCACAATTCCTTTTCACCGCCATCTTCCTTCAGGCAAAAGTTAGCCTGTATTTCTAAGTGTCTGGATATAAACATGCCTGTATTAAAACATTCTCCTTGTTTATAATTTTGTGATTTATCTATATATCTTTATTTTTGGCTACCATGGCTTTTTACAGCTTTCTAATTTATATAGCCATTTGTTTAGGCTGTCAAAACATTTTTAATTTTAATTACTGTGTATCATGCCTGAGGGTATAAAACTGTCAGATAAATCTGAGACTCTGCATAAACATGTGGGAAACTGCATGTGTTATCGTTCAACAATTGCTAGTGGGCAGTTAGCAAATGCCTTTCCAGGGGGCTGGCTGGTTACATTATTTTTCCGTCTTCATGGAGGCACAGGGTGATATTGTCAGATGGGGTGCTGGGCACCTCGTTACATACCACATGTTGGTGACCTTGGCACAGAAAGGGCATGAGTGTGTGGTGGGTAGTCACAGGCTGGGCAGCCCCGCAGAGGATGGATGGGAGAGCATCTCATGTTCTAGCTTGTCAAACCAGGGACCAGATAATCAATCAGACACTTCATTTTTAAAAAGAAAAATAATTGGGGAAGAGAAGTCAGACCTCTTAAAAAATAGGATATCATATTTGACTGGTAAAAAGTGATGAGGAATATTACACCTTTTTTCTTTCTCATTAAGTCTCAGTTACATGTATGTTATGTATGTGGGGGCATCACTCTGGTGGCATAGTATATATGTATGTATCCCTCCATCTAACCATCTATCTATCCATCTACGCATTTTTTTTTTTATAAACCTAAAAATCTTGCACTTGGGATCCTAAAATCTGAGCTTGAGTTTGAACGTTGGTGATGTCACTTGCTAGCTATGGTAACCTTGGATAGATTCTGTAATTACAGACTTACACACCAGTAAGCTGCAAGGATTTCAGGGGCAATTTAGCACTTTATCCAGTTCAAGGTCTCACCTTCAATGACATGGAGATGTGGACTATGTCTGGCCTTATCCTATGGTAGTCTAACACAGCTGCATTTCTGTTAGGATTCTTTTCATGCCAGTCTTGGGGTAGACTTGGTTGATTCTACCATCTGCCTACTTTCTACTACCCCAACCACTGAGTTCAAGAACCAGAGATAACAGAAATTCCCTCCTTGATCTGCTTCTGTGGGTCTTTTTTACATTTTACCCTTGACGTGTCAAAGGTACACTAATAAGGCAACCTACTTCAGAAGGTATTTCAGAACTAAATGAGCTGTTACTATTGAGGCATTGCATTTCTTAAAGGAATTATTGTTTCCAATATATGATCTTTACCAGGTACAAGTGTTTGTAATATGGAGCAAAATTAATTAATAATTGGCGTGGAGTCTTTCAGACAAGAAGCCATAGTAGAAAAGTGAAGTCTTCTAAATGTTAAAGCTTGGTACCTTATAGAAAATGTATTGATGGTATAAGTCACACGAAAAACAAACAAATAAAAAAAACAAAAGCAAAAAACAAAAAATAGCCCTCATGCATTTGGCACATTGATGGAAAATTAAAAGTACTTAGCTTAAGAAATATTTCTTTTTGGGACCAGCAGTTAGCATAATGGCTATGTCACTGAACTCCCATGTAGCCAACCACGGTTTGAGGCCCAGATCCGGTGGCTTAAACTCACACCAGGTGCATGTGCATGTGTGTGCGTGCCTAAGATTCCAAGAAGAGAATGGAGGAGAAGGGATTGTGGTGTGGCCATCCCCCCTGGGGGGTAATTTCTCGCTTTTATCTCTCTGTCTCTCTGTCTTTCTGGTGAGCACACGTGCCCTATAACAAAAACCTCTCCAAAAAAAAAAAAAAACACCACGATTTCTTTTTTAAGAAGTACATTTTATCATCTTTGATACTAGAAAGTATAACTAACCCAGCCCATCAAGACTCTGTGTACCTTTTCCTTGAAAAAGTAGTACTTTTCCCTTCCCAATTTTCTAATCTAAAATGTTTCCCATTTCTACCCTGAGATGTGATAGTTCCCTGAGCATTTTTTCCTGTTTTGCTTTTTTTTTGATTCTGTCAATTTCACCTTGAAGTCTAACCTGAGATGTGATGGTTCCCTGATAGAGTAACTTGATATCTTATGGAGACTTCATTCACTGGGGTTCCTTAACAGTGCTTGTTAAGTGTCTGCTGTATACAAGACAGAGAGTAGGGAATGTAAGGAGGAGTAAAAGTAGATAATGTGCCAACTCTCAAGGAACGTACTGCCTAATGGGAGACACAAATATTAATAAAAAATTGCACTAAAGAACTTACAAGTATGACTGAGATATGTTCTGAAGAAAAGGAAGTCAGTTCTATGAGTATGTAACAGAAAACTCTGACCCAGCTGGAGTCTGAAGGAGCTTCTCTAAGGAAGTTACACTGAGCACATGATATGTGAAAGAAGACGGTGGAAAATGGACAGTATTTTTCATAGGACAGATGTTTACATTATTCACCTCTGGTAACGCTGTAGATTAATGGAGACCATATCTCATTTAAAGGAAGTCTCTGATATGAATGAACAAAATTCTTTCCTTAATATCACGTGTACAGGAACAACTGACTATGACTGAGTTAATAAATGTGTACATGCTGGATGAGCATTTTTTCCTGTTTTGCTTTCTTTTGATTCTGTCAATTTCACCTTGAAGTCTACATTTTTATAAAAAGAAAAAAAAAATTTAAGAAAAATATGGCGCCCCCTGCTGCTGTATCATGATATTCATGAGGTTTGCCTTGGCTACGAAGAGCCAAAATGTAAAGAAAGGCAGTACATACGCTTGTTATTAAACTATTTGTAACCGTATGGGCACTAAAAGGTAAAGAAAAATCGCAGCTACACATCCACGTACATAGTAGTAGCACTATTCACAATAGTGATAGTCAAGAGAGAAACAATACAAATGTCTATGGGTAGATGACTAGATTTTTTAAAAAGTGGTACTTAATATATGAAATATCATTCAGCCTTAAAAAAGAAGGGAAATAGTGTCACATGCCACAAAAAGGGTGAACCTTGAGGACATCACAGTAAGTAAAATAAGCCATTCACAAAAAAGACAAATATTGTTTGATGCCTCTTAAACAAGGTGTCAGGACTAAATAAATTCATAGAAACAAAAATAGAACTGTGGTTACCAGAAGCTGCAAAGAGGGAGGATGAAGTTAATGTTTCATGCATGTGGAGATTACCATAAATTCTAAAGATCTATTTCACAGAAATATAAAAATAATTATTACTATTGAATTATATACACAAAAATGGTTAAAATGGTACCTTTTTTTTTTTTTTTGAGAGGCTTTGGCTATAGGGCACATGTGCTCGCCAGAAAGACAGAGAGAGAGACAGAAAGACAGAAAGCGAGAAATCACCCCTTGGGAGGTTGGCCACACCACAATCCCTTCTCCTCCATTCTTCTCTCAGGATCTTGAGCACACGCACATGCACCCAATGTGAATTTAAGCCACTGGGTGCGGGACTCGAAACACAGTCATCTACATGGGAGTCCAGCAACATAGCCATTACACCAACTGCTGGTCCCCAAATGGTACATTTTGTTAAGTGTTTTCTATCAACTTTTTTTAAAAAGGAAGGCAACTAATACTGAACAAGTACTATGTTCCAGGTATTTTAAATGAGTTGTGTTATTTAATTCTCTCTATGCCATCACTGGGTAGGTGAGAAAAAATAAAAGGCAATTATTTTCTCACATTACAGGATTCAGAAGGTGAAATTTTGAAATGTGAATCCAAATATGTACATATTTTCTTTTTGATAATCTCTTGAACAAAGCACAGGTAGAAATACCATGGATGGGAATGAATAATAAACAACAAAATTAAGAATAGTGAATGAATATTTGTTATTTACTGTTACATTCCATGCAGCCATCTGATGGCTTTACACACAACCTATTTAATCCTCAAAACTTTTGTGAGACAGGCATATTAGTAACTCCATTCTACAGATGAGGACAGTTAAGTAAGTTGATCAAGGTCATAGTCAGTCAGAGGCAGAGACTTGAATCCAGGTCCTCTGTCCTTAGACTCCATGCTCTGACTCCAGAATGAGCGTGTTTAGGGTCAGGCAATGAGACTGGACCCATATGGGAAGGGTCCTGGTTTTCATCCTGTGACCTCCTTAGCATTTGAGGCGTATGTGTGCATATCAATGAGTATGGTGTTAAGACCCTCTTGGAGTGCCTCTCTCTTTTTCCCTTTTTCTTTGTTTTCTCTCTCATGAAAGGAAGAAATCCATTAATAAACAAAAAAAAGAAGAATATTTAATTATAGACTGTTCCTTATCATTCCGAGCCCCTTTTGCTATTCATTAGCCAATGTAAAAAACAAAAAACAAATACAGGTAGAATTATGAGTTCAGCAAACAGTATTCATTATACCTGTTTTATAAAGGGAAATACAGAAGATCCATCAAAGAAATTAGGAATCTTGTCCAGGTGTACATGTTGAATAAAAGATAAGGATATGAACCCAGGTCTCTTGACTTCCATCCCCATGTCTGTCTTTTCCCACCCCTAAGTGAGAACTATCTCAGAAAGCTCCCAGATGTCCCTTGAAGATGGAGGAAACTCAAGTGTGCCAGAAACAATCCCTTATTTCATATTCATTTCTTTAAAGTCCTTGTAATTGCCAGGAGCCATAGACTGGGCGGGATTTACAGAGGAGGGCCCCTGATGACTCAGCCTTGGGGGCAGGCCACAGGGAGTCCCTTGCCTGGAGGCTCTCTAGGACTGGTGAGGGAGGTGTGAGCAAGTCCCTGCTCCTTCCTGACATGCCCTCAGAGAACAGGGTTTTTATTGGACTCTTGGTGACAGGCACAGGATGTGAGCAGAAGGGACCTGGGTTTAATAACTCCAAAGACGGACAGCACATATTATCCAGCTAGTAACTCATCACTGATTTACTACCCTATGAGACTGGTGTTTTCTGAAAGAGCAGGAGGAGGCAGGGGCAGATCTGCAATTTTCCTTAGACATTTTACTACAGATGTTTGCAGCTGGCATGCTCTGCTTTTCTTCCTCTGTGGGTGCACAAGAATAATCCACATAATCATATTTCTGTCTTAATTACCTCCCTATTACTTAATTAAAAGACCTGATGCTGATGCCAGAAAGACTGGCAGATTTGTTAAAATCTGAACCGAGGGAGAGCTGGGCTGTACTTGAAGCAGTCAAGGCCTCCTTACCCTTGAAATCTCTCAAATGAATGAAGCTATAAATCTTGGGCAACTTATTTTCCTTTCTCTCCAAATTGTTTTTAATATGTCAGAAAATAACTGGCCCACAGTACTGAAGTTACTTGGGTGCTCTTTGTATTACTCACCTAGTGATGCATACGGACATTTAGTTCCTGAAAACAGCAACTACTCATTATTTTTCACAAATCTATGGATTGGGTGGGCAGTTCTGCTGATCTCGGTGGGGCTTGTTCATGCATCTGTGTTTTGTTGCCAGGTTGACTAGAGGTTTGTGGGTCCAGAAAGTCCAGGACTTGGCTTGCTTCTTATCGTCTCTCATCCTCACATAGACTGCTTGGGCTTATTCACATTGTGACAGGATCCCAAGGAAGGAAGAAAAATGTGCTACCATTTTTCTAAGCCTCTGCTTATGTCAGATTGTTTGACATCCTATTGGCAGAGGAAAGTCACATGGTTGAGCCAAATGTCAGAGTGAGAGGCCTTTCTGACAGGCAGAAACAATAGAGCCTAAGGGCATGGATACAGGAAGAACACTATCAGGCTGTCTATTCAATCAATCTTCCATACTCTCCAAAACAGTGCTTCCCTGCATCTTAAGATTGCTAGCTTTTCTCAAGAAAGGAAAACATTGCTGTGTTTTTTAGTGTTTATTTAAGGCACTTCCTTATATATGAAAGATGCTAACTCGACTTTAAATAAATGATTGAATGATTGGACATGAGGGTGTCACTAACAGTTCTCTAGTATTTTAATTGCATCTCTTTAAGTTACAAGTACTGAACACCTACTCAAATTGGCTTCGACAAAAGAGTAAGCTATTATTTCACCTGACTTGTGAGCAAAAAGCACAAATTGGTGTCTCAAGGGACCAGGACTTGGAGCTGGTAGTTTTAAGGAGCTAAGTCTGCTCTACAGGTCAAGGCCCACGCTTACTCCTATAGCTGTGGGGGTGAGGGTATGGTTCCACTGTCATATAGTGAAAAGTGGCTACCTGGGAGCTGTTGACAATGTAGAATCCATCATAGGTAGCTATAGGCATGATGGAGAAGTTCCTTAAAGAACCCAGGAAGTTCTTCAGTTCCTGGGTGGGGTAGATTGCCCCCAAGAGTGCCACCCTCAGGCTGCTCAATCAAATATAAACCTAGGTATTGGAGTGAAGTGATTTTGCAGGAGGGATTAAAGTCCTAAATCAGTTTACTTTAAAATATGGAGATTAAATGGTGGACTTGAATCAGGTTCCAAAGATACTTTTTTCCTGGCTGTTAGCAAAAGAGGAATTCTGAGATTCAAAGTGTGATGAGACCTGATGTGTTATTCCTGGCTTTGAAAACAGTGAGGGTCACATACCAATGAATACGATGGCCTCTGAAGCTGAGAGTAGCCACTGGTGACAGTCAGTGATGACATCAGGACCTCAGCTCTGCAACTGTAAGAACTTAATTCGGCCAACAACCTGAATGAGTTAGGAGCAGATTCCCTCCCAGAGACTCCAGATGAAAGCCTAGATCTCCAACACCTTGATTTTGGCCTTAGGAACCCAGAGGATGAGAATCCAGCTGAGCCATGCCTGGCCACTGCCCTGTAGAATCTATGGGGTAGTAAAAAGATGTTGCTTTTGGCTGATAAATTGGTAGTAATTTGTTAAGTAATAGAAAGCTAATATACAAGGTGATTACTGCTTCCATGTTATCTCTTTAAAAATGTTAATATTCTCTGAAAAATGTCATTAGTTGAATTATCATTCACATTTTTATGCAAATGTGTTGTACTGAGAGACTTCCTTTGAGACTGGAGAGAGAAGAAATGTTCTGGGAGGGCGGGGAAACCATTATGATTGGGCAGAGTAGCTGAGCTTTGAACTGAGGGTAGATAGGCTACCTTTTATGGATTGTGGTCCTGCATTCTGGGCTTTTCATAAAAGTAAAACTGAGAAGCAGAGGGAGGGGTGTGTGTGTGTGCATGTGCGTGTGCATGTACATGTATGGAGGAGGGAAGGAATTAATAAAATAAACTTAAAAAGCCTTAAATCAATCTATCTTTCTGAGTGTCTCATCTCCTCAGCCAGACTCAAACTTGCTATAGGAAATCTGATATCAAAGTAAAAGATCCTGGGGCCAATAGGTGGCATGGTGGTCAAGGCGCTAGGCTCCCAAATACCAACCGCAGTTTGAGTCCTGGGCCCAGCAGCTTGAGGATCAAGCCAAGTGCGTGTGCATGTGTGCCTAAAATCCCAAGAGGAGAACAGAGGAAAAAGGACTGCAGCGTGACCATCCCTACTGGGAGTGAGTTTTCACTTTCCCTCTCTCTGTATCTCTTTGACTCTCTCTTCTCCCACTCCCCATATAAGTGCACATGCCCTATGGCAAAACCTAAAAAAGAAAGAAAGAGAGAAAGGGGGGGGAGAGAGAAGGAGGAAGGAAGGGAGGAAGAGAGGAAGGGATAAAGAGAGAGAGAGAGAGAGAGAGAGAAGAGAGAGAGAGAAAGAAAGAAAGAAAGAAAGAAAGAAAGAAAGAAAGAAAGAAAGAAATCTCTCCCTTGATCTAGGATGTCCTTCCAGACTTCCCTTTTTTCTATTATCCTTCTCCTCAAGATGTTCACACATGATATCTTCAAATGTTTGCCTCCCATGCACCCATGTTCCTTTACCCAATGTACTCTGTTCTGATTTCTTACTCACAAACTTTTCAGAATAATTAAACCCCCCTAACCACAATTATTATATTTTGAACAGTTTCTTCTCATAGTTCCTAAGATACTCGCTTCTGTTTTTTCTCCTATTTTTCTTGCCACTCTATCTCAAAACCCTTTCCTAAGATACTCACTTCTGTTTTGTCTATTTTTCTTGCCACTCTATCTCAAAACCCTTTGTAGGTATCTCTTCCTATAGCTGGTTTCAAAATAGCAGCATCACTCAGTGCTCCATTCTGGACCCCCTTCATTTATCACACAGCCAAATTCTCCTTAGGTGATCTTATTTGCTCTGATTGCTGTAGATACCCTGGCTTCATGGGGAAGTCTTGAGAATTGTTTGTTGCAATGGAAAGAGCACTAGGCTTAGAATAAAGAGATCAAGATTTAAATCTGAAGTTCTTTTGAGAATTTCACAACTAACTTTGGGGTGTGTTACATCTTTTGTTTCCTTGCTTGTAAAATGGAGACAATGGTACTTGACTTGTCTGTCTTACCTAATTCTCATAGGAATGAAAGATGGATATATGACAAGATATCAAAAGTTTGTGGAAAATGGAATTAAAGTATGAGCTAATTTTGGTGCAAAACTTTTTTGAAATCTATGCATAGTTTTTTGTAATATGCATTTCCATAAGTTTGCTTGCTTTAAAAGTTTTTCCATAGGGTATGTGCACTTGCCAGAAAGAGAGACAGTGAAAGGGAAAGTGAGAAATCAGCACCCCAAGGAAAGATGGCCATGCTGCAATTCCTTCTCCTCCATTCTCCTCCTGGAATTTTGGGTATGCATGCACATATGCCCAGCATGATTCTCAAGCTGCTAGGTCCTAGATTCAAATTGCAGTCAGCCATGTAGGAGTCCAGTGCCATAACCACCAATCATGTGCTGGCCCCTCTAAGAGCTTCTTGAAGTCTTCTCCTATGTGACAGGAGGAGGCTGCTGGTGTTAAACTTATAGCGTAACTGCAGATGTACATTGCAATAATAATTATGTGGGCTTTTTAGGGGCATATAGGGTAAGACCAGGGCTAGAGAGAGGAGGGAAACAAGATAGCTGACTAAAGACACCCATTGTGACATATCCCTGGGAAGAAAGTCCAATAGGATTGAATAAATGCCCTCACTTTGAGCAGAGGAGTTAGGTGAGACTGATAGAATACAAGAAAAATGACTTGGGAAGTCTCTACACCACTAAATCTTGGAGACTTAAAGAGGGAGTTAGTCATTCAAATTCAGAAAGGCTATAGAGCCCTACCTGCCCTTGAAAAGGTGGTGAACAGGGTCTTCTGAAATCCCTACCGCAACTTCAGACTCCAGCATTCTCCAACTATAAAAGAGAAACAAAAATGGCATAGATCTAGTTCTCATCTTAGGTCACTACACAGATTGACCACCTCACAGAAAATACTGGATACCTCCCTCACCCCTAAACATATAGACTAAGCTAAAGAATGCAGTGATCTCCAGGCCAAACCAAAGGCAAAGCATAAATATGACCAGGATCAGGAAACTTGTCTTCTCCACACCCCTGGGGACACATAGGGCATAGTGTAGAGGAGACACCTCTGAGATCTAGAGAGCTAGGGGAGAACATCCTTCCTATGGATTCCAAGAATTCTGCTTACCTATTCCCCCTACCCCTGCCAGAACACGGTGTGTGAGCACAGAACACCTGCCTCTCACAACAAACTGAGGAATCCAGACACTCCTGCTTGACTGACTGCTAGGTCCACACTTTCCCTCCCCAAGCCTCAAGAAGTGAACAGCAACTCCAGGCCCCCTGCTATAGCCCTGTACAACACAGATTTTCAAGACCTTTCTGAACTGTAAGTATGGGCAAAGGAAAGTAGGAAGCAGGCTGACAGAGAATGATATCAGGAAACCCCTTCCTAGGCAAAAGAGAAGAAAAAGGGGCAATGCCCAGCCCACCTCCTAGGCAGAGGAATGCTTATTTAGTCTCACTACCTCCAGAAGTGAGGAGGGCCTGCTCAGACCAACCCAATTCCTAGCCACAGGGAGGCCTAGAACCCATCTAAGCCTTACCCATTTCCTAGCCATGCAACGAGGGTCACACTCAGCTCAGTCTTCTCCCACCTCCTAGTGCTTGAAGAGCTCTGCCTAGGCCGGACCCACTAGCTTTACTCCAGTGATAGACCTGCCCCTCTCATCCAAAACGAACTACCTGCTGGGTCTCTGAAAATACAGTATTTTATACCATATTCAGCCAGAAACCAAGTCAAAACAATTTATTCATCTAGCGTTAAAGTCACAATCATATGAAATATAAATAATATAATTAATAAAATACTGCCACTATAAAATCTACTCCATGAATAAGGAAGAAATGAATATCTCACCAGATACCTAAATATTAACCCAGGGACACAAAAAAATAAGGGGGGAGGAAGACAGATATTTATCTGTCCTTTAAAAGAACACACTAATGCCTTGCTAACAACAGGCAAAATGTAGGAAATCACAGAAGTGTCCGAAAAAAGGTCAGAATATTGATTATTCCAAAATTTAGTGAGGTTTGGTCCCATAGCACAATGGTCAAGCACTGTGAATTGGGAGCTGGATCCCACATGACTGGCTGTGGTTCAAATCCTAGTCTCAGTGCCTTAAAAAATACACCAGCCAGGGAACCAGCAGTTAGCGTAATGGCTATGTCACTGGACTCCCACGTAGTCGACCGCGGTTCGTGTCCCGGACCCGGTGGCTTAAAACTCACGCCGGGCGCGTGTGCGTGCGTGCCCAAGATCCCGAGAGGAGAATGGAGGAGAAGGGATTGCGGCGTGACCATACCCCTGGGGGGTGATTTCTCGCTTTCTGTCTCTATGTCTCTCTCTGTCTGTCTGGCGAGCGCATGCACCCTACAGTGAAAATCTCTCCAAAAAAAAAAAAATACACCAGCCACATATATGTGTGTGTACCCAAAATCTTGACAGGAAAGAGGAAGAGAAGCAAAGGAATTGTGACGTGACCCACTGGGATGTACTCTCTTTCACTTTCTGGACAGTGTACATGGCTTCTGGCAATTAAAACAATAACAACAACAACTCAAAAAGATGCAGGAGAATACGAACAATCTCAAGAAATGAGAAAAAAAAATTAATGACATAAATGACAAATTCAACAAAGAAACAGACTTCTTGGGCCAGTCAGTGGTATGGTGCGTAAGGTGGCTGGATTCCACATGGGTAACTGCATGGTTTGAGTTCTGGACTCAAAAGACTTGAGGAACACCCTAGGTGTATGTGTGTGCCTGCCCAAAATCCTGAAAAAAGAAATAGGAGGAATTGAGGTTTGGTCATCTCTGATGGGGTATGCTTTCTTATTTTATCTCTCTCTTTCTCTCTCCAGTGAGCATATGTGTTCACTGGCAAAATTAGAAAGAGAGAGAAACTTTTGCACAGACTCAAGCAGAAATCCTGGAGATGTAGAATACAATATAGGAAATAAAAAATTCTGTAGAGTGTGTCAACAGATTAGATCATGTAGAAGAAAGATCCTCTGACCTTGAAAATGTAACTCTTAAAATAGCCCAAATGGTTGAGAAGAAAGAAAAACAGCCATTGGAAATGAAGATAGCATATAAGAAATATTGGACACCACTAAGTGACTGAATATCTGTATTGAATATGCCAGAAGGCAAAGAAATGGGAAAAGGATTGAAAATCTATTTCACAAACTGTTATTTGAAAACTTCCCAAGTCAAGGGAACAATACAAACATCCAGATCCAGGAAATGCACAGGACACCAAAGAGATTCAATGTAAAAAGAACATCTCAAAGGCACAATATATTCCAAATGTCAAAATTTGAAGACACAGATAAAATCCTAAAAATGGCTAAAAAAAAAAAAAAAAAAAAATCAGCAACAGGCCCAGCAGTTGGCGTAATGGCTATGTTGCTGGACTCCCATGCAGTCGACCGTGGTTCGAGTCCCATACCTGGTGGCTTAAACTCATGCCGGGCACATGTGCATGCATGCCCAAGACCCCGAGAGGAGAATGGAGGAGAAGGGATTGTGGCATAGCCATCCGCCCTGGAGGGTGATTTCTGGCTTTCTGTCTCCCTATCTTTCTTTGTCTATCTGGTGAGAGCACGTGCCCTATAGCAAAAACCTCTCAAAAAAAAAAAAAGAAAAAGAAAAAGAAAAAAAAAGCACTAACTTACTTATAGAAGATACCTCTCTCAAAGAAATCTTGTAAGCCAGGAGAGAAAGGGAGAATAAATTTTGAAAAATTCTGAAAAGAAGACATTTACAATCAAGAACACAATACCTGGCAAAACCATCCTTAAAATTGGAAGGATAAAAAAAATCATTCCCAGATAAAAAAAAAAAAAAAAAAAAAAAATTCACCTACACTAGACTAGTATTTCTCTTTAAGAACTACATAAAGAAGTACTACAACTGGAAATGAAAATAAGAAAATACAAAACAACAAAAAATTGCATATAAATCTGTAACTATCAATGATAACATTGGATGTAAACAGATTAAACTTTTCAATAAAAAATATAGACTGGCTAAATGGACAAAAACAAAACAAAACAGGAATCCTTTATCGCTGCTTACAAGAAATGTACCTCATCAGTAAAGACACACCAATTAAAAGTTTAAAAAATAGTTTCCATTTCATGCAAATGGAAACCAAAAAAAGAGGCAGATATGACAATCCAGATATCAGACAAAGTAGACTTCAAGCTAGCATTTGTAAAAAGAGACAAAGAAGGTCATTATATAGTATTAAAAAGATCAACTCATCAAGTAGATATAACAATTATAAATATTTGCACATACAAATTTGGAGCACTCAAATACATAAAACAATGAATACTAAACTCTAACACATTTATTGTTGGGGATTTTAATACCTCTCATCTTCAATATTGTGTAGATTATCTAGACAAGAATTAAGCAAGCACAAACTGAAGTTAAATGATATTAAAAGTCAAAAAGAACTTTTATATTTATAAAGATATGTATAGATATTTTATTATAGATATTTTATAGATTTTATTATATTTTTATGTTTTATTATATTTATAGATAAATTTATAAAATATTTCATCCAAGAAAATAAAGAAGTCTTTTTTCTTCAGCAGCCCATAGAACATTCTCAAAGATTAACCTCATAGTAGAACATGAAACAAGCCTCTAGAAATGTAAAATAATAGAAATAATATCTAGCATCTTCTCTGCCCACAATGTAATCAAATTTGAAATCATCAACAAAACGAACTTTCAAAAATACACAAATATGTGGAAACTAAAACAAATGCTCCTCAATGATTTTGAAACTACTGAGAAAATTAAGAATGGAATTTAAAATTTTCTTGAAATGATGATGAAAATACAATATTCTACAATCTTTGGGATATAGCAAAAAGAATACTAAGAAAGAAGCTAATTGTAATTAGTGTTCAAAAGGAAAAAAATTAAAAGATGGCAAGTGAATGACTTAATCATGCATCTCAAAGAATTGTAAATTCAGAAACAGGTTAACCCCAAAAGTAATAAAAGAAAAAAATTAATAAAGATCAGAGAACATATAAATAAAATAGAGAACAAAACACAAGAACAATGTAAAAAACTCAGCAAGACAAAAAGTTGATGTTTTGAGAAGATAAAAATCCATAAAAATAGCTGATGCTTTGAGAAGATAAAATCAATACACTATTAGCTAAACTAATGAAGAAAAACAGAGAGACTACTAGATGAATAAAATCAGAAATGAAAAGATGGAGGCATTACAACAAATACCACAGAAAATACAATACATTATAAAGGGGTGCTGGAGATTCATAAGTGATGGAAAAATTTCTGGACATATGTATTAATACTATACCAAGATTGAAATAGAAAGCCTGAATAGACCAATAACAATAAAGTTGAAGCAGTAATAAAATTTCCTAACAAAGAAAAGCCCAGTCCAAATTACTTTACTGTTGAATCTACAAATCTTTTTAAGAAGAATTAATATAATTTTAATTTCTCAAACTATTTCAAAAGACTCAAAAGGAGAGAATCCTTCTAAAATTATTTTATTAAATCACTTTTGATACCAAAAGTAGACAAGAATGTAACAACAACAACAAAACTACAGGTTTCCTTCATAAATATAGTTGCAAAATTCTTAACAAAATATTACCAAAGATACTGCAAGGACACATAGGGAGGCAAAGTATTAATGTCACAAAGAAATGTGGTATTATCTGTTGAAGATATTTTGTAGTTTTATCAACTGTATTAGGGAGAAATGTTCACTTGTTGAAATATCAGTTTTGTAAGACGAATACTAATGTGATTGAATGTATAAAAGAAAATGAAATGAAAAATAAATAAATAAATTAATATAAATAAATAAATAAATAAATAAGATTAAACATCATGAGTAAGTAGGATTTATCCCAAAGTTTTAAGGATGGTTCAACATATGCAAAACAAAAAATATAATATATAATATTAACAAAAGAAAAGACAAAAACATATGATCATATCAATTCACACAGGAAAAGCATTTGATCAAATACAACACTCCATCATGATTAAGACATTTGTGGGATACAGAAATATTTTATTACCTATTGATGATGATGTATATAGTATTTTCAACTGGACTGGTCTGAGGTTTATTTCATGTTGAGTGAATTCTCTATACAAACTAAATGATATGTAGCAATTAAGTGTGTGTGTATACACACACACACACACACACACATACACACACACACATACACACACACAGAAAGGTGGAGCCATTCTTAAGGTACTTTCTTGATGCTTAAAATTTTTAATTTTGTCCATCTGTTGAGTATTTATCCTTTTTATACAATTTGCTGCATCTTCTTTAGAAGACATATATACATTCAATTTCTACATATCATATATATACATATATACATATCATATATATATACACATATATATATATGAAAATAAGAAAATAAGAAAATTCAAAACAACAAAAATTGCAAATAAATCTGTATTTCAATGATAACATTGAATGTAAACAGATTAAACTTTTCAATAAAAAATAGACATATATACATTCAATTGCTACATATCATAAATCTACATATATACATATCATATATATATACACATATATATATATATATAATTTTAAAAAGACTCTCAATAAAATAGACATAGAAAGTACATTCCTTAACACAATGAAAGACATATATGACAAACTCACAGGTAACATAAAACTCAAAAGTTAAAAGCTTTTCTGATTAAAACTGGAATAAAATCACCTGTAAATTTTATCCATTGCTATTCAGTGTAATATTGGCACCCCTAGCCAACATTCAGACAAGAGAATGAAATAAAAAGCATCCAAATTGAAAAAAAAAATGAAGTTAAATTGCCTGTATTTGTGAATGACATGGGTATATACACATAGAAAAGTCTGAAGAATCCACCAGAAAACTGTACGTGTGATAAAAAAAATTCAGCAAAGTTGTGAAATAAAAAGATCTACATACAAAAATTTGTAGCATTTTGTACACTAACAAGGAATAGACTGAGACAGAAATGAAGAAACTAATTCTATTTAAAATAGCCACACACATAAAAATAAATATCTAGGAATAAACCTAACCAAGGAAGTGGAACATTTCTACTATGAAAATTATTAACAAGTGAATAAAGAAATTGAAAAAGATAAAAAAAAATCTTTCATGGTTGAGATAATAAATATAGTTAAAATGTTGATATTACCCAAAATGATCTATAAATTCTATCAAAATATCAGTGACATTCTTCACAGAAACAGAAAAAAATCATAAAATTTGTCTGGAATCAAAAAAGACCCCAATTATCAAAATAATACTATACAAAAACAGTACTTTGGAGGCATCTTACTACCTGACTTCAAAAATTATTACAAAGCCATAATATCTCAAACAGCATGCTACTGGCACAAAAACAGAGAGATAGATCAATGGAACAGAATACAGGAAGAAATCCAACAACAAACAGCCAACTGATTTATGACAAAGGTTACAAGACAATTCAGAAGAGAAAAGATGGTCTTATCAAGAAATAGTGCTGGGAAAACTGGATATACATTTGCAGAATAAAACTAGACATCTATCTCTCACCATTTACACAATTTAAATCAAAGTGAATTGAAGATATAAATGAAAAGTCAAAAACTATAACAATATTTGTGGAAAGCAAAGGGGAAACCCTTGAACACATTGGAGCAGCCAAAGATTTCTTAAATAAATTCCTGAAGGCACAGGAAAAACACAAAAAATAGACATGTGGGATTAAAACAAGCTAAAAAAGCTTTTGCACAGCAATGGAAACAATAAAGACACAACCACAGAATGGGAGAAAATATTTACACACTAAACTTCAGATAAGGGATTGATAACCAGAATACATAAGGGACTCAAACAGCTGAACTGACAAAAAAACCTAATAATCCAATAAAAAAAAAAAAGAGAATTCATTCTGAACAGACAAGTCTCCAAGGAAACCATATGAATGGCTACAATGCATATGAATATATATATATATTTATATATATATTTATATGAAAAGCAAATCAAAACTACCTTACCCTACTCAGAATGTCTATAATTAAAAACAAGACAAAACAAAAACAAAAAGTTTAACAAGTGTTGGGTAACATTGTGGATAAAAGGGAAACTTCATGCACTGTAGGTGAAAATATAAATTAGTATAGCCACTGTGGAAGGTAGTATGAAGGTTTTTAAGAAAATCTAAAACCAGAACTTCCATATAACCAAATAATCCAAATTCCTGAGTATTTATTCAAGGGGCAGGAAATCACTCTGTTGGAGAGACATCTGTACATTCATGTTTATTGCAGAATTATTTTCAATAGCTAAAATGTGAAATTTACCTGGGCCCAACAATTGATGAACAGATAAAGAAAATACCCATACGTACACAATGGAATTCTACTCAGCCATAAAGAACAATGAACCCCTGGTTTTTGACATGAAATGGATGAAACCAGAAGATATTATACAAAGCAAAGTAAGTCAGGCAATGAAAGACAAATATTGTAAGTTTCTGCTTAAAATGTACAGATGTTCTCACTCTATAATGGAACCTAAAGGACTCAATAATATAGCAGTAGAAAGAATAATAGTATAGACTAGAGGTTGCGCAGGGGCATGGGTGGAGGTGAGGTTGGGAGAAAATGATTTACAAACACAATAATGGGAGCAGAGTTAGCATAATGGCTATGTCTCTAGACTCCCATGTAGTCGACCGCAGTTCGCGTCCCGGACCCGGTGGCTTAAAACTCATGCTGGGCGCGTGTGCGCGCGTGCCCAAGATCCCGAGAGAAGAATGGAGGAGAAAGGATTGCAGCGTGGCCATCCCCCCTGGGGGGTGATTTCTCGCTTTCTGTCTCTCTGTCTCTATCTGTCTGTCTGGCAAGCGCACGCGCCCTATAGCAAAAACCTCTCCAAAAAAAAACACACACACACAATAATGCATGTGTTCTTATTTTAATTGTAACACGCTGTATGCACGCTTTAAAAAACTATACTGTACTCCACAAAAGTGTACAACAATTATATGTAAGCCAGAAATTACAATTAAAAAGTAAAAAGACTAGGAAAATATAGAGAAATAGAGAGAGGGAGAGAGAATGACACAGAGGTAGAAACCAGAGCTTCTGAATAAATGAGAGTGAAAATCAGGAATTCAGAAAAGCTATGTGGCTTGGGATATATACCATTCTATAAGTCTCTTAACTCTTCAGTAACGTTAACACCTCAAGAAATGTTGAGAGCGTTTGGATTTGTAATGTCAAGTGAAGGTGTAGAAGCTTTGAAGAGGGTCAGAATCAAGGTGTGATGAATAACCAGAGGAGCATCTCCTAAAAGGCAGATACAAGGGAGCAAGTAAGATTTAACTGTCTTCTTACCCCTCTCAATTCCCAGTGGACACTTGTGTTACAAAGACCTCGAAATCTACTACATGTGTTCAATAAACATGCCTCTACAGATCATGTGTTATTCTCTTAAACAAAACTAATGTCTGTTACCTACAAGGTGCTTAGACTACTATAAGAAATACAAAGGTACATGATGAGGAGAAGGAAGACAGTAATACTAGAGAGTTTATAAAGAATCTTCTCTTTTCTCATACAGTCTTCACAGCCAATCAGGAAGGTAAACAGGACAAAGAAATCTTGACCCATTTTACATGAGAGTGAACGTATTTTCAGTGATTAACTCAAAAGCAGTAAGTGACAGAGCTGGTACCTGGCCTCATCTCTAAATCTGGATCTTCTGTCTGTCCACTATACCAGTGTTTCCTAATTATGGTGCAGGTTTTACCAGTAGTAGGCCCCAAGTTTTATGAAGCATGTAAGTAAACCTAGACACACACACACACACACACACACACACACACGTATTTGTTTTAACATGTGCTAAATAAATAAAATCAGTACTGTAAAACTAGAGTTACAGCAATATTATTTCTTACAATCATATAAAAGCAGGTAAAACTATATTAAACTAAATATTAACATAATAATAATACAGATAGTGAAGGTGCAATATAAAAAATTAACATATATAAAACAATGCATTAGATATTTACAACCCAGTGAAGTCGCTAGGAGAAGCAGACAGATAACTATGAGACCAGAGGCACTCCTTGAGCTATTTGAACAAAGGGGGAGCCAGGACATCTGGTTTAATTCTGCTTCTGCCCCTCACCAATAGTGTAGCTTTAGGCAAATTACTCTGGGCGTGGTTTTCATATCATGAAACAAGGGAACTGGAATTGTGTGTCCAGAGTGAATAATTTATGTATGAACATTTCTGCCAAGAGAGACATACAAACTACAGCCTAGTGGATTCCAGGGCCAGATTGCCTGGGCTGAATTTCTGGCTTTTCTAGTTATCAGCTGTGTAACCTTGGACAAGGTACTTCTCTGTTTTGCAGTTTCTTTATTGGAAGGATTAAGTGAGTTAATTAAAGGGAGTGTTTAGAAAAGTGCCTAACATAATAGACACCATCGAAGCGTTTGCTATTACATTATCATTATCTTGGGGCTCAGAGGCTTGGTCTATCACACATTAGAAAGAATCAGAACAAGCTTCATAAAAAAGTGGCTTTTAAGATGAATCAAATCTGTCAGTAATTTACCTGAATAGAGAATTCCAACTATGTCAGAGAAGAGAGAGAAATATGGCCAAAAGGTGACGGCTTAGTAGGCCGGGCAATGGAGATGAAACTTCTAGCAGGAGTTTGTCATTTCCTTAGAGAGTGAGCAGAAACCACAGCTACACTAGCACGACTGGGTCTTCATTGCTAGCATTACTAGGGGTTGGGGTTAGGGTTCCTCTAGCATGACTGGGTCTTCATAACTTTGGGTCCTGTTCACAATTGGAGGCATCTACCATGTCTGACAGTCACCAGGTAAGCTCAGTTGATCCATTGGAGGACCAACAACCCATAGGACAGGGCTAGGAAGCAGTGTCTAGCTGCCTTTCTGTGATCCATCTCAGTAAGAACTGCAGATCTGGGGAAAGACCACAGTGAGACCCCCCAGAAGGAACCTACCAGCATCTCTGAGACCTGGACTCACATATTACACAATATTTTTTTTCATTCTCTGAGATCAACCTCTTTTCTGTTTCATGATTTGGGTTAGTAAACAGATCATGTGCTATTCTCTTAAACAAAACTAAACAGTTACTCTCTTCACATGCTATTAAGCACAGCTACATTAAAATAATGTGTAGGTTGAGATAAATACGTATCACTGCAAGATAATTGGGAGTTAAGTCACTGTGACAGCCCAAATAACTAAATTAACCCTATTAAAGCCTGTTTCCATGGGGTCAGAGGCTTTTCAGTGGAAGAAATCAGGTGTAAAAGAAAGCACTCAGTTTTTGAACACCTTGTAACTCTTACTGACAAATAAACCAGTCACTTGAAGCAAGCAAACAATCTGACTTAGTCCAAGGGAAAGATAAAATGAGGCCATAAGTGTTTTCTATCTTTGATTCAAATAGTTTATGAAAGACATTGTGTTTTTAAAATTTTACTCTAGGAAGAGTATTTTATGATAAATATTCCAATATGCTGAATGTGTCTTGTTTTAGTAATTAAAAATAGATGGTATATAACTAGAAATTGAAGAAGTTCTCTTTAAAACAGTGATGTGACTTAGTAGTCAACCTTTCCCATTTGGAAACCTTAACAAAAATGATTAAAATTTAGAGCTGGTAAAATGGTGAAATATCTCGGGGGCTGGCAGGTAGTGTGGTGGTTAAGGGTGTTGGACTCCCACATGGTCGACTGCGGTTCGAGTCCCAGACCCGGCGGCTTGTGCTCTGTCTCTCTCTCTCTCTCTCATCACTCTATCCCTCTCTGGTCAAATTGAAATAAATCAGTGAATGAATAAATAAAGTTAAATAAAATAGTTTTAAAAAAAAGAAATATCTCAAACATGAAAGGAGTACTCCTGGACAGCTACTTCTTAATACACAAAGACTTGTCCAATATGTTACATATACTTCCCTTGTCCCACTGCCTTCCCTTCCAAGAAAGCAAAGTACCTATTGCTGAGGCAGTAAGATGACTGTAAAACAAGCTATGAGGATATGAGATCCTTGAGGACAGGAATAATTTTGGAATTGTTTTACCTTCTTTTGCCCAACACATAATACAGCATCTAATACAATTATTAGCATAGAATGACAGCCAATGAATATTCACACATAGATTAACACATATAAATCACAGTATTTTTGTGTGTGTCTGGTGTCTATGTGTGATATTTTAAATAGGGTCTAAGTGTGCTGTGATCTTCCTATCTCAATCCCTGTCTAGCTGGGACCAAAGGCACATACCACCATGTCTGGCTATTTGGATAGTGTCTTTCTATGTTGTCTATGCTGTCCATGAACTGGCGATTCTCTTCCTTCAGTCACCTGAGTAGCTAGAACTACAGTGCCTGGATTTTCTGGGTGGGCTGAGGCTCCTTTGTGGATTCAGCCTTCCCAAAAGCGGTATCCAGTGCACCTAGCATGAGTAGGTTGAGCTGTAATATTTTTATACTAGCAAACATCTAAATGCTTAATAACAGACACTGATTAAATGAAATACAGTCTGTTAATACAAAAGGATATGATGCAGTCATTAAAAATAATGCTGTAGATACAAATTCTATAATGCAAATATGCATTTTGGCTAACTTACCTGAAGATAGCTGGTTTTAAACAATATCTACACTATAACCTTAATTGTTCTATAGTGTGTATAAAGATATAAAAATCAGAAGATATGGGGGCCAACAGGTGGTGTGGTAGCTAAGGTGCTGGATCCCATATAGCCGACTACGGTTTGAGTCCTAGACCTGGCAACCTGAAAAACATGCTAGGAGTAGAGCATGCCCAAAATCTCTACAGGAGAATGGATTTTGGCATGGCCATCCTTTCTGGGACGGGGGTGGGGGATGGGGTGGGTAATTTCTCACTTTTCCTTGATCTCTTTGGCAAGTGCACATGACCTATGGCAAAAAAAAAAAAAAAAAAATCTAAAAAATAAAGACTACACGGCTACACTATAAATGGGCCAATACCCCTTCATAGCTTTACATTTTTTTTGACAGAAAATTACAGGATAATTTAAATTCTGAGTTTGGAGATAGTTTTAAATTGTTCAAAGGTGCACTGATTAGATTCACAATAAGAATACACTCCTCACAAAACCAGTTAAGAAGTGTCCCATCAATATACACTAATCATGGCTCTTGAAACTCTTCAATCTCGACGATAGTTTTGGGAATTAGGAATTAACTCTGTACAAAGAGAACATCTTATCTCTGGTTTCCATTCCTTTATAGTGGATAATATTTGACCCAACTCTCTTCTGGGTTTGACTCACCATGGTAGGATGAGTAGAAAACTTATTTGGTATAGATCCAGGTGCTACATAAGGACCAGCTTGAAGGAGATCCCAGAACCTGCCACAGAATCAGTCAGAACCCAATGCTGTTATAAAAACATATTCAGTCATGTTTGTTGAGAACATGTGCTTATTTTGAGAGGAAACTAAAAAATATTTAAGACATACATATTCTCTCTATAAAAGAACACCAAGTACTAGGCTCAACCTACCTATCATTCATCTGTGTAATCAGTGTCTTGGAATACATTGGGATGACCATCTGGACTCACTTGCAAAGGGTAAAAAAGAGGAGGATTAAGATTACGAAACCATTTCAAATGTATCTGCCATGGTAACTGAAGCAATGTTTTTAAGGAAGACTGCTTAAACATCACACTTCTCCCATTGCCAAGAACTCCTGGAAAATCACGAGGTAAGCGGATTATAAAGGAGGCATTTAGAATGCTTCATCTACTCTGCTAATCCTTGAGCAAGATCCCATTCCATTAACTATTCAATGGAACGGGAATAAAAGAGTGGGGATGGGATGCTGATCAACAAAACAGAAGATCATTCTAAGGAGATTTCTTCTCTGCTACCCATTGCAAAGTGCCACTGCTAACAGATTTCCAGTTGAAAAAGGCCCATTAGCAAGCCTCTAAGCACAGAGAACTGGGATATACTCTTCCCAATGGCCTTCAAAATCATGTGTTCTCAAAATAGTATGGCAGCTAATTGGGAGACATGGAATAGCACCTGTGGTGGTTCAAGCTTCTCTCACACTCATCAAATCAGTATGAGTGTTTCCTACCATGCCTTTAGCCACCTGAAGATGTAGACAGGCAGAGGCACAAAGAGGGAAAGTACGCATAGTCTGTAGTAGGAGAATGTGACCACACTTTGCTAAGAAAGCAAGCAAGCTGTAGGCTTCTGAGAAAAAAATAAGCTCATAACAGTGGTCTTACAGTACCAACTTCACAGATACCCAGAGATAGATACCCAGATATGACGAAAACCATAATGAGCATGATAAAGGCTGAAAAGCCACAGGGATATCAAACTGATGCATTCCATGGCACAGATGTCTATATAAAGAATTTCAGCTAATAATATTTTAATGCCAAGTTCTTTCCATTGCTTTGGCTAGAACCCAAGAGTGGCTAAAACATATATTTGGCATCTGGGCCATCTCTGGTGTACTAATTTTCCTGTGCTTAGTCATGTAGCCAGCAGTAGAGCTGAGCTCAACTAAGGTAGCTGGTACTAATTGTTAGTTTCCAATTACTAGTTGTTCAAGGTTTATCAAGTATTGTGACTTTAATTAGGGCCCTAAGATGTAAACTGCAATGTCTTTAACAGACACATTCCGATGGGGATAATTTGATGAGCCAGTTGCTGTTGTATAGTAATTGGGAACCAAAGAGAGAGTCACATATGAATAGTAAATTAAGATGCACAGTAGTAGCTGGGATTTATACCTGGACTGTTAGAGGCCTTAATGACCCCATAAAAGGGAATAAGGTCATTTGTTATTTAAAGGATCATAAGATATTGCATTTCATAAGGATATTGAGCAAGTACAAGGTTAACGCACTCATGGGTGAGCCAGATTTCCCCTTTATTCCATTTATAAGTAGAACCAGAAGAGTTAGTGCTTTTTTGTAATAAAGCTCTAAATTCCAGAGTGACTTGCTGTTCTATCTCCCAAATCCCAAAGGGCAGCTGCTGCTGGGCTGGGCTTTGTAAAATGTTAGTTTCATCCCCAAATTCAGCACAGTCTCTGAATCCTCCATTTTAGAACCAATTAAAGTGAACGGCTTTCCAATTTTCTAGGACAGATTGTCACATGTGGCTGAATGGGGAGACCCAGAGGTCTGGAAAGGTGGCATGGAAAAAGCCTCATTCTTGGTATTCCTTGGGTACAGCAGGTCCCATTTTAGGTTGAATACAAATTTAAAGGGCTTATTTAGTTATATAGGGATGACAGATTTAGTAGTAGAAATAGAAAAAGGAAATTTTTAATGACCCATAGAATTAAAGGGATAATCCAAATTAGCAGATTTTCAAGGTAGTATGTATTGGAATTTGGAAAGTATGGTCTGCATCATGTTTGCATCCTTAATTATGTTTTTCTTAGGCTGCTATTAGAATTAGCCTGTGTTTTTCTTACACACAACCTAACAGCAGGAGGAGAAAACTGAGAAATACATTTGAGACTTTTACCCTGAGATTAGAATTTAGCTGTGGATAAACCCCTCTGTAGATAATGGAGAAGTGATGGCAATATCTTTCATGCCTAGTATGTATTTAATTTTATTCCTTTTGTGGAAACAGCCACATATGCGGACACACACACGAACCTTCAAAGAGAGCCATGTAATCATTTCTATTATTATCATGTAGTCTAGAGATATTTTCCTTAGCCAGGGTCTGACTGGGCACAGCAGACTCCTCCGGGAGAATGGGTTAAGAAATGAGGAAACAATTTCTCCAGATAAGTAATTAGAACAACAGGAACAAATCAGAAGGCTGAATGTTGCTATTTAAATGGAAATTTAGCCAGGTCGCCAACATGCTGCAAATTTTATCTATACAATGTTAAAGGATCCAGGTAGTGAGAATCTAGGTATGTAATTAAGGGCTACTGCATTGGTTTGATGGGATTCAGAAAATACTTCTGAAGTGGCAAAATGATCACACAATGGAGTTTTAAATGTTATAAAAATAATCAATTATGAATTATTTCAAACATGTAGAAAAAATGGAAATAATAGATGTGTATATATCTACTCCTTAGAATTTTAAATTTTCGAAAAATATGTTTTTTCTTATTACTAAATAATCAAATCTACAGTTGGTTAAAAAATACAGAGGAAGTACAATCTCCACCGTTCTCTGTAGGTGCACCACTTGTACTACGACTTGGCATTTCTTCCCATCAGGGATAAAACCTGTCTCAACCCTTCTTGAAGCTAGGCTGGCCTTATGACTTGACTTAGCCTATATGATGTGACTTTGTGATTTGATTTGCCCAATGTGTACTAGTTTTTTTTTTTTTTTAAATAATCACTTTATTTATTTGTTTATTTATTTATTTATTTAAATTTGACCAGAGAGTGAGGAAGACAGAGTGAGGGAAAGTGAGAAAGCAAGCCGCCAGGTCCTAGACTTGAACGCTGGTTGGCCATGTGAGAGTCCAGTGCCCTTAAGCACCACACTACCTGCCAGCTGGCCTACTAGTTTCGAGCTGAGTCCTTAAAAGAAACCTTGTCAGCTACTATGTAAATATTACTGGGCTGACCCGCTTGGTGAGAAAGACATGGTACCTAGTTACTCTCATCACTCTGGGACAGTCAGGCCCCTGCTAATCTGGTAGCTGACTACAGATGCATGAATGAGCCCAGCTCTCATTGGAAGTGCCCAATCCAAATTGTCAAGTCATAGAATCATGAGCAATAATAAAAGGTAGTTGTTTTTAAGCCAGTCAGTTTTGAGGTAGTTTTTTATATAGCAATAATGAAATGATACGATGAAGTTATATCCTACTCAAATTCTATTTCTCTCTCTCCTTTCTACATCTTTCCCTCCCTAGAAATTTCTACTATTCTTAAAATGGGGTCTAACCTTCCAGTACACATGAAAATATTCTCATTCTATATGTGTGTATATAAAATCCATATTAAATATCATTCATGAAATGTTATACATGGTGTTTTTAATGGAAACATAAATTGTACCATATATTACATGTTCTTTTGCCCTCTTTTTCACTCTACCTTGCTTTTATATTGATACACATCAAATTTGTTCATTTTAATTACTGTGTAGTTTTTCAGTGTAGGACTATACCATAGTATAGTATATTTCCACTTCCTTATTGATGGACTGATGAGGAACTGGGCTAAATAACCTTCCAACTTTACTATGCTATGATTCAAATAAAAATAAAAGTCAATTCGAATCAGGAAATGATGCACATAAGGGATATTTCCAACTTCTAAAGCTCAATGATGTTTGCTATTTTACTCTTTATATTGTGCGTACATGTACTTTATATGTATATATAATTTTTCATAACGTTCACTTTAAAATAAATTTTATAAAACAAATTAGGTACAGAAGTGAGAACACAAGCAGATTCACTTGAAATGAACCCTTCAAAGGTGATAATTGAGACTTATAGGGAAGAATATCCATTCAATAAGTGATACGAAAAACTAGCTTTCCATATGAAAAAAAGTTATATTCTTCTTTTACCTCATGCACAAGAATAAGTATCACATAAATGTAAGTCCTGAGTATAAATAGTCATTGTCAAAACATCTGAAATTAAGTATCTCTATTCATGTTACTCACAATTCATTTTCCTGCCAGGCACACAAAGGCATGCCCATGATTTGGGCTAGGTGAGACTGGGACTGGATGATGGCGTAATAAGGATTTTGTTGGGATGCCTGTCTGTGTGTGTGTATCTCTCTCTCCCTCTCATGGAATAAGTTTGAAAAAAAAAAAAAAAAAGGTAACACCCTACGCATTTCTACCAAAAGTCCAACTGAGCTGTACAAATGATGTAGAAAAGACCAAGATTTAGGACTACTCTTTGATAAGTTGTCTTTATTTTTATTGTCTGTCCATCGAAAGTTCTCAACTCCATATCCAGAGTCCAATAAAATCTAAAATAAAAAGAATACGTTCAGAGTCTAGCTGTATTTTATAAATTAGCTTTACCTAGAGATTCCTTGGTTCTGTGTGGGTCCCAATACTGGACTTTAGGCTTTTACTAGATCAGCTCCCTCTTCCCTCTCCAGTTCCATGAGAACTCTGTTTACTCTTTCTCCTATTACCTCACTCTCACCAATGCTGCCACGTGCAGGGGTCCACATGGTAGACTTCATTAGGACTCTTGGTTATTTTATCTTTTTGTTTTTCAATAGATATTTATTGAGTAACTACTAAGTGCCAGGTACTCTGCTAGTGCCAAAATAAAGTAATAATGTAAAAAGCAGTGGTTCCTTTCCTAAAATCTAGATAGGTTTGTTTTTTCCCTCTACGATTCTAACTTCAATGCAAAATCAATTTCCTAAGTCATGAAAGAAGATGTTTCAAAACTTTGATAACTGTGGGTCAACTTGGAGAAAATCGTATCTTCCTATGCCTTAGTTTTTTATTTATCTAATGTTGATATTATTAATATCTGTTTTTATCTATTTTAAGATGTTGCTAATCAAATGAATTCTTCTTTGTGAATGCTAAGGGCTGCAGTACCACTTCACTCCTATTCTGCAAGGACTGCATTTCTTATGATCTAGAGATTATTACTTTGATGCTGCTCAGGTGAAGAAAGAATATTTTTTTAAAAAAAGAAAGAATATTCAAAATCCAGGCTACTATGTTTGTGGCCTTCAACCCTCAATTTGGTCTTGTAGTCCAGCTAATTTCATAGTCATAGAGGCAATAAACTTTCTCCTAATGTCTAACTTCTTAATCCTCTAATGTCTCTCCCCTTGTGGAGGAAAATCAACCAGAACACGATTAGTATTAGCCGTGCTTCTTAAATGTCAGGCAGGAGAGGCTCTGAGGATGCCTTCTAATATTGAGAAGGAGGGAAAAACCTTTTAGAGGGCTTTAGCAGGAGGGGAGTCAGCTGGAGTTCAGTTAGTTTCTTTCCTGAGTTGTTGGTTCAGAATGGCTCTCAGAAGAGGGTAAGGACACATACTGTTTGGGCAATTTGAATTTTTATCAAGAATGATGGGAAGGAATAGCTAAGAACTAAGGTCATGGTCCAGAGAAGAGGGGGAAAAAGACATGTGAAGCCCCCAGTGGAATATTCTCTCATATTTTAGTGTCTCTCACAGTCTCTTTCCCACATTGTTGCATCTTCCGTTCATCTCAACAACATCCCTTAATCTATTATGTACCACACACCTCTTAACAACTGATGGTATAAGGTAAGGAACATTTCTTTTCAGTTCAGTTTTTTACATTGTTAGGTCAGAATTTAGAGAAATAAGCCTAAGAATATTTCATTTGATGGTGCTTACCTATTTTTAAGCTTTTTGCATACACACACACACACACCCACACACACACATAGTTTTGCCTTGAGAAAAGTTTGATTAAAATATTTCTAATAGCAAGCTCATGGAGGGCAGACTTCATGTTGTATCTTGGTTAATATCCTTGGCAGAACTGATGCCTTTCTGTGGTTGATAACACATGTTCAGAGTATAAGGAAGAAATGAACACTTTCTACATCCACACATCGCTGTGTGTGGAGTCATCTTGTCAGTGCCTTGGGCTAACATCAAGGACTGACACAGTAGGAGTGACCCAAACTGTCCCTATTTTTCCGGGATGGACAGTCCTGCTTTATGTCTGCCATACAGCACCTTTATTAATAGTACTACCCCTCATACAGAAGGGTCTGATTCAGATGATAAAGTACATGGTCACTGTGGTAGATGCAGATCTCCTCAGTGGAGGACTTGATGCTCTACCTGTCTGCAATGTAAGCAGATGACTTTCAGTTCCCCCTTGGGGACTGTCTCCATTGCAGACTTGCCTGCCTCAAAGCCACATGCCTCTCCCAGGGTAGCCCACATCCAGTGACTTTGCAGGATTGTAAAGACCTTGCTATCTCAGCCTATTTAAAGGACTCTGGAGTGACCCATGGGGTCCTCTGAGAACCTATAGCACAACTCCCTTTCTCTCTCGTCACTCCTGCTTCCTTCCAGTTCTTTCACAGATGTTGATCTCCAAGGCTCTGCTTCAGAAACACCTTGCTAGGGCAACAGTGGCACAGTGGTGGTGCAACTGGACTCACATCGGAAAGTCCTGAGATATAAGTCTATGTCTGCATTTGCCAGGAATACACAGGTGTGCCCATGATGCAGGCTGTTTGAGCCGATTGGCTAGGAGCCGATCACGGTATAAAGACTGTTGGGGGTTCCTGTCTGTCTGACTCTTTGTGTCTCATACTAAAGAAATAACTTTAAAAAAAAAATCCTGCACATTAAACTCTACTTTAGAATCCACTTTTTAGGGAATCCAACTGGTATTAGAAGGGATCTTTTGACATGGTGCCAATTTGCATCATCAAAATAAATCCAAAGTGGATAAAATGGAAGATGTGAAAAATTACTATAACAAAAAGCCACAAACTACTGTCCAGTTTCCAAATCTGAGTCATCTATCTCACTAAGAACCCTGTGACTGAAGATAAGCTGAGTCCCCTGGAGGAAGGACCCTGCATCAATTGACAGGTGTAAATGGCAACAATTCCACCAGACCCTCTCCACTAGGACTGATGGCCGTGTGCTCAAGTAGCTGTGAACTGGGGAAAAGGAAATATGAAGCAGTCCCAATATTTTAAATACAAAACATTCTATTAGACACAGAATCCAAAATGACATTGATACCCCAAAATCCAAATCATTATCATGACACCCTGTTTGCCTGGGGGCTTCTAGAAGCCAGGTCATAGGTACTGTCCTAAGCTCTAGATCACAGCAGGTACAGTAAATATATGAAGCCAACCAGTAGTCATTTCTTTGGTCTTGTATACTATAGACGTAGCGGCAGTTGGCATGATCTGCAGACCTTGGTTGAGGCATAAGACTATACAGTGGGGAAGGTCAAGTGAAGGTCCCCAAAACAGCTAGGAACACAGAAGAGGTTGGACTTGATGCCCAAAATTCCAGTACCCCAATTCTAGCATAATATGACAAAAAAGAAAAATAAAAAAAGAGGTCTTATTATCTCTGCCTCCGCTGTCTTTTTCCATGAAATCCAGTGAAATGGAGTTGTAGGAACCATTGGGCTGAGCAGGTCAATATGGCTAAGAAGATCTGCTTTGGGAAATGAGTAAAGTGCTCTTCCAGACATTGACTTATTACTTGGAAACAATAACTGTTTACTTTAGCAAAGCTACTTTTTATTAGAGTAAAATATCTAGTCAGCCTATTGGCCTCTTTCTTTTAATAGTTCTTCTCAAAGCAATCAATGACTTTTAACAGCCAGGCTCAGCTATCGGTGTAGAAGAGTAAGTTTATTGATTTGACACATACTTTTCTTCGCTGGGCACCAATTATTGCAATCTGAATTGTGCCACATTAGGCTAGAAACACCATGTAATCTTGCTAGTTACTTAATGCATTCCAGTGATTGGCTTCAAGGAGCTTTATAATCACGCTGTTGATTTGTGAGTTAACAATACTTTAGATTCCACTGAGAGCTAAGAAGTAGTCTGCTTATAAAAGGTTAATAGAATAAGACATCCAATCTATCTCATTTTCGTGAGGGTAAATAAATGGAAATGCTAGAAGAGTATGCAAATCTTACATTTGGTGTTCTGTTGAAAACTACTATATTTCTAAAATAGGAAAAACTATTCAATTTTGAAACCTGTAGCTCCATTTAAAATGCAGACTATTTGATTTCATAAACATTCCTAAAATAGAATTCATTAAAACTATTAAAAAGACATGTCTCCATTTCTGATTAAAAATGAGAAAAAAATCAAGACTCAGAATGTCATTAATATTATTAACCTAGGAACTAATCTAGCTACTTAATTAAAAAACAATATAAAAAAAAATTCCATGAGGGCACCAGACAACCAAAACAACTTCAGAGTGGGCAGAGGTTCATATGAGTCCGTGTAATGACAAGTTCTTCTATGCTGGAATTCAGACCCTGGAGACATCTGACATTCCTGTGTGCTGCTGTTTGTGCTACAGAATTCAATACGATGGCTACAATTAAGGCCCTCACTCATTTTCGATCCAAACCTTTCCCCTTGTTCCCCCTTGATTCTTTCTTTCAATCACTTATTCAACAAATAATTACGGTGCTCCTACAATGCTCTAGACCACAAATCAGGACGCAGTGAGACACTGGTGAATAATATAATGATGGAAATGAAAGAACTTCTCCTTACATTCAGTTCTATCATTCACAGTTCTTTTCAAATAAAAATAACTTGATTGCTGCCACAGGGAAATGACTATGAATTCCAAGTATACCTTGATTATCAATAATAATGGATATTTGGGGCCAAATTCTCAGCATGGCTTACATTAAGATTCTATTGGGGGTTTTGTTGTTGTCTGATTTGTCCAGATTTTGAAATATTAAAATTTTACATTTGCTGTAGAAACTAAGCAACACTACTCAATTTCAGGTGCCCAGATAGAAATAGAGTTTGTTAATACAACATTTTGTCAGAAAAAAAAAATAGGCTTAGTTTGCCTTCCTAGGGCATTAGGGTCTTCATTAAAATGATTGGGTGGCATTTTTCAGCCCAAAAGTCCATGTAAATAAAACCTGTATAGGTTAATAAACTCAAGACCTCATGGTAAGAGCAGAAGTATGTATTATAACTTACTGATCCCAAACTGTATAATAAGCACTATATATATTTTATTCTAATTAGTGTAGATAAAGATTAGTTTAAAAAAAACAAATATATATAGAAGGATTCTGATCAAAATTCCAGTTTCATCTTATTAAGAAACCAATATAAAAATTTTTCTTGGTGTGTTTTGTAGAAAAGTCTCCATCCTGATCAGTCTAAATTTTACTTCCTATAAAAATAATTTTTATAATAAATTCCTTTTATAATAAATTCTACTGCTAAAATATAGTTCACATTTCATCACATAATATCTCTACTAGGACAGGTCACCTCTTTCTTTCAGAGCCTTTATTTATTTCTATTTGCAGAAAGTTCTTAGTCTTCACTTCTGTAAATGTTCAAAGCACACTGTAAATATCATCGTTTGTGGGTTTTTTTTTTTTTTTTTGGGGAGGTTTTTTCTTTAGGGTGCATGCCCTCACCAG
>NW_006159849.1:4454239-4460906 GCF_000334495.1 Tupaia belangeri chinensis
AGAGAGAGAGAGAGAGAGAAAGTGAGAAATCACCCCCCTAGGGGGGATGGCCACATCATAATCCCTTCTCCTCCATTCTCCTCTCAAGATCTTGGGCATGCATGCACACGCGCCCGGTGTGACTTTAAGCCACCGGGTCTAGGACTCAAACCACTGTCGGCTACATGGGAGTCCAGCCACATAGTCATTATGCCAACTGCTGGTCCCATTTGTGGATTTTTAAGGAGATCTGCAAAGTGCTAGCTGTTCACTCTTCTGTTAATCTGGAGACTTTTATGGATCTGCTGGCCTCTGACTCTATTTTTCCATTCTAAACACTGAACCCTAAATCCTTGTTGTCTGTGGGAGGCTGCACACCAGAGAACATAGCCGGTTTCTCAGAGAGCAAACAATTACACAATGCCAAAGGCCATGATTGGCTCCCCTTCAAAACCTCACCTTCAAAATCATACTCTGATTGGCCACTTCCCATAAAGGCCACAAGTGGCTCCTCTTCAAAACCTCACCTTCAAAACCATACTCTGATTGGCCATTTCCCATAGCAAATCGGTGAGCTTAGAATCCCTCAGATTTGCATATCCGGCACCTCGTGATTGGTCCACAAAAGCAACCCTCCTTTTATAATCTTTCATTTAACCAATTACTGCCCACCAACATGTATATAACCACAATCCTTGGCCCACAATCGCCAGATGACCCTGAAGACCCTGAAGAGTTGTAACACCGTGTCATCTCTGGACAATCCTGAAGAGTTGTAACACTGCACTGTCTCCGTGCTGCCCACAATAAACAGATGACCCTGAAGAGTTGTAACACTGTGTCGTCTCTGTGTTGTAACACTGCGTTGGTGTTGTTGTTCACCTGTTCAACTGTCCCCTGGGGTTGGGACAGTTCTCTATTACAATCACTGCTCTGGGTTTAATGGTTCTGATAGTATACCTGAAATTATTTTTTACAACTTTTTCCTAGTGATAAGTTTTAGGAAATATGGAAGAATTATCAGTTTCTCTACCTTTTCTCTTAGAAGTACTTTTATCACTTAGGACAGACTTTGAACCATAGAGTAGCATAAGAGTTTATGCTAGGTAGTTATGTTATCGTGATAATGATAAAGCAAATTTTAAAATACATGATTGCTCAGATTCACTGAATTTTTTTTTTTATCCTAACATAAAGGTCTGGAGCAAGTGTTTATGGTTGTTGGCGGCTTTTTTTCCCATGGATAATCCACACGGCCCTGGAGAAAGGCAAAACCTTCACCCTCGAGAAATGCCCAGGTCTAAACAAGGAACACCAGGAGTGGCAGCCGCAAGGACCAAGCACCTGGGACATTTCCTAATTTCACGGGCTGTGTGGGCCTCAGGGACCAACAGAGTTGGGAGGGGCTCTTGAAAGGAGCACAGAGGTTAAAGTTTCTGCTAGCTTTGTTTGGTGAAACTCAGAGCTTGATTCTGTTTGATTCAGAAATAATAGAAAACAAAAATTATCTTGAGTTTTATAAAGCCATCTCTACTACATTTTCATCAAACAGGGTTTATTTCATTGTTACAAGATAAAGTTATCAAATTCATACTTCCTAAGTTTCTGTTAGCTCTTTTCTTTTCTTTCTAAAGAGAGATTTTTGCTAGAGGGCACCTGAGCTCATCAGAAAGACAGAGACAGAAAGTGAGAAATCACCCTCTGGATGAATGGCCATGCTGCAATCCCTTCTCCTCTCAGGATCTTGGGCACGGACGCACACGCACCTGGCGTGAGTTTTAAGCCACCGGGTCCAGGATGCAAACTGCAGTCAACTACATGGGAGTCCAGTGACGTAGCCATTACGCTAATTGCTGGTCCCTCATTTCTAGATTTTTCATTGAACCAAATTCCAATAAGCCTTTGCTGTAGTATATTTTCTAGGAATATTTTTTTTTTATGTTCAGCCTATAAAACAGGTCATAGGCAACAATACATATTTCCTGGTAAACATTGGGTTTTCTTTCACCTTTGCAAGAATTTCTTAAACTTTACTTATAATTGTTCAATGTATTACAAAACAAATAAACTACAGTATTTTGGGGGGGGGATGGATTAGAATATATGTGTAATAACAACAACAGCTGCTCTTAATTGAGCACTTATATGTCAGGTCCTATGGCTTGGCAGTTCATATGTATTTTATTTAGTTACCACAAAAGTACTGAACATATTAGCTTCGTTCTGCAGATGAGAAAATTGTGCAGATATGAAATTACATTCCTATGTTACTCCCCTGGAAAAGGTCAAGCTGGGATTCAAACTTGAGCTGTATTATTCCAAATGCCATGTGCTTCATCATTTCCAAGAACTTCTTGTACTTTTCAGTGACAATCGACTCTTTTGGAGTTGCATTTTGGACATCCATTAATGAGCCTTTTTATTTTTTAATTGCTTATCTATTGTCTTCTTGTCTACCTATTTGTCCAATTCTTTTCATGGTGAGTTTTGAAGGGGTGGTAGCATAAACTCTATAATTCAATTTATTTATTTATTTACTTACTTACTTACTTATAGAAATACAAGGTAACTTGGAAAATCTGGACCATGTCATAAAACAACATAGATTATAATGTTGTTTGATTTTCACTGAGAAACTTTCTTATTGTGTATGAAATTCTAGGAAGATGAGAGCACTGTTTGAGGAGGTAGCACTTGGTTAATGTTACCTGAAACAATAGGGGATGGAGTTTGGTTGAATTTTAATAGGACTTTGGATCATCCATCAGTAGGGTGATGGTGTTATCTAATTTACCCAGGATTAACTCAGATTATGCTGTTCTCTCTGCTTAAATATAAATAGTGCATCTTTCTGAAAATTATTTCAGTTTGTGCTATGGTCTGAATGTCTGTTTCCCCACCTTCCCCCTCATCACATGTTGAAATTCTAACTCTAAAGGTAAAATGGTATGAGGAGGTAGGGTCCTTGGGTGGGTAGTGATTAGATCATGAGGGTTGAGTCCTCATGATTGGGATGAGTATCCTGCAAAAGGGGCCCTAAAAAATTAATTAGTTCCTTCTACCATGAGAGATTAAGTGAGAAGATGGTTGTCTATGAGGAAGTGAGCCCTTGTGAGACACAGAATCTGCTGGCCCCTTGATCTTAAACTTCCCAACCTCCAGAACTGTCAGAAATAAATTTCTACTGTTTATGGATGACTAGTCTATGATATTCTGTTATTGCACCTTGAAAGGACTAAAACAGTACAAATGATCTATCTATCTATCTATCTATCTATCTATCTATCTATCTATCTATCTATATCTATAGATACATATCTTTTTTTTTATCAACTTCCTTTCCAGGAACAACTTTGCTCTGGATAAACAAAGAACATCATTCTTCTAGGGTCTGGCACCCAAATGTGACACATGAACTTTGCATTTCATTGGAAATCAAAGTTGTGCACAGACACCAGGAGTAATCTGCAGAGTTGTCAGCTGCTTGTACCTCCAGTTGAGTTTGGGAAAACAGATCAGTTCAAAATCACTAGCCTCTCAGCGAAAACTGCAGGATGATCAATTCCAAATAACGCATATCTCAGTGAGCAGACGCTATCTACACATTTGTTTCTTCACATCCTCTTCTCCACATGTTCCCATCTCCTCACTCAAATAGCTATTAACAATAACTCCAAGAAACAGTGTGAACTAATGACAACTTTCATCCCCTCAGTTTAATAACACAGTCCTAATTCTCATGTATTCATTATCCCCCGGCACCAAACCATTTCCATTTGCACACCAAAGCAATCCTCCATATCTTTAGTGTTAATGTCAGCTTGATCTGCACTGATCACTTTCATTAAGAATACACATTTACTAAGTAATGTGATCCAAAAACAGATGCTTCCCAAATAAACCACTCGTTGTATTGACAAAAAGACTCCAGCACGAAGGTCAAAAGCTCTTGAGTTTTTCTATTTACCAAAGAGAAACATAGATTTAAAATGAGTAGTTCATTAATTTTGTTATTCATTTAACAAACATGCTGGCTTGAGTTCAACACTGTGATAATCAGTAGGACACAAAGATGACTAAAAAAAACATGAGGCAGACTCCTAAGGGGGCCACTGCCCAGAGGGGATGAATGTCAGAGCCATATATCAGGAAAGGTGGGGACATAGGGTATTGTGCCCTATTTAGGTCCTAGGGGTATTGGTGTACAGAAGCACCAGTGTTAGCCAACTGTTTACTGAGCATGGAGGAGAGGCAGATCTGAGAAACAAAGAAGGCAGAGTCAAGAGCTAAGTAGAGAGCACCAATGAAACAATGATCCTGACAGGCTTGTTTTAGTCTGCTAGGGCTGCTGAATTGAAGGACCACACACTGAGTGACTTAAATTACAGATATGTATTGTCTCACAGTTCTGGAGGCTAGAAGTCTGAGATAAAGGTGTTGGCAGGGTTGGTTCTATCTGAAATCTGTGAACCAGAATCTGTTTCAGGCTTCTTCCTGAGCTTCGGAGTGTGTGTGTGTGTGTGGGGGGGGGCGCGTTGCTGGCAGTTGTTGGTGTTCTTTGTCTTATAGATGCATCATTCTGATCTCTTCCTTCATCTTCACATGATGATCTCTGTGTGAGTGCTTTTGTGTCCCAATTTCTCCTTTTCATAAAGATACCAGTCACATTAGATCATTAATTTCCATCTTAATTTGACTAATTGCATCTGCAATGATTCTGTTTCTAAATAAAGTCACATTCTGAGGTACCAGTGGTATATACATCTTCAATATATTTTTGAAGGAGACAATCCACTCCTAACAGAACTGGACAAAGAAGAGGTAAGGTAGTTAATAGGGCAGAAATTAAAGACACTAGAATGAATCAGGAAATAGACAGAGCCTGGGCAGAATATCCACAAATTGGAATGTAGAGGGTTTTTTTTTTTATTTTTTAAATTGGATTTCTAAAGTGCATATCTGGAATGAGAGCTGCTAAGGTGAGGAGTCCATTTTAGGAGAGGTATACACATATTGGTCAGTGTTAGAGCAGAAGAAATTGGTAAATGGCTGGTTTTCTGAGAACCCTGAAAGGAATTATACTGGGTCAGACCCAGGGCTGTTCATGCTTTCATCTAACACCCCAAGAGTCTGACTATGGAATAGTATGGCTACCTTCTCTTATTCCATCATTCCTAAATCTTGTGAATTTCTTTTGGCCCTAGAACCCTATAATTACTTTGAACACTTTGGAAAATATTTGTATTTACGTGTCAGATTGAGGAAGAGTGTAAATTTATTTCCTACTATATAAAGAGCTTACTGAGCATGAAGACTCCAGTTGGATTCCTTTTGTTTTCTTTTTCTTTTTGAGTTCCTCTCTCTTTCTTTCATGAGAGAGAGGAAAAGAGAAATATTGGCACACCCAACAGGGTCTCATACAGTGATCCTTCTTCCATCTTTTCCAGTCACATAGGACCACGGATATCTGCACACATACCCTCATAGTGTGTATGAGTCAATCCAGGAACTGAATCATGATCTCCTATATGTCTTCCAGTATTGCAGAGTGTTGTGCTACTACTATGTTACTGCCAAAGGGCTTTTTTTTTTTTGCTGTTTTGTTTCATTCTAGTTTCATATGATGGATACTCCTCTTCCTATATGTCTTTTTTAGAGATAGATTTCTTCCTATAGGGTGTGTGTGCTCACCAGAGAGACAGAAAGTGAAAAATCACCCTTTAAAGGGGTTGGTCACAGTTCAATCTATTCTCCTCAATTCTCCTCTCCAAATTTTGGGCACGCATACACATATACCCAGCATGAGTTTTAAGCTTCTGGATCTGGGATCCAAACTGCGGTCAACTATATGGGAGTTCAGCAACATAACCATTCCACCATCTGTTGGTCCCAACTGTACATTTTTACAGCATACAAAATGGATTTTCCCTCTATGAATACATGGTACCTGCACTGTCTTTGCTATCTACTATTGCTTTCCCTGCCTTTATACCTAATAGTTCAGTTTCTGTCACACAGAGCAGACATTCGTTATATATTGAGTGGGGACATAATATGTTCCTTTTTCATAGTCTGACTTGCTTCACTCAGGATTAAATTTTCCATATTCATCTACTTTAGATAAAATGCCACAGTCTCATTGTTTTTGTTTGTTTGTTTGTTTTGTTTTGTTTTTAATGGCTGCCATTCAACCTATAGTGTATATGTGCCACATTTTTTCAATCCATTCACCTGTTCTGGTCCTTGGGGTTGAATCCATGTTTTAGCAATTGTGAATAATGCAATAAATATGAATGTGCAAGTACTTTTCTGACCATGTGTATCCCTATCATTTGGACAGATATCCAACAGTGAAACTACTAGATTTTATGGTAGTTTTATTTGTAGGTTTTTGAGGAATCTCCACTTTGTTCTCCACAGTGGTCATACTAATTTACATTACCACCAATAGTGTAGGAGAGTTCCCTTTTTACCACAGCCTCACCAGCACTTATCATTCTTTGTTTTACTCATTTTAGCCACTCTGACTGGGGTTAGATGGTATCTCCTTGTGATTTTGATTTGCATCTTCCTTATGATAATGGATGTCAAGCATTTTTTCATATGCTTTTTGGCTGTTCATATGACTTCCCTGGAGAGTTGTTTGTTCAGCTCATTTGCCCATCTTTTCATTGGATTGATTTTTTTT
>NW_006159849.1:4477726-4484830 GCF_000334495.1 Tupaia belangeri chinensis
CGTTGCTTGCAGTTGTTGGTGTTCTTTGTCTTATAGATGCATCATTCTGATCTCTTCCTTCATCTTCACATGATGATCTCTGTGTGAGTGCTTTTGTGTCCCAATTTCTCCTTTTCATAAAGATACCAGTCACATTAGATCATTAATTTCCATCTTAATTTGACTAATTGCATCTGCAATGATTCTGTTTCTAAATAAAGTCACATTCTGAGGTACCAGTGGTATATACATCTTCAATATATTTTTGAAGGAGACAATCCACTCCTAACAGAACTGGACAAAGAAGAGGTAAGGTAGTTAATAGGGCAGAAATTAAAGACACTAGAATGAATCAGGAAATAGACAGAGCCTGGGCAGAATATCCACAAATTGGAATGTAGAGGGTTTTTTTTTTTATTTTTTAAATTGGATTTCTAAAGTGCATATCTGGAATGAGAGCTGCTAAGGTGAGGAGTCCATTTTAGGAGAGGTATACACATATTGGTCAGTGTTAGAGCAGAAGAAATTGGTAAATGGCTGGTTTTCTGAGAACCCTGAAAGGAATTATACTGGGTCAGACCCAGGGCTGTTCATGCTTTCATCTAACACCCCAAGAGTCTGACTATGGAATAGTATGGCTACCTTCTCTTATTCCATCATTCCTAAATCTTGTGAATTTCTTTTGGCCCTAGAACCCTATAATTACTTTGAACACTTTGGAAAATATTTGTATTTACGTGTCAGATTGAGGAAGAGTGTAAATTTATTTCCTACTATATAAAGAGCTTACTGAGCATGAAGACTCCAGTTGGATTCCTTTTGTTTTCTTTTTCTTTTTGAGTTTTTCTCTCTCTCTCTCTTTCATGAGAGGAAAAGAGAAATATTGGCACACCCAACAGGGTCTCATACAGTGATCCTTCTTCCATCTTTTCCAGTCACATAGGACCACGGATATCTGCACACATACCCTCATAGTGTGTATGAGTCAATCCAGGAACTGAATCATGATCTCCTATATGTCTTCCAGTATTGCAGAGTGTTGTGCTACTACTATGTTACTGCCAAAGGGCTTTTTTTTTTTTGCTGTTTTGTTTCATTCTAGTTTCATATGATGGATACTCCTCTTCCTATATGTCTTTTTTAGAGATAGATTTCTTCCTATAGGGTGTGTGTGCTCACCAGAGAGACAGAAAGTGAAAAATCACCCTTTAAAGGGGTTGGTCACAGTTCAATCTATTCTCCTCAATTCTCCTCTCCAAATTTTGGGCACGCATACACATATACCCAGCATGAGTTTTAAGCTTCTGGATCTGGGATCCAAACTGCGGTCAACTATATGGGAGTTCAGCAACATAACCATTCCACCATCTGTTGGTCCCAACTGTACATTTTTACAGCATACAAAATGGATTTTCCCTCTATGAATACATGGTACCTGCACTGTCTTTGCTATCTACTATTGCTTTCCCTGCCTTTATACCTAATAGTTCAGTTTCTGTCACACAGAGCAGACATTCGTTATATATTGAGTGGGGACATAATATGTTCCTTTTTCATAGTCTGACTTGCTTCACTCAGGATTAAATTTTCCATATTCATCTACTTTAGATAAAATGCCACAGTCTCATTGTTTTTGTTTGTTTGTTTGTTTTGTTTTGTTTTTAATGGCTGAATAGTAACCTATAGTGTATATGTGCCACATTTTTTCAATCCATTCACCTGTTCTGGTCCTTGGGGTTGAGTCCATGTTTTAGCAATTGTGAATAATGCAATAAATATGAATGTGCAAGTACTTTTCTGACCATGTGTATCCCTATCATTTGGACAGATATCCAACAGTGAAACTACTAGATTTTATGGTAGTTTTATTTGTAGGTTTTTGAGGAATCTCCACTTTGTTCTCCACAGTGGTCATACTAATTTACATTACCACCAATAGTGTAGGAGAGTTCCCTTTTTACCACAGCCTCACCAGCACTTATCATTCTTTGTTTTACTCATTTTAGCCACTCTGACTGGGGTTAGATGGTATCTCCTTGTGATTTTGATTTGCATCTTCCTTATGATAATGGATGTCAAGCATTTTTTCATATGCTTTTTGGCTGTTCATATGACTTCCCTGGAGAGTTGTTTGTTCAGCTCATTTGCCCATCTTTTCATTGGATTGATTTTTTTTGGGGGGGGCAGGGTAGGCTGCTTGAGTTCCCTGCATATTCTAGGTCTCTTATCTGAGGCCTAGTTTGAAAATATGTTCTCCCATTCTGAGGGTTATCTCTTCACTCAAATTATTGTTTCTTTTGCAGAAGCTTTTTAACATGATGTAACTCCACTTATCTACTTTTGAGGTTATTGCCTGTGCTTTGATAGTCTTATTTTAAAAAGTCTTTGCCAACTCTGATATATCCAAGAGTTTCTCATGTTTTCCACCATTGGTTCCATAGTTTGAGGTTTTATGTTTATATTTTTGATGCATTTTGAGCTGTTCTGTTTTCTTTCTTTTCTTTTTTTTTTTTTTTTTTTGAGAGTTTTTTATTTGTTTGTTTGTGTTTTTCCTGTGATAGGGCACATGTGCTCACTAAAAGAGACAGTGAGATGGGACGTGAGAAATCACTCCCCTAAAGGGGATGGCCATGCCAAAATCCCTTCTCCTCCATTCTCCTTCCAGGATCTTGGGTATGTATTCACACACTCTTGATGTGATTTTTCAAACTACCAGGTCTAGGACTCAAACAGTGTTTGTCTATGAGTTGATTTTTGTCAGTGGCAAGAGATTGGGGTTCAATTTCATGTTTCATTTTTTGGCAGGTAGATATCCAGTTTTTACAGCACTATTTGCTAGAGAGATTTTCTTTTTACCACTGGATTAACTTGTGCCCTTTGTCACAACTTAAGTTGTCAAAAGTCAGTTGGTTGTACATTTTGGGGTTTCTTTCTGGGTTTTCTATTCTGTTTCATTGGTCTATGTGCTTGTTTTGTGCCAGTGCCATGCTGTTTTGACTATCACAGCTTTGTGATATATTCGGCAAGTGGGTATTTTAAGTCTTATCTTCAGGATATGTCTCAAATCAGTCCACTTTGTTCCAACTTCATTACCATCACTTCATTATCATTACCACAATAGATGTAAGTGGCTCTCAGAGTGCACTCTCTGGATCAGCAATTTCTGTACCACTTGCAGATTCCCTACCCACTCACCCACCCACTTAGCATCATCACTTTATCTACAGAAACTCTAGGGATTGGTACTAGAAATCTGTGTTTTAACAGCCCTCCCAGTGATTCTATCAGCAGTCAATATCATTTGTCACCTGGTCTGATGCATTGGCCTCCTAACTGGTGTCCACAGTTTCACTCTTCAATTTCATAGATGAGCCAAAGTGACCACTTCAAAATATCAACCAGCTTATTTGATTGCCCTGCTTAAAACTTTTAAGGTACAGGCTTTCTACTACACATACAATAAATGCAATGTTCTCACCATAAACTCCAAAGCCTCTTGTAATACCACTTTCTTCTTCCTTACCTCACTCCAGGGATATCGGCATGGATCATGCCAAGTCAGCATGTTTGCTCTTATATCCTTAGCACTTGGTACAGAAGAAACATTTACTGTTTACTGGATAAATCATTTACTTGGTAAAGATGCTCATACCTATCTTATCTACTCTTTTTTATGTAGAAGAATTCAGGTCCTTTTTTTGTCATGATCAGATGCATTGGCCTCCCTTTCTAGGAATTTCCTTAGTAGGTATTGTTATATTCTAAAGAACCCTATTGTTTTATTTGCTCTTTTCAGATGCTTCCAAAAAGCCCCATTTTGGGGATCATTTTAGTTTACCATTACTAAACTTTAAAAAATATTAGCAAAGCACCTTCTTGTGTTATAAAACATTTATTCATCTCCAGAAGCTTACATACTAGAGAAAAAGCAGATATGTAAACACCTTCTTTTAAAAATACTTATGGTAAGTGCTATAATATAGTTTTGAAGCATGAAATTAATATTTAGCTGTGTCTGAAAGTTAAAAAATAAATCTCCAAGTAGAGAATTTACTATATTACTGGCAAAGCAAAGTTTGTGCAAAGGCACTGAGATATAAAGAAAACAAAGGTGATATGTTCAGAGTGGTTTAACATTGGACAACAGAAGCTACATATGAGGCTGATGAGTTAGAGTAGACCAGATATGTGCTGAACTCCATAAATGAGGAAATTTAGATTTTCCCCTATAGGAAATGGAAAGCAATCAGAAATTTTTAATCCTAAGAGGGGGAGGATTATGCTTGAGTTTAGGGTCCCTCTGGTGGTAATGTGGGGGATGGACTAGGAGAGTAAGGAAAGGTGGCATGAAGCTCATTTTTGTCTGTAATTTCTGACCCTTCTCTACTTTTCTCCCTTCTTTCTTACTTGAAAGACATCTGAGCTTGTCCCTCATTACTTTGTGTAAGATGATGCTCAACAGAGGTTTTCTGTTTTCATCAGTGACTGTGTGCATTTTGAAGCCATGTGAACAATGTTAAACAAGATTCTCTTGAGTTCATTGTGTACCCTGTTACCCACTAAATGTCCTTTGAAATCACTGTCTCCATATGATCTGTAGACTTACAGTAGCTCCCCTGACTAAAGGATCACGTATTCATAACTCCTGGTTTTTTAAGACTCTATCCATCCTGTCTATCCTGTGCCTATTTTCCGGTGTTAATGAAACCCCAACCTTTTATGCCTGGAAGGGACATTGATGAACATGTCATTTAGTTTTCAGATATATAAATATTTAAATAAATAAAGGATTTTCCAAAGTTAGTTACCAGGTTAGTGTCAGAGGTAGGATTAGACTCTACCAAAAAACTATTTGTTCCCTAAGTGGATTCTATGTAGATACATGCATGCATAGGTAAATAATGAAAATCATCATGATGATCTTATAGCAATGTACATGGTGATTTATGCTTTTCAAAGTTATTACTATATCCATTGTTATATACATTAAATGATATGAGGTAAGTATCATAATCATTCCCATTTTGTTGATTGATAAACTGAACTTAAAAAAGACTGAATGACTTATTGAGATTCCCAAGCCAGTGCTGGCTAAAAGAACTCCCCAATTCAAATACTCTGATTCTTGAACCTATGCCTTTTCCTTCACAGTCTGCAGCCTTGAGTATATACAAGGCTATAAATGAGCCTTCATATTTTCTTGAACTTAACTGACCTTTAGGTATTTCTAGTTTTGTCCACTTAAATACTGTCAATGTACCAAGGATCTATTACTGTCTGTCTACTGGTTTACTCAGCACATTGACAGATGTTAGACAGATGAGCAAAATTTTGATTAAAAAGAATTTAAAATCAGAGGCTTTTGAATAAGTATGATTTTGATAAATTATAGTAAACCCATAAAATGAACAGGAGGGGAATTAGAGGAGAAGAAAAAGAAGAAAATAAAAATAGGATGAAGTTGCACACATGTATTACAAATTCCAAGGACTACACCCAGAGCCCCCACAACACGAAAAACCAGCCAAGAAGAAAACTGAGGCATGATGGTGCTTGTATTTAAGCAGACCTGGCACAGAGACATGCATGTCATCACTTCAACAGAACCCAGATAAGGGAACATGTCCCTCAGAATTTCCAAACTGCCTTATAGCTGAAATTGCATGATGCCTCCAAAATGTTTGCCACCTCACTACACAAAGGTCTGTCATTTTTTTCTAATAACAATGCATTAATAACAAGTGTCACTTAGTGAAAGGTTACTATACAAATACAAGAGGAAGGGAATCAAGAGAGAAAAGAAAGAAGGAAAACATTTAAGGGACACAAAAATGGAAAATTATCTGTTGATGATAATGTGTATGACAATATCTTTAACTGGACTAATATGCAGTGTATTTATGCTGGGAAAGTTCATTTTACAAGTCGTAATGATAATATACGGTGACTGTATAAATAATAGAAAAAGAAGTACAATAACTATGATGGGTACTTTATAAACATTATCTCACTTGTACCCACAGTCATTATTAATGTTCTCATTTTTCAAATGGGAAGAAATAGAACTTCAGAGAAGTTAAGCAACTTGCTTGAGGTTAACAGGATAGATAAAGCTAGCATTTAGGCCAAGTTTGTCTGACTCTACAGCCTTGAGTCACCTTTTTAAGTCACCAAGACCTTTCTTAAATGTACATTTGCAAAAGAACTGGTAAACACTTTACTGTAAGTTAATCCTCTTGCCCAAGCATTCTCTCTGAAGTGGCAGCAAGACAGAATCTGGTTCCCTATTATGTTCAGCAAACAGGTGTGTGGAAAACTACCAGTCAAGTTCCTTAAAATAAAGGTGCTATGTTTTAACTAATCTCTTTTTCCCCCACTTATTATGTGTATTTGCTTTCATCAAATTACAGACTCTATTTCTGTCTGCTAAAATGATCATCAGGGTGGTATATTTTATAGTAAATAATATCAAAATCCAAATACGATTTTAAAAATTCTACAAATAGATGTATTGTTCCTCATGTCTCACAATAATACCAGAATTTTGAGTGCAAATTTAGCTTGACCCATTCATGGGGTCTGGCATTATTTCATATTAACAGGAATTCTTGCTTTGTGAAATGAATGAATGTCAGAGGGATAAATGAGAATGATGATATGGGTTATTGATTCCTAAACGTATCTAAGATGACTCGCCATAAATCATGAATTATATTTTATTCTTCCATTTTAATATTTTAATCATAACTCTCTAGTCCGAAGGTGGTGTATCTTGCCCAAGAATTCCATAACCTTAATTCATTAGTGTGCCCTTGAAGATAGCAGTCAGATAAAATAGTAATTCCCCTCTCAGGAATTGGCTCAACTAAAGCATTTGTGAATTGTGAATTGGCTAAGGAAATAGAGTAGAGGTCTGGAAAGCAGCTTCATGTAATTAGTCAATCCTACCACCCAGACCGGCGCCTGCAGCCCCATGATCTAGTCCGGAGTCGGCAAACTGCGACTCATGGGCCAAATGGCCTGCCACCTGTTCCTGACGCCCTATAAGCCAAGGATGGTATTTACATTTTCAAATGGCTAAAAAAAAAAAAAAAAAAATCAAAAGAAAAGTGCTGTATAATTTGG
>NW_006159849.1:4485344-4494791 GCF_000334495.1 Tupaia belangeri chinensis
AAAGCCAAAGGAGGGTATTTAATTTTAAAAAGGGAAAAAAAAAAAAAAAAAAAAAAAAAAATCAAACGAACAGGACTGTGTAATATGTGAAAATCATATGAAATTCAAATTTCAGCCTCCATAAAGAAAGTTTGCTTGGAATACAGCCATGCTCATTTGTTTATATGTTATCTATGGCTGCTTTTGTGTTATGGCAGCACAGTCGAGCAGATTCCACAGAGACTGTATGGCCCACGAACTCACAAAGGTTCACTATACAGCCCTTTACGGGAAAGGTTTACTGCCCCCAGATTGGGAGCATTACTTCCCCTCTCCAAGAGGAGTGTTGGGAACAAAAATGTCCAGGCATATGCACAGACACTACTCTTTTTCTTGAACCTGGAAAACCACGATCATCCATTCTCAAACTTTAACTGAGCACGTAGTATAATATCATCTCTGGGTAGGATATGAGATTCAGAGCTGAGACTGAGCCAGTACTTGCCCTTAAGGCACTTGTTCCCTCGAAGATAAAGCATACACTCAGAAGGCCATAAGCCGGGACGAAAAGATGTAGCAGGGAAGATGTGATGCTTACAATGAGAACTGTTTAATAGCCCTAGTGGGATAAGACTTAGAAATGATCATTCTACAAAAGGAATAAAAATGAGGAGTCAGGTTGATGATCATGTCTATGCAGCCTGGGATTGATTTACTGACAAAGGTGCCATTTGAGTGTTCTTTATTCTCTGAATAGCAAAACTGGAAGATTCTTGAAGCTCTCCACACACAAATGTGAACATTTTCTTTACAAAGAAAATACAAACTTTTTTTTTTAACAAAGAAAAATTTAAAAAGACCCAATTGTACCTAAAAGGTATAGACATTTGCCTTGAGGAGAAAGAGCTATGAGAGATGATGGTATAGTGGCATTTTTTGGAATCCTTCATAATGATCTCATCGTCATAAATTCCTTTAGTAGTTTGTTATGATATAAATCTTGATGAACTCATCTCATATGAATATGGCAGTCTTACAACCTTTCTTCAGTGCTGCCCTGCATTTCTCAACACTGCACTGCATTTCTAGAAGCAGTAATCCAAAGATAGCCCCTTCTGAAGAAAGGACAAATAATGACCTTAGAAGCCAGTTGGGTTGCCCTCTACATATATGCTCCATTAACCTGCCTCCATTAAAAGTTATCACTGGGTCTTTTATTTCCCATCATTCTCCATTTCTACTCACTCTGTGACCATTTGCCTAACAGTCCAGAGAGGTGTTAGATTACTGCTGCTACCACGTTTTTACAGATAAAAAAAAAAAAATGGAAGTAAAGTAGGACTAGGAAATATATTCATGTACTGCACAGATTCAGGCTTTAGAGAGCCTTGAGTTCAGGCTACAAATATCAGCTGAAATTCTAACATTGTTTTCTCTATCTACAATACTCTTTGTTTGTTTTTTGTTAATTGCCAGAGCGCACATGTGCTCACCAGAGAGACAGAGAGAGGGGGAGAGAGGGAGGGAGAGAAAGTAATCACCAGTGGGGCATGGTCATGCTGCAATACCTTTGCTTCTATTTTTCCATCCTGTCAGGATTTAGGGCATGCATGCACAACATGCACCTAGTTTGTTTTTCAAGCCATCTGGGTCAGGATTCAAATCTTAGTTGGCCCTGTAGGATCCAGCTCTCTTAGCCACCGGATTCATGGATCTGGCCTCTTCTCACCCTATTCTGAGCACTCAGAATATACCTGACATTGATGACTATTCTTTTATCAGAAAGTTATTGGTCTCTTTTTCACTGTTTTTATATAGATGCCTTGTTAAAAGTCAGGACTACCATAGCCAGCAACAAATATTTATTGACGATATGGCTTGTACTATTAGAATTATGAAGGATCAAAAAAACTATTAATGCCACCTCCATTCTTGATGAATGTGTGACCTTTTCACCATTGCAGAAATCATTTGGAGAAAACTTAAAGAATAAGTCAATTAATTTTGCAATTCACTCTAGGCATTTTCTCTGATAAGTGTATGACATTGGTTTCTAGGTAGAATTTCTTTCCTATGGTCATGAATCTTCCTTCAAAACCTGAAATCCTGTGGTACCTCTGTAAAGAGCCTAAGAAACAATAGAATATAAAAGAAAGAAAGCAGAGGTGGCATGGTGGTTAAGGCATTGGACTCCCACATGGCCTGCTGCAATTCAAGTCCCGGACCTGGTGGCTTAAAACTCACACTGGGCGCATGTACATATGTAACCAGAATCCTGAGAGGAGCATGGAGAAAGTTGTGGCAGGGAAGCCATCCTGCTGGGGACGGGGGGCATGTCTCATTCTCTCTGTCTCTCCAGCAAGTGTACATGCCTTATAGCAAAATCTCTTAAAAAAAAAAAAAGAAAGAAAGAAAGACAGAAGGTAGAGTGAGAAGACATGAGTTCTAGTCCTGCCTCTGCCAATGATACATCCTGAACAAATCAGATCTGCTCATTGAGCCTCAATTTCCTCACCTGGAAAATAGAGAGTACAGCAAAGAAAATGCTCTGGGTTCCCCTGTACTCATACAAGAAGACTATACCTTCCAGAAAACTTTCTATAGAGAGGATACCATGTAATTCTGGCCAGTGGAATAAGAGCCATGTCCAGTCCCAGCCATGAAATGTCCTATATGATCTACCATCTTCTCCAAAGAAGAAGCTCTCTAAGATGATGAAGCCTTAAATTGTTATAAGCCTGGATCCCTAAATTCACTGCATAAAAGAAATTTGCCCAACTAGGAATATCCCATTCATACTTTGTGTGACTAAGAACATTTTTTTTTAAATTTTGATAGGAGGTATCTATACTTGCTAAAGATACAAAGAAATAGAAACACAGCGAAAAGTGAAAAAGCACCCCCCCCCTAGATCATGGGCACACAATTCTTTCTCCATTTCTCCTTCCTTTATAGATTCTGGGCACATGCACACATGCACTCAGAGTGCTTCTGAAGCCACTGATCAAGGACCAACTGTGTAGTTGGCCATGTGGGATCCAGCTACTTTAACCACCATGCCAGAAACTGGCCCAAGAACCAATCTTGATTCTGTTAAGTCTCTGAGACTTTGAAATTGTTGTAGCAGTTCCTCTATCTCAACAAAAACTATGTTGGTCTAGATTTATCTTTAAAGACCTTACTAAAGGATTTACATTGTTTTGTAAATCTCCTGTGATTCATTCTTTTGAAAATATGAGTGGGCAATATCTAGATTATAGTTAGCATTGTAATCTATTGACTGAAATATGTGCAAACCACAGATCTTCCTGTGAGCTTTAGGCATCATAGTTACCTCTGCTTTGTGGAAATGACCACAGACGTATTTGTGTGGGATTTTTCTCTCTCATGTTTACAAGTAAATTTCAAAGAATATGAGTTTATGAAAATTGTATCAGGCTTGCAAAATTTGCATTGTGGTCAGTCTCAATGCCATTCATTTCTAAGTTCTTCCCATGCTCCCTTTACCAGAACCCTGGACTCTCAAGATTGGAATAGCTTATATATAGGGCAAGATTGGAATAAGCTTATTTACAGGCCAGAGTATCCTGAGATCCAGAGAGGATAGACATTCTCGGGTAAATGCATTGCAATTTTCTGGAGCTACAAAGGAGAGTCAGTGTATTTGCAGTGCTTCATTTCTTGGCTGAATCCCTGCCTCCTTTTTTCCCCTCCCTCCTTTTCTCTCCCTTCCTTCCCTTTCTTTCAGGTGTTGATCCTCTGGGTCAGTGCTTATTTAGGTAGTTGATTTTTTTTTAATATGCCAAAAATGAAAAAGAAAATAAAAGCAAAAGAAAAATGAGACTAGATAAGATGCACCAATTGTCTGCCTTTCTGAGAGATGATGTTTGTAGTCCAGGATCATTAACCGAACATGGAATAGCGGTGTTTCACTAAATAAGTCATGCTAGATATGTGAGTCCATGACTGTTTAATTTATCAGAATATGTGGGACACACCTGTGTGAGTACACACTTCTGTATATCACTGTGCATAAATACAGCTAGCTGAATTATAATCTGTACAGACCTGGCAGCAACCCAAAAGAAAAAATTTCATTGATCTTCCAGTTTAATTATATCTGTGGCGATATCTACTACCTTGTGAATCATCATGTGGGCTCGTTAGGCACCTGTTCTCTCTCCACTTGCAAGGAAAATGTTTCAATTAGAATAAAAAAATGATTAAAGATCTTTTCTCTTCATTTCTTGCCCTAGGTAACTGGGAGGAAATTGACATGAATATGCAGCTAGTCAGGCGGAGAGCAGGTCAAATCACAGACGGGAACTTATTAGCTCTGTTCCATTTCCCCCAATGTGCTCCTGCCTTCCTAACCCACACACACAAATCAACCATTCATTTCATGGGTGTCACATATATATTTTTTACTAAAATGAAGGCTTCATGAAATATCGTGAGTCAAGTTGTTTTGTTATTTCTTTTGTCCTGAAAAGTCTGATGCAGGGAATTATGTGCAGCTGAAGATGCAACTGCTGCTGATGAAATATCTTAAAACAGAAGAAACCTATAAATATTTTGTGTGCCAGGCTCTGTATTAGGTACTGTTATGTAGTGTATCCCAGCTAATCTTTAAACCTACATGGCAGGAGGTGTTAATTAGTTTTGCTTCTTTGATGAGAAAACTGAGGCCAACCAGTATTCACACCTAGGTTGGTTCGGTTCCAAAGCGTACTCCAAACACATAAGCTTAAACGCTGATGGTGGTGTGCCTCCGAGACTTTACAGTTGTTTGTTATGCAGTAAGCTACTGGAGGCAGTAAACAGATGCCATTAACTCCTCTCTCTCTTACTAGCTTCTTAGATGGAGAAAGCTGACAATAGCTGGGAAGCAGACAGAAGGTATCAGCAAACTTTATCCTCAGTAAGAAGCCTTTTAGTTACTTCCATTTAGATAAAATAATGCGATAATGGAGTCAGTATGGTAGACAACTGCTACATCGGGCTGTCGATCTGTCTGTCTTTTTTCTTTTTTTTTTAAGAGGTTTTTGCCTTGGGGTGCATACTCTCACCAAAGAAAGAGAGAGAGATAGAGACAATGAGAGGGAAAGTGAGAAATCACCCCCCAGGGGGGATGGCCATGCCACAATCCCTTCTTTTTCATTCTCCCAGGATCTTGGGCATGCATGTGTGCCTGGCATGATTTTCAAGTCACCAGGTCTGGGACTCAAACCACTGTTAGCCATGTGCGAGTCCAGCGATGTAACCAGTACGACATCTGCTGATCCCAATGCCAGTTTTTTATTTTTGTTTTTTTTGTTTGTTTTGTTTTGTTTTGTTTTTTGAGATGTTTTCGCTGTAGGGCGCGTGCGCTCGCCAGACAGACAGTAGCCATTACGCTAACTGCTGGTTCCCCCAATGCCAGTTTTTTTTTTTTTTTGGAGAGATTTTCACTGTAGGGCGCGTGCTCTCGCCAGACAGACAGAGACATAGAGACAGAAAGAGAGAAATCACCCCCCAGGGGGGATGGTCATGCCGCAATCCCTTCTCCTCCATTCTCCTCTCGGGATCTTGGGCACGCACGCACATGCGCCCGGTGTGAGTTTTAAGCCACCGGGTCCGGGACACGAACCGCGGTCAACTACGTGGGAGTCTAGTGACATAGCCTTTACGCTAACTGCTGGTTCCCAGCCAATGCCAGTTTTTTGAAGGACCATTTCAGGACGACAATAGATGATGAACCAGAAAGACAGAACTCTAGCAGCCATGGCCTAGACAGCAGAGGCTATAGAATTTAGGACTTTTACTTTGAATTAGACAATCAACAATCAGGAGAACAGTGAGCTCTCTAACAGTGGGTGTATAATCTGCCTTGTTCAATTTGTACCCTCCTTTAAGCACCTAAAAGAGGGCCTAGAGGTACTGACTATCTCTGGGTGTCATTTTCTTTGCTAGGATGTGATAATTAGGTTAATGATTTAAGTCACTTGCAAGTGTGACTGGATATAGATGACCGAATGTGATAACAAATACTTAGTACATAATGAAAGTTCTGCCCTTGTGTTAGTAGGGGCTCAGAAAATGTGAATTCACCTTCTCTGCACATAGTAGACACTAAATAAGTATCTGTGGTTGGAATTGAAAACAGAAACCAAGGCCAGAACAGCCCAGGAGGTTGGATTCAGATGGGAATCAGTCATGACAACCTTACAGTAATGACACCTCAGAGCCAATCGTTGGTTAGGGATGAGTTAGTGGGTCCCTTCTTCACTCTGTATCTCAAGACTGAGGGAGGCTTCCTTGTATCTTGACTTTGGAATTTATTATGTGACTCGCTTTGGCTAATTGAATATAAGGGGTGGAATGTGACTGAAGATCTGAAAAGCACTATCACAACTGACATCACTCTGCAACGTTCTAGCAGTATCAGGAGAGCAGGCTCAGGGGAACTTCCTGGTCCAGGAGGAATGAGAGGCATGTGAGGACAGATATTTTAGTTGAGCTGCTCCAGGCAGGCCAGGCAGGATCAGCCAACACTCATCAAGCTAAGATATAAGCTAAATAAATTCCGATTGTTATATGCCTATGAGATACTGTAGTTATCCTTACGCAGTAAATGAATACAGGCAGTGAACAGATGCAATTTATCTCACTCTCTTATTGGTTCCTGAGATGTAAAAGGCTGACAGTAGCCAGGAAAATAGAAGCACCATACACTTCAGCTTCAGTAAGAAACTGCTTAGTTCCTTTCAGTTCAGATAAGGGCCCATCAAGACATATAGGTGGTGACTTTGTACTTCTATTTTCAGTTCCTGGATTTAGAGTCTTCCCATTGTAAAGAAAGTAAAGAAGCCTGGCAGAGAAGGGACATGGGCGTTGCATCAGAGATCAGGTGGAAAAAGATGAGGTTCATGTCTGGTTTCTCAGGCTGAGCTACCAACAGAAGTGGGGTCCCTGTGATGTTTTTTCTCATTTTGTCTTGAGGTCTCTCTCTTGAGAGTGGCCGTTAAGACAAGAGAGCCACTCACTAGGAAAGTCTTAATGGGGACGGTAAGGTTCTAAAGGGTGTGTCAAGTGAGACATAATGATGAAACTAAAATGGATGAAACAGAAATTATTAGTCCTGGTCCCAGAGAGGTTAGGGGTTCTGACTAGTGGTTAACAGGAAGGCAGGAAGGGTGGAGGCAGAAGAGAGCTCAACCTGTGGGGTGGGAGAAGGGAAAGGAAAAGAGACAAGGAAGGAGAGGGAGACTCTATGGGACCTATGCCTTTAATGCGGTCTCTGAGTACATTATTCCCTAAGATTCCCTAAGGGATTATGGATTGCGTAAAGAAAACGTAAAACATGTCAAAGAGGGGGACTTTATTTATATGACTCTTGTGTTGACTGTTGAATTTTATCATGCTAAGCAACTAGGAGTTGTTGGGTTTGGGGTCAGTGAGATGAGGGACAATGGTAGGGTTATACTGCAAACAATCACATGGGAAGGGGAGGTTCTAACTGAATCAAAGTCATTGGGTACAGCTGGGTTTCAAGTAACTTATGTCAGGCCTAGAAATGGATGCCAAAGTGCAACTGTCTTACACGAATTCATCATAGGGGCCTGTGTCTCTGCTTCCTGGAATATCTCAGGGCTGTTGTAGGCCTCGTGACATACTGTGCCTGGGAGCTGGTGGTGTCACATTGAAAATCATATACTGGCATCAGCAGGTGGCATGGCAGTTAAGGCACTTGCTTCTCACATGGCCGGCTACTGTTTGAGTATCAGACCTGATGGCTTGAAAATCATAGCAGGTGTGTGTGAATGTGTACCCAAAATCCCAAGAGGAGAATAGAAGAGAAGGGATTGCAGTATGACCATGTCTCCTGGGGGGTTATTTTTCACTTTTCCTCTTTCTGTCTCTATCTTTCTCTCTTTAGCAAGTATACCCACCCTATGGCAAAAATTAAAAAAAAAAAGTTGAAAGAAAACATGCTCATTATTTTGCCTACCCAGAGTCCATCTAAGTAGAAGATTTACTTCATGTAAGGTTAATATCATAACTTTTCTTCAGTGTGTTTCTCTTTCTGTCTTTAGACTAAATGTTCTCTCCATCGGAGGAACAAGAGGTTTCTGTTACTTTTATCTGTTCAGTAAATAGCAGTTTCTGTGGAGTTGAACCTACACTGTCTTGTTAGCAGCCTTAGGCCAGCAGTCCAGCAGTGAGCCCCAGTATCAAAGTCACCCGTGTAGTTAGGGAGTCTAAGTGTTCAGAAATGAGCTTGTGCTGCACATTCAATACTGACATGTCCCATACCCTTTACCTGGTTCCAGGAGCTAAAAGTCTACGTGCTAACTAAGAAAGGAATAAGTGACAGACAGACTCTCCATCTAAGATGCTCTCTCCCCCTACCTTGTTGATTCTCCAGTGCCATTCAGTACAAGTTATATCACAGATTCAACAACAGATTTTTGGAGATGGTGGAAGGGAATAACACTACACTATGTATACAATTGGTGGTAAGATACATGCCAATTTTAGTATTATTAGAATGTGAAAAAACTAATACAGCTGAGAACTGAGAAAATACGCATTCCCTAGTGGATGCAGATGCCTCATCCCCAGCTTTCCCCCTTTCTTTTCGCAACCATGGTGGTGTGATTCTTGTCCCATTATCTCAATGCAGGAACTAAGACACTTTACCCATGTGTCTTAACTGGGTCTCTTTTGTCCTTCCTTTTTCTGACATGAAAGCATTGCTTTCAAAGGAAGTCCTTTGTACTCCCATTTTTATCTCAAGTCTGTGATTCTATCTGCTCATTCTTAGAAATGTATGTGTGATTCCATTTCTTCTGGGCAAGGCAGCTGGCAGCATGACATTGAAGCTAAATGTCTATTATGCCCCCTTGAACAAGAGTTATGGGTAAGGGAAGTGGGACAGAGATTTGCTCTTAACTTCAGAGACCTCAGCTCCCTGAAGATTGGGAAACCACTGGACCTCATCAGGGTTCTTAGTTAACCACTCCTGGCGACAAAGGAATAGGAATACTGTGGAGCAATTTTAGGGTGCTCAGAAAATCACTAGGAAGGCTTAGAATCTAAATTCATAAGATAGGCAGGAAAGAAGGAGGTTGGCCATAGCCAGAACCACATCCAGCATCACACCACAAAGCCCGTTGGTGAGGACAGAACTGTTGGGACCAGCAGTTAGCGTAATGGCTATGTCACTGGACTCCCACGTAGTTGACCACAGTTCGTGTCCCAGACCTGGTGGCTTAAAACTCACGCTGGGCACATGTGCGTGCGTGTCCAAGATCCCGAGAGGAGAATGGAGGAGAAGGGATTGCAGTGTGGCCATCCCCCACCCCCGGGGGTGATTTCTCACTTTCTGTATCTCTGTCTCTCTCTGTTTGGCGAGTGCACGCACCCTATAGCAAAAAAAAAAAAAAAAAAAAAAAAAAAAAAAAAATTTTAAGTTGTCCCCTGCCC
>NW_006159849.1:4494975-4524556 GCF_000334495.1 Tupaia belangeri chinensis
TCTTTTGTTTTGGGGGTGGCCACCCCCCCTAAAAAAAAAAAAAAAAAAAAAAAAAAAAAAAGAAGAACTATTGAAGTTGTCCCCGTGCCATAGCTATGTCTTCCTGACATTGGGCAGGGACATGGACACTGGCCCCAAAACTGCTGGTGCCCTTGGAGAACTGGAATACCACACAATGCTGATGGTAGCTGCCACGTAAATATTTTCTCTGCTTGATACATCCTTCCTCCGGATAGTCACTTGGCTTGTTCCCCACCTGCTTTCAGTCTTCATTCAAATGTCACCTTTTTGGTGAGGCCTTCTGTGATCACACAACTAAAATCTTCAACATCTATCCCCTCCTCCAACATACTCTCATTCATGATGCCTTCATTTTTCCTCCCACATCAGTTATCCATATCTACATGCCACATATAGTTCAGTCATTTACGTGTTTATTTTCTTCCTACTATAGAATGTAAGCTCTATGGGGCAGAGATTTTGGTCTCTTTGTTCGCTGCTTCATGTCTAGTAACTAGAAAAAGTCTGGCATAGAGTAAGCATTTAATACACATGTGTTAAATGTTAAATGAATAATTCTCAATTTCTCCTCCTTCTTTGAGTCACTTGTTCTCAATTCAAATGTGGTGGGTATAGTTGATTGGTTGAGTCCAGGTCACATGCATAGCTCTAGACTCAAGGGAGGCTGGGAAAATACTGTTTTACATATTGATATTTGTTCTTGCTCCCTATCTTACTTATCCTAGTGAATCCTAGAATTTCTTGACTGGTCTTCCTGTCTCAATTTTTTTTTCTTCCCCATCATTTATACTGTATCCACAGAGATACCTCTGAAGCATAAATTATGAAAAAATTAATTACATCATCTCCAGATTTGAAACCTCTCATTCAGCCTTCCCTACTACCTACTGACTCGAGGACAAATTATCTTCCATGGCAAACAGATCCTCCATGTTCACATGCTGCCTGCCTCTGCTCCTGCTGTCTTGGATGTCCCCTCTCTGATGTCCACCTAATGAATACCTATCCTCTAATATTACACCCAAGTACTTCACCCCACATTCCATCCCACAGAACTCTCATCCATTGTGATTCACATCCATCCCAGCCCCCCTTCTTCTAGCCCATGGAAACCCTCATTCACCGTTGACTTTATTCATTGCTGGTATAGCCCTTGTCACTAGTTTGTTTGTTTGGTTGGTTGTTTTTTCATTCCTTCATTATGACATTTACTAAGAGCCTTCTATTGAGTTGTTGGAAAAGTCATGATGCATTTTTACATGGAAGAACAGAAAAAATACATATGACTTTTTCTATGACCCAAATGTATGCTACATACTGAGCCAACTGCTGTAAGTTCAGTGATAGATGAGGCAGACCTATAATCTGCCCTCTCAGGGCTTACAATAAGCAAACTATTGAAATGATGCATCAATAAGTGTCATGAAAACAAAATGCAGAGTTCTTTGATAGCATCTGACAGAGAATGAGAACCTAGATAAATAACTTAAATCTCAGCTCAGACCTGAAGAGTGAATTGAGGTAGAAGGTGGGGAGTTGCTGGTGGGAGAGCAATAAAGGAAGAGAAATAATAAGGAACAGATTTAGACAGAGGTGAAAACTGTCGAGTCTGAACTCTCTGAGTTAGGAAGAAGTTTTACATACTCAGGGAGCCAAAGGAAGGCCAGAGTGGATAGAGTATGGTGATAGGGAAGGAGTCTGATGAGGGATGACGCTGCAGAGATACAGAAGGTCACACTGGACTCATAGACTATATTAAGAATTTTATGATATCCTAAGGACAATGCAAAGCTATCTAAGAATTTTAAGCAAGACTTGCATGTTACATGTATCATTCTGGGTCCAGCCTGCTGGTATAGCCAGTAGCAAACTGAACTGCAACACTAAAGGCACATGGCTATACTCTGGTTTGGATCCCTGGATTAGTCTGAAAACACAATGAGGTATATGCCTAGAATCCAGATGAGCAGGAGTACTGGAGAAGGGACTGCAGGTGACAGTGAAGGGTGCCTCTCCCTCCTTCTCTCCCTCATGCACATACGCTCTGTATCATAAATAAAAATAAATTAAAAATATTATTGTGGCTACAGTGTTAAATATGGTGGAGAAAGGCAAGAGTGGAAGTTGGGAAGGCATCTGGAGACCACTCATATAGTCTGGGGTGAGAGTCACTTTGACAGAGATAAAGCAGGCTAGTGGCCATAAGGGTGGAAACAGAGGAAGATTTTGCAAGGTTTTAGGCAGTGATTGTTCTGGGCAATGATTGGTTGTGGGACATGAAGGTGAGGGATGTGCTCAGGAGGACTCACAAACTTCTAGTATGAAGACTACATCTAATTCCCCAGATTCTTTGCTACTCATGTCGTGTTCTATGGACCAGGAACACTGCATCTCCTGGTGCTTGTTAGGAATGCATAGGAGGCCCAGCCCAAGGGTGTAGTCAGTAGCAAACTGAATTGCAGTGCTGACAGCCATGTGGCCGACCTCTGATTTGGATCCCTGGGTTCCTGAAAACATGCCTGGCTGAAGTGCGAAAAGGCTGGGTAAAGGGGGTCATGGTGTGATGAGACCCTGTTGAGGGTGCCTTCCTCTCTATCTCTTGCTTTCTCTCTTGTGCATATATGGGCTCTCTATCATGAATAAATAAACTTTTTTTAAAAAAAGAAAACATGAGAATCTGGATTTAGAGTCTATTGAAAGAGAATCTGCACTTAGACAAGCTTCTAAAGTGATTCATAAGTATACTCAAGTTTGAAAAGCACTGTCCTAGTAGACTGTGCTTGTAATCTTGCCGAGAGTACTGCAAAAATTGCCAAATGAATATACATATTCAATGTACGTGAATATACATATTCAATGTATGAGCAAGAGTATATAACACACACACACATACACACACACACACGGACACATACTCTAAGACTCATGCAAATAAAGCAAGCATTAGGCAAATATTCCTAAAGACTGGAGCTTTGTAAATTATCGTAGAAGACTATTTGCAAAATGGTAAATTCTCTTGCTTTGAAAATGCTGTCCACAAAAATCTAGAAGGGAGCAGCATAGTTTCCAGATAATTATAACTACAATGATATAGAGATTACAAAAATAAAGTATTAAATAAGGTGATTTCATGGGTCAGAATTTATGTACACAGTAATTGTAAAACAGCCTGTGGACTTCTGGCCATGTGAAGCTCCTACAACCAACATAGAAAATTGGATTCATCCAGCCAGTTCCTTTGGCTAATTCTTGCCTTGCTTGATGAAGGACCATTGGGGAGAAACCAAGACAAGTACAGCAACAGGATGGCCACATGTAGTTTATTAATAGCAGCACAGTTTGCTGACTGCCCTTTCCCACCCTTTAGTTTTTTGCTGGGAAATGAGTTAACTAGTAGGTTAATTGAATGCTATCTGGGAAATGCACATGTAAACTCAAATACATGTATGTATTTGTGTGTGTGTGTGTTGGGGGAGGATGTAGCTAAGTTGATCACACTTCAGGAGCTCTTATATACTCAGGAACGGAAGGTGGCTGTTTAAACCACCCCCTGCTTGTTTCTAGGTCCTCACCGGCCACCTTGGAACATTGCCTACCCTAACTTGCCGAGATGTGTCTGTCATTTTTGACTGGGTGTGATTATATCAGCCCAGTGACTTGTCAGGTCCCAAAGAAATTAAAAAAGGAAAAGTCCAGATGGTGACATTTGTGGTGAAAAAGAAAAGTGTCTTTTTCAGTCAAGCTGCCTTCCAATTATTTAAATTTATACAGATTTTATTTATTTATTTGCCATTTTCTCTTCTAAAAGGAGAACATTCTGGGCCTTGAAAGGGGATACCTCTCGCCTGTGGCCTGGCTCAGATGACTGGTTTACAGTGGTGTAAGAGGGAGGCACGACATTTGGTGGCAAGCAGCCCTCAGCCCTGTAGAATGACTCTTATTGTCCTTATATTTAGCAGCACCTCCAAGCCTCTCCTCTCAAAGGTTTAATTTTGTAATAGAATGAAATTTATAATTATTAAATGCTTGAGAATTTGAGGGCAAAAGGTATACCTCTTTGCTTTTTTATTGAGTCTGGTACTATGCAAGGTCTGATAAATGCTGTGATTAATATTGAGTAGCATTCAATGAAAGCTTACATGTTCTGAACACTATGTAAATGCTTTTCGAGCGTTACTTCATTTATTCTGCATAACAACCAGATAAGATAGGTACACGTTCTCATTCTCATCTTTTCAGATAACAAAATGAGAAAATGATGCATCAGGGTGTTATATAAATAGCTCGAGGTCACACACTAGCAGGTGGCAGATCCATGGTAAGAATCAGGTTATCTGATTTCTCTGTAACCACCCAGCTTTACAGTATGACAAATGCCACAGGAACTGAAGAATTAAGTCTGAGCACTCTGAGGGTATTGAGGATGGTTGAGTTAGATATCATGGTGAGGATATCGGGAAGAATGAGCTTGAAAGGACATGGAGGAACTGACCGAAATGAAGAAAGGATTTAAGAGCAGGAGCTACAGCATAAACGAAAACATGTAATGAACATGGCATAACTGAAGAATACTTATAGCTATAGTGTAAGGTTTATGTAAACAATGAGCTTAGAAGGCAATGTCATGGTGTGAAGGGCATTCCCTGTCAGACTATTGAGTTTGTTTCCTCCCTTAAATGTGCAGATATTTTAAAGTGAAGAGGTAATGTGGTCGGGCGTATGTTTTCTTTTCTTTTCTTTTCTTTTTTTTTTTTTTTTTTCAAATTTTGCTAAAGGGTATGTGTACTTGCTGGAGAGAGAGAGAGAAAAGGAAGGAAGGTAAGCACCCCTCCCTGAGGAACACTTATGCTGCAATTCCTTCTTTTCCATTTCTGCCCCCCGCCCTTTTAGGATTTTGAGCATGCATGCATATGTGCCCAGCAAGTTTTCAAACTGCCAGATCAGAGACTGAAACCAAGTAGTCAGCTGCCTTAATCACCACACCATGGGCTGGTCCTGATGCATAAATACATTTACTTTTTTATCACACCTTAGTTAAGTAAAGGATAAATGTGATGCTTTTATATCCATCTCTTCCCCTGCTTCCACCTGCCTGTAACTCCTACATGGAGGCAGAGACCTTAGAGAGAACTAGGTATTTGGGCATGTCTGGTTTCCAGCACTCTATTTTTGGCCAGTCTTGAACCTTGACCTAAGCTCCAGAATCATCTAGAATCTTTGTTGAACCTAATTTTAAGAACAGAAAAGAGAATAAGCACTTTCTTGCTTCCCTACCTCTTAATGGAGAGTCTAAATATAGGCAAATTATGAATATTCTGGGAGGACGTGGTCAAGAGAAATGGGGAAAGGGAGTCCTTTACTTTTCCTCAAGACAAACTTGTCCCATCTCCATTCAGCTCAACTCAATCCCTGTACCCATGCCATCTTCTGAGAGGCCCTGTATGACTCTACCAAAGTTCAAACATTTTTTTAGAGGTTTTTGCTATAGGGGGTGTGCACTCACCAAACAGTCAGAGAGAGACAGAAAGTGAGAAATCACCCCCCAGGGGGGGGATGGCCATGCCACAATCCCTTCTCCTCCATTCTCCTCTCGAAATTTTGGGCACACACGCACATGCGCCAGGAGTGAGTTTTAAGCCACCAGGTCTGGGACGCGAACCGTGGTAGACCATGTGGAAGTCCAGTGACACAGCCATTACGCCAGTTGCTGGTCCCCCAAAATTCAAATTTTTTAAGTCCAAATTTTGAGATTACATCTCTTGTCTTCAACTTAATCTCTCACCTCTTCTCTTCCTCTTTTAATTTACAATATCTCTCAGTCTTATGTTTCCCTCATTCAGCCCTGACCCAGATCTTCCCTTGACACTTCTTTTTATAGAGCCTAATGAGAGCTGTTCTTCAGCTAACCAAACATACAGTGACCACTGAAGACAATATAGAAGGTGGTAAATCATAACGTCTTCCCATTCACCCAGCTGTGAGTCTTATGTTGATAATAAGGACTTTTCAGATTGCATGTAAGACAGACATGTTTGTCTTACATTAGTGATGGGAATTTACTGGGATTTATAGAGCATTCTTTCTGCTGTATATCCGACGGTCCACCAAATAACTGCATTATCATTCATCGATATTCAAGGATATGACATTGGACAGTAGAAAAGCAGGTTTTCTACATGGTAAAATGAAAATCCTTTAACCCCCAAAATTGCTAAATTATCTTTCCTGAGTAGGTTATTATCTCATCTTTGAATATCTTTTCTATTTCCATTCTCACAAGTCCTAATGTTTAAAATCCTTCAAAGTTCATATCAATGGAGCCTTCTGATAGGAAGATGATCCCATGTGGGATCATCTTAACTAAGATAGTAGATCTAATAAGATCACATGAGCCAGAGATCATAGAGTCAAGAGGATCTCTGAGGGTAGTTATGTGGGGAGACATTCATAACCAGTACCATTCTTTCCTTCCAGGAAAGATGCTTTCAGACAGACAGACAGAGATCAGTTGATAGATTTCCAACAAGAAAGAACACTGAAGATCAAGGCATGCCCATCTGTCCCTGTGTACTACATCTTTAGAACTGTGTTACCAACAGGGTGGAATTCCAAAAGTACCCTAACATGATAGATACTTACACTACCATGTAAACATTTCAAAGTAGGTGTCAACTACATGTTTTATAATTTACATGAATTGAGGATATTAAAGAATTGTTTTAGAGAGAAAAATCCTGATAATAATAAGAAGAGTTGGTAACCTGGTGGTTAAGATGGCTAGACTCCATAAGGCCAAGTGCATTGTTCAAGTCCCCAACTCAGCAGGTTAAAAGCATAATGGATATGGGGCAAGCAGATGGTATAATGGTTACATCACTGGACTCCCGCATAATCAACTGCCATTTGAGTTCCAGTACTGGCGGTTTAAAACTCACATTTGGTGAGTATGCATGTGTACTCAAAATCCTGAGTGGAGACTAGAAGAGAAGAGATTGCAGTGTGGCCATCCCCCCTAGGGGTGATTTCTCACTTTCTGTCTCTCTCTCTCTCTCTCTGGCTAGTGCATGAACCCTGTAGCAAAAATCTCTCTAAAAGAAAACAAAAGAAGACTCCCACAATGGGTGCCTATTCATGCATGCCCAAAATGTGAAGAGAAAAAATGGAGAAGAGATCGTGACATGGGCATTCCCCCACTGGGAGTGCTTTCTCATTTTCCCTCTCTTTCTCTCTGAGGGAGATGCTTCCTCTGCCACTTTAAATCAACAGAAGCATGCAGACAACTTGGAGAAAAGGTGAAGGAGAATTTCTATGGTACATAAGGGAGTCATGTGAAAGAAAACTGAGCTGAAGATGTTTGAAATCTTTCCCAACCTGTCAATGGAAGGAACAATGGGATTCCCAAGAGAAGGGTCTCTGTGAAGTAAATGGCTAAAAAACGAGTGGGGAGAGAGTAAATGGATGAGGATATATCACCTGAAAATACAACTGATGTTCCCAGTTGGGTCTGTGAAGAACCTCAAAGTACCCAAAAAGAAAGAACCAAATCAAACCTTTGTCAGGACAGAGCATACTGCTGTCTTAGCTGATTAATCGCCATATAAAAACATCTTGCTCTAATTTCCTTTGCTATCTTTCTCTGGTTTTAGCTGTGGTGGTATTAGAATCATGATACCAAATAAGGAGGAAGTAGAGTTATTACATAGGAAAAAAAGAAGGAAGGAACACACTTTTCTTCCTGATCTTCTGGCTTGTCAAAAATCCTCATTTAGGAAGAGAAAAAAATTGTAATTTGAGTGAACTTAAATATTTTAACTAATATATTGAATTAAGTACTATTTTAAGCTTGATTCTCCAGGTCCTAGTAGCGTGGATTGAGGACTAGCAAGCATGAAAACAGAGTCAGTGACTCTAGACCAATGTCTACATAAATAAAAGTTATATTTGTAATTAAAAAGAGGTCTATAGGTTAAGAAAGCTGGTTTATTTGTTTTTAAAGATGTAAAAGACTTACACCCTCTATTTACGGGAAATAGTCAGTAGAGAGGAAGAGGTTTTAGACTTAATGAAGAATGGAGATAATTGATGGAGTAAGTTTTTAAAGAGACTGGAAGGGAATTCTTTCGCTGCAGGAATTAAGTACAAACATGAGAAAAGACATTGTTCTCTGAGTATCGAGATAAATAGCTAAGGATGGATGAGTACATAATGTAAGTAAGCCTGGAGTTTGATTACAATAACTGGGGATTATATTGCCAAGACAGAATCCTCACCTGGTTTTGCTGTAAGATTTTCAGTGCTAGAGATTATGGAATGGGTCTGTCACTGTGGTGACTAACAAAAGAATCCCAATAGTTCTTGGAGGCATCTTGGAAGACTCCAGGTTGAGCCTATCTGATTCTTTTTTTCCAGTCCTATAGATTCCGGGCCTCTTAGTGGCAGCTTTCTCCCTATTCCTCCTATAAACATTACTATGAGATAAAGTGACTTGGGGTCCAAGAAAGCAGGCAGAGTTAAGAAAAACACAACAGGGACCAGAAGATGGCAAAATGGTTATGTCACTGGACTCCCATGTAGTTGACCACAATTGGAGTCCTGATCCAGCAGTTTAAAACTCAATCCAGGCACATGTGCATGTGTACCCAAAATCCCAAGAGGAGAATGGAGAAGAAGGGACTGTGGCATGACCGTCCTATCCCCCCTGGGGGGTGATTTCTTGCTTTCTGTCTCTCTGGTGAGTGCATGCACACTAAAGCAAAAATCTCTCTTAAAACACATGCACACACACACACACACAACTGAGTGCCATGGTACCACACTTACGTGTTAAGTGGCTTTAGGTCATCCCTCTATAAACAATTAATAATAGGTACCATAGGGGCGATCCAAGATAAATGAAAAATAAAAGTATCCAGGCCTAAATTGAGATTGAAAAATTATCAATAGTTTATTTAAAACAGGTTAATCTTTGCTTTTTCTATATTACCCTAGGTTCTCAAGAAGCTGCCTATACAGGTAGTGTCAAGAAAGGGGAGACCACATGTTTGACTAAACCAATCAAATCAACTGCCATCACGTGGCTGGGGGGTCATTGTTGTTGGTTCAACCATTGTTGCTAAGTAACATGCTTTGCCAAACTAGCTAACCTATGCACTTTAACTAATTCCTTTGTAATTGATTTAGTTGTAGCTGATAGCTTCCATGGAAACAAAATGGCAAAATGTATTGCTTGAATTAGGCCAGCCATAGTCACTATATTATTAGGCCTTTTTTTTCCTTTGTCCTCTCTTCCTTGTTTTGTGTCTACATTTTTTAACTAATTAGAAGGCTCATTTTGTAGCACAAGTGGATCCACTTGTGCTACTTTAACAAAATACTTGAGCCTAGGGTAATTTATAAAGAACAGAAATATCACATAGTCCTGGAAGCTGGGAAGTCCAAGATCAAGGTGCTGGCATACTCGATTGTTAGATGAGGGGTGCTCTCTGCTTCCAAGATGGCACCTTGTGGCTGCATTCTCTGAAGCGGGGAACACGAGGTTTTTACATGGTAGAAGGTAGAAAGGCAAACGAGCCAAAAATGATGTGAAACTACGATTCTGAGGACTTTAATTCTATTCACAAATGAAAAAAACTTGATGACCTTATTGCATCTTCAAGGACTCATTTCTGACTACCATTGCATTGGCTATTAAGTTTCAACGGTTGAATTTTGGAGAGGACACATTCAAAGAAAGCACTCCCATTTTCTTTTGTCATGAGTGCTATTCATACACAGCTCTACAGAATTTCACATTTTACAAAGTTAAGTCTTCTGAAGAGCATTTAAACTAATTCAACCTTTTTGGAGCTCTTATAAGTGTGAAAAACTGTGCTAGGTACTGAGATTTCTAGGACTAACTGTATGAAATGTGTGCTTTCCCAGAGCTCACAATGTCTCATTGAGAAGGCAAATATAAATACAGTAGGCCCGTAGTAAACAATAAGTGCTATATTAGAAGCAGAGTCCTTCCTCATAGATTGAAGTATATCTTTTCATTACTTTTTTTAGATTCATTTTCCTAAAGGCAAAGGGCATGTTCAAAAGTCATAGATTTATATATTTATATTCATAAAAATGAAGATACTGAAGGCAATATAGATCATTTCTTTTTTTTTTTTTTTTTTTTTTTTGAGAGGTTTTGCTATAGGGTGTGTGTGCTTGCCAGAAAGACAGAGACAGAGAGACAGAAAGCGAGAAATCATCCCCCAGGGGAGATGGCCATGCCACAATCCCTTCTCCTCCATTCTCCTCTTGGGATCTTGGGCACGTATGTACATGTGTCTGGCATGAGTTTAAGCCACCAGATCCAGGACTTGAACCACAGTCGACTACATAGGAGTCCAGTGACATAGCCATTACACTAACTACTGGTCTCAGATAATTTCTTATGTCTTATAGTAATCTGACTTTTGGTATCACTAATATTTTTTTTTAGAAAGTCTTTTTTTTTTTTTTAGAGCAATTTTGGGTTCACAGAAAAATCGAAAGGTAGAAAGATTTCCCATAACCTAGACACCACACATGTAAGCCTTTCCCATTTTCAATATCCCCAACCAGAATGGTAGATTTCTTACAATTGAGGATATATAATAATCACCCAAAGTTCCAATGTTCTTTTGAAATGGAAGAGCTATATCCCTTATTACTTTTTGTATCTTCTTGGAAATTAAATTTTGAATAAAGCAGGTATTGATTAATTATTCCTTTGGTAGATGAATATGACCAGTTAGTTAACTCCTTGACAGTTGAAGGACCCTGGTTCCTATGATATCTTGCTCAGCGTCTGGGTTAAAATCTGGTTTATGATCACTAGAGCGTTCCTTTGTAAGAAAAGTTGCTGATCTATAGGTGCCCCGTTCAAATTGCTTTTTGTTGAGCTCCTAGTAGAATTCACTCTGTGTCTTCTGACTGTTGTGCTATCTTCCATTCAATGAACTAAGGCAAGCCGAGGCATGTTTATTTAAATGGATTTTGTTGAAATGTAACACTAGCTTTCTAACACCTGTTTGCATTTTCATACAGACTCAATAGAAAGAAAGTGCTATTCTCAGGCCGAACATACAGCATAAGATCCCAAATTTTCTCCTTCTGATGAGGTAGTGACACTGTCTTTATATTCTTCATCATTAATTCATTTGGTTTTATATTAAGTTAATCTTTCATTCATTTATCTATCATGATTTGAGCACTTACTCTGTAGCAGGCCCTGTAAATAGGCACCGGTTGTATGAAGATGACTACTCATGCAATAGGGGTCATAGTACATGTTAGTGAAAGGCTTTTCTTCTACAACTAGCAACCATCCCATCTATTACATGGTTCTAGCTATTCTTTCAAGTAACTAACTTTATTTTGAACATTTAGAGGAAACTTGCATTCTAGTCATTAAGAATGTGGAATTTGAAGTCAGACTGTCTGTTTTGAAAGCAGAGATCTCTCAACTATTAGTTATATCACTTTGATAAAGTGGTCAAAATTTATCTATAAAAGGGAAACAAAAATTGTATCTACCCCAAAGGATTTTTTAGAAGGCTAATACCTGGCATATAGCAAGCATTTAAGAAACAAATTTGCATTTTTTCCCCTTGAAGCAGTGACATAGTATTTTTTGTACTTGACCTATTTATGCATGTGTGTTTGTACATGTGTTATATTTTTGTGTATAGGCGTGTTGTGTGTATTCCTAAGAGATTGTCAGAATAAGGCAGTTTAATCCCCTTCCTTGTCATTCGCATCTTATTTTAACTATCTCTAGACAGATTCTGGGAAGAAATCTTAAATTGGAGATGGAAAAAGGGAACCTGGAATAGTTGCAACAGTCCTAGGAGGGCTGGCAAGGCAACTGGATCAGAATCACAGGACATACATTATTAGCATTCAAACTATCTTATAAAATCTTCTAGTATAAAACTCTCCCTTTCAGATGATGAGCTGTAACTGATGGGGGTGGTATCACAGATAATGAGTTATGGAGTGGGATTCCCCAGTCATTCCACAAATTGAAGACTCAAGAGTTGCATAATGGTGTGGCCATGAAGTAGGAATACAGAAAAGGCCTAAAAAGGGATCTCTATCCCTTTCTTGGTGCTGGACCACTTGCCTCATCCCTTTCTACTCTCTATTCTTTATCTGTAGCTTGAATACCACCTCTGTATGTCTCCATTTGGGCTCACATTCTGATTTCAATAAGTGTGAAGTCATCCAGCTGATGTGACTCCTGGCCCTGTGACTTTCTGAGTAACTAAGAAATCCTGTTCAGAGTAGACAGTTAATTGGCTAAAATATAAACACTGGATGAAAAAGAAAATGAACAGTGCCAGAACTTTAGTTATGATCTTTCATTTAACAGTTACAACAACCCTTTATTGTAGGTATTTATCATACTATTAGAAAGCTGTGGACACCAAGACACAAAGTCAATTGACTGGTTTAATGTCTCACAGCTGATTAAATTAGAAATGGATGCTAAAAACCAGGCCTAACCCTGAGAATGAGTTTTTGATAAGTGAAAAAAAATTTGAATTGTCAAACAGAATAAGCTTAGCTTTATTTGAATGAACTACCTTTATGTGTGAAATTATAGGGAAAAAAATCTATTAAGTATTGAAAGTATTTAACTGTAGGTGGAGAGATAGTAAGTGATTTTTATTTTTCTCTTGTAAAAATTACTTTCCAAATTTTCTACAATAGAAATACTTTCTAAAATAATAAAATGATACAACAAATGTTATCTCCCAAGAGAAATCAGGTCTGTGAATGTAGCTTTGAAATAAGTATCCAATAACAGAAACATAGGGGCCAACTAGTTTTAGTTCTCCTTGGGGTCAAATAGAGAAATTTAATTGAGTGGCCTGTTAGAGCTTGTCCATCACTCACTTAGCTTCAAAAATAAAAGACAAAAAATTTGCATCCAAATTCTCAGTCTACATGTCCTTAAAGTTTAATCTGCACTGCATTTATACTATATCAGTCAACTAAAGCGTATCTAATCTCAGTGCAAGCATTTAATCTCAGTACAAAGGAACTTGCTATCACCTTGATTTCTCTATCCTAAGTGTCACAGATGACTTGCTCTTAACTATAATAAAATACAATTTAATGTAAACAGGAAGATCATCAAATCATTCAACAATAACTCTAAACTCACTAGATTTTAAAAGTACTTAAGAGTTTTGTTCCTATTACTTCCAGAGATCAGCCGTGTGACCTTGACACAGCAATATAACTGCTCTAGGACTCAGCCGCCTAATCTGTAAAATTAGGAGGTTGAACTAAATTTGCACTGTCCAGATCAGCTATTAATATTTAAGTTGAAATTAAATACAATTAAAAATTCAGTTCCTCTTTACACCATCCACATGTGAAGTGCTCAATAGCTACACATGGCCAGTAGCTGCGATATTAGATGGCACGGACACACATTTCCACCCTCACAGGATGATCTATAAGAATAATAAATGCTTAATTTATGGAGCATTTTACAGGTACATATGTAAATCTCATTTGATTCTCTTTATGACTTGAGAAAAAAAGCTGAACTTGATAATCCTGTTTTACAGATAGTGATTGAAGCTCAGAGAGGCAAAACTGCCTTGCTCAAGGTTACCCAGGACTCAAACCAGAGTTTGAAATGATTTTAAGTCTTGTCTGTATTTTCCACCCTAGCATCCTTTTTCTAAAACTAAATATCCCAACCTTGGTGCTGCTTAGGAAGACTACTGATGGTCACTGCCACTTACTGATTCTGAGAAAACTTGGGAAAGGTTGCCAGATTTAATCAAGTGGATGAACAGTGGCCATCTTGGTAGTTGGCATTGTACTATAGGAGTCATGGGGAAAGTGTGCCTCTTAAGACCCTTGTACCCCTGGAGCGGGTAATCTGATGGAGAGTACAAGTTTCGTGAATAAAAGAAACAGAAAAGCAGAAAACAATTTAAACCATATTTGAACAGGCTATGCTACCAAATATCAAAAGAAATAGGTATGATAAGCCAAAGTATACACTTTTGGTAATCAGGTGCCAAGACCTAAGAAGGATGGCCAGAAAATTAGCTTTTCAGTACTTGCTATTTACATTTTTAAACTACATGCATTACTTTGACTAAGAGAGAAATTATATAAAAGAAGAAAATCATTGGGGTTTTTGTGATTTTTATGACATTATATGTTAACCTTCCTCTCTCTATATCAAATAATCCCAGTTCTAAAACTTTTCCTTCTAATTCAGTCACTTTCCCATTTTTATTTCTATATGTGATTGATTCTCCTTTGAATATTTCCCAAGAAAACCTCAGTTCTATTAAAATACTTTCCACCTGGACCTTCAAATATATATGATCTGATAGTCATCTATTTTCTTAATTTTAAAATCCTTACCCCTTTTGTTTTTTTGGTTTTGCCATTCATGTATCATTTAGATGTACAAAGTCAAGGCTATACATAGCACAGAGTAGGCAGCTGAAAATTATTTGTTAAATGATTATGCAAATATATACCCAAATTAACGATGTTCCTAGGCTATAAGAAGGCATTTTGGTAAAGAATAAAGACAATCCATGTAACCTAGAAAGAAGATAAATGGAAAAAGCTCATGGAACTGTGTAGGAGGTCTTATAGTCCAGTTGATAAAACAAGTTTTGTAAATAAAAATTAGTTAACTAAAAATGGTTTTTAATCCAGACTTGAAAATGATACAACAGGAATCTATGAGTGTTTTGTCCTATGACATGTTAATTTCTCCCATCTGTGCTTCTGTTTACTCTACTCCTCTGATTCTACAAATGGTGAAGTAACTTAGTCCAGATTTCTTTTCCTCTAAGCCAAATATTTCCCACCATATATCAGGATGTTTCCTATTAGGGTATAAGACCATGTGTTAGTTTTATTGGGGAAAAAAGAAGAACAGAGAAACAAATAGAATAGCTGACACGGAGGCTTACAATTTAGTAGAAGTGATTGGACATGAACATATTAAATAACGGTACTAGATGTGCCGAATAGTATCTTCAAATAAGGAAGGTAAATGCTGTCTCCTCCAGTCATGCAATCTTTTGCTTAACAAACAAAAGTTAAATGCTTTCTTTCTCTCCCCCCTCCCTCCCCTCCTCCTTTCCTTGCTCCGTTCTCCCTCCCCTTCTCGCTCTGAATGTGTATGTGTGTGTTTGTTTATGTGTATATGATTATTTTGTCCCGTAACTATCAAAAAGAAGCCTTCTTGGGCCAGCAGGTGATGTGCTGATTAAAGGTGCTGTGGGTGACTGTGGTTCAAGTCCCAGACCTGGCAGCTTCCTTTCTCACTTTTACTCTTTCTCTGTTGAGTGCATGTGCCCTACAAAAAATAATAATAACAAAATAAATAATTCTTTAAAAAAAAAACCAAGGCATTCTTTTTATTAATCACAATCCCAAATTTCAACGTGTATTACATGATTAAGCAAAATTTCTCCTTTCTTCAACTAAGAGTAAAGAAAGTTAAGATAAGGTCAAATAGCCTTTTCCCTCTCAGAAGAGAAGTGAAATGGCCCCAATAATTGAATAAACATGAGGCAGTCTAGTTCAAAGCTGCCTGTTATGTCTTGTAACAGATGTGAGAGAATTCTCTTTCTCCAAGAACCTCCATCACAGATTTCCTCATCCTTTACAGGGCTAGATGAAATATCAAACTACGTTGGTCAAAATGCTTTAAAAAAAAAGGTACAGACAGCTCTACATATGGAAGGCAAGACTAGGATAACTACATCTGTAGGAGTGGCTTTGCCATGGCAATCCTGAGAAAAGAATTTTTCTTAATAACTGGCATCTCAAATACCTTCGGTTCCAAATTATTGTTCAGCCTCAGAAACTCCATTTGCCTGCTGTCAAGTCTCTGTGATTTAAGCCTATAAACTCCCTGGAATTCAGAGCTAAGGCAGTTGCTTTTCAATCCTTCTACCTGCCTGTATGTCCTGGCACGTGTGTATTAGTAATGATGAACCAACCGTGTTTCTGCACATATCTGTAATCCTTCAGTGGAATGGGAAAGCCAATCTGAACTCTGTACTCTAAATCACATTGTGAATATGAACATTTATTTCGTCAATCTTGTTTCTTTTACTCTTTCCTCATAGGGAAAAGTAAACCACTCAACTAAAGTATAAATCATTGCATTTTGTAAATACTTTGGAAGTGTCATGAACTAGCTAATATTGACTGGGTCCAGCAGAAGGGCAAATATGTGTTGTAACAACAATAACACAACAGAATTTATCAGAGGCCTGTTTTAAAAATATTCTTCAAGATCAAACCTTTTGTAGATTTTACTACTATGTGAAAACTCTCTTGATCTCACACCACCCTGCCCATCAATATTTTGACATTTTTAGGGAGAGTGCAGCATTTACACTGCAGAACCTAGTGAGAACTGACAGGTGTGAATCATAGCTATATATTCTAATACCAGAAAACATATTCTGCCCCTTTAATAACACCCATCACTCAATCAAGAAAGATTTTGTTTTTGTTTTACATTATTCTGAAACATCGGTGGACAACAAAAGTTCGAGGCATTGAGCTGGGTGAAGACCTAAATTACTTTACCAGCTTGTTATGTGTTTGGGGACTTGTACTAAAATATAAAACCAAACAACTTGTAGTGCTGTAGAGTCAAAGAAATCATCAAAACTTATAGTTGGCAGGGCCATTGAGAGATCATCAAGTTTATTCTCTTTCAGACCAAAAAAGAAAAAGAAAAAGAAAACAGAGACTTTAAAGATGATGTTAATCTAAAATGTGCTTAATAAATATTAGTTGATTTATGTCAACAGAAAGAATCTTTAAATTTGCAACATTCCAATAATTAACAAACCTCACTGTTAAGATAAAGTATTTGTTCACTTAGGGGATATTTGGAAAGACCTACTACTGGGTCATCAGAAAAGTCATGATACATTTTCATATAGAAAAAGAGAAAGTATGTCATGACGTTTCTGATGACCCAATATATGCCTCGTATTGGTACAAATACAATTTAATTTTGTGACGCTTATTCTCTCCACATTAAAGAAGAAAAGCTTGTAATTTTCCTTAAAAGAGTTCCTTACTTAAAGTCCATTCCATTTAAGCATTTTACCAAGAGATACTCGGTTCATGATTTTTCATTCCATTTGTCTTTTTCATTATACAGGTAGAAATGTATATACCATCTAATTTAAAAAAGAATATGCCGTCTTAGTTGTTTGTAGTGCTATTAAAAAATACCTGAAACCAGGTAATCTATAAAGAACAGAAATTTGTCATTGTTCCAGAGGTTGGGAGGTTCAAGCTCGAGGTGGCAGTATGTTTGGCTATCTGCTGAGAGCTGCTCTCGGTTTCCAAGATGGTTCCTTGTTGCTGCATTCTCCAAAGAGAAGGAATGCTGAATCTTCACATGGTAGAAGGTGAAAGGGCAAGTGAGGTGAACACTGCATGAAGCTTCTTTTATAAAGGCATTAATGTCATTCACAAGGGAGGAACCCTTATGATCTAATCTTCCCATAAAGGCCCTATCTCTTAATACAGTCACACTGACCACTATGTTTTCATATCTGAATTTCAGAGGGGATGCAATCAAACCATAGTATGAGGCATTCTGAAAAATCTTTTTTTTTTCATTTCATTTTCTTCCATATATTAAGTAATCACATTATTATTTGTCTTACAGAGTGGATATTTCAACAGGTGAACATTTCTCCCTAGTACTATTGATAAAACTATGAAATATCTTCAATAGATAATACCACACCTCTTTGTGCCATTAATGCTTTGCCTCCCTGTCCCTCCCCCAAATGTCCTTCCTCAGACGCTCCTCTTTCACACACACTATATCTGGTATTTACATCTATATACTGTGTTTCTATATCCTTTAGACAATTAGTTTCAGTCATAGAGTGCAGCCACTCCTTTTTTTTTTGGAGCGTTTTTTGCTATAGGGCATGTGCACTCGCCAGACAGGCAGAGAGAGATAGAGAGACAGAAAGCGAGAAATCACCCCCCAGGGGGGATGGCCACTACGCAATCTCTTCTCTTCCATTCTCCTCTTGGGATCTTGGGCACGCACGCACACGCGCCCGTCGTGAGTTTAAGCCACCGGGTCCGGGACTCGAACTGCGGTTGACTATGTGGGAGTCCAGCGACATAGCCATTACGCTAACTGCTGGTCCCAGTGCAGCCACTCTTAAACAATATTTCTGAATTGAAAATCAAGAAAGATGAAGAGGTAAGGACAGAAACTCAAAAATAGTAAGTAAATGAAAAAGCCTACAATTTATATATATTTAGTTATAATGATTGTGAGCATTACAAAAACCTGGCCACAAGGTTTTACATGTAAATTATATAGTTTATAATGGGGGGAAGGAGTCTCTTTAGTAGGAGCAAAAATTTTCTCAGTATTTGAAGACAAAATCATTTATGTAGAGGCTTATGTAGGTGTAATGTCCTTCACAATCTTCCCACAGCAATGGCATAAATAGTCTTCTCAAGAATAGAGTGTTTCTTACAATGTACCTAATATTTCATTCAGTTTGGTAGAATGTCTTTCATGTATTAGGTGCTGAAAATAGGAGTGAATGATAATAAAGAGAAAACAAAAACAATACTCACCGTAGACAATTATATCTTTCGGGATGAGTCAAGATAAAGAGATTTAAGTAAGAGAATCTTAAAACTGACAGATGAGAACATGCTTTTACATTTATTAGTTCTTAAAATGCACCTAAAATCATAGTAAGATAATTTTAAAGAAAAGATCAAGGAATGTACGTTAAGAAACATCAGCATAAAATTCATAGGAGCAAAAAAGCAGAATATTTTGAACAGCTGAACTTGAGCACTAAAGAGGCCTAAAACCTACACCTGTAGTTATGAATGCCTAGCACCCAGCAACTCATGCTACAGAATCTAGATAAACTCAGAAACTGAAAATACCAAGATGTTATGAGAAAGCAAGTACAGGTAGGATTAGAAATACAATGATTAATTTAAATTCTACAAATAAAGTAATTTTATTTTTAGATCTTCTTTTCAACCCCCTACACACAAGAAACTGTCTGTCTTCGATTCTGGAAAAGACCCCAAGTTAACACTCCAGACAGGTAGGAAAAAAGGATTCTTAACTTGTAAAGGGCTGTTATATAAATTGTATGAGGAAGGAAGGAGGTTAAAAAGAAAAGTGTATTCAGCAAAACTGGATACCACTAGCCCTCTTGTCCTTCACTCCCTGCTACTTTGTTCCTCAAAGCACTGGTGGCCACGGGGGAGAATGGAGGATACTTTTCTGGAGAAAAGAACTAGACCCGGAGATTCTGATGTTTCATAGTCATCTAACAAAACGCCTAGTTTCTATTTGATAGTCCTGATGTGAAGTCCATATGCCCATAAATGGAGACATAAATGATCTAATTAGATAATTAGAGTCTCATTTTTAAATAGTCTTAAACATGAATAACCAGTCATGGATCACTAAGCATTTGAGGAACACATTTGACAAAAAAAAGACAGGAAACAACACAGATAATCATAACACACATATGGGACCTCAAGGAAACTAAGACAATGTGAAGAACAGAATAGTAAAAATTATATATGTGTAAAGATTACTCTCAGATTGCTGAAGGAACAAAGGAAAGATACAAAAGGAGAAATTCAAAAAAGATCCTAAAGGTTAAAGTTTGAAAGCTGGGATTAAAATATGATAGCAGAACCAAAAATTAAAAATCCCCAAACAATGTTTAGAATATAAAATTGAGAAAATATCCCCCCAAATTAAGAGAAAAGGTCCAAAGATAGAAAATATAGGAAAACAAGAGGATTAATGTAACATGTTAATGGTAAGATTTCCATAAAAATGAAATGTAGAAAAGAGAAGTTTTGTTTGTTTGTTTTAATATAAGAAATGTTGCTGAGATTCAAAGAACATAGGATTCCAGATTTAAAAAACACACTGAGGGCCAGCAGGGGGTGTAGTGGTTAACGTGTTGGACTACCGCGTGGTCGACAGTTTGGGTTCTGGTCCTGGTGACTCGAAACTCACTTGAGGCACGTGTGTATATGTGCCCAAAATCCTGAGAGGAGAATGGAGAAGAAGGGATTGTGGAGTAGCCATCTCCCCTGGGGAGATGACTTCTCACTTTCTGTCTCTCTGGCGAGCACACGTATCCTATAGAAAAAAAAAAAAAAATCTCTTCAGAAAAAAGAAGAGAAATAGATTCTGAGGAACGACAAAGCCAGTATACCTATAGAAAAAAAAAAAAAATCTCTCTCAGAAAAAAGAAGAGAAATAGATTCTGAGGTGCCAGCAGGTGACATCGTGGTTAAGGTGCTGGACTTCCATGTGGTCAACTGTGCTTCGATTCCCAGACCTAGCAGATTGAAAATCATACCAGGTACATGTACATATATGTCCAATATCCCAAGAGAAAAATGGAGGAAAAGGGATTGTGGTGTCGTCATACTCCCTGAGGGTAATGTCTCACTTTCCCTTTCTCTGTCTCACCTGTGACTGCATGTACCCTATGGCAAAAAAAAAAAAAAAAAAAAAAAAAACCCACAAATGAATGGGTATTACAAAGGACTCCTACCAAGGTAGAGGACTAAAATTTTAATACTTGGGTTTAGCATAACTGAGACTAAGGGAAAGATTTTCAAAGCTTCTATAATTTGTGTGTGTGTGTATGTATATATATATCTAGATATCTAGATATATATATGAAAATGATAACTATATATAAGTTAAATAAGTTCCAAATAAAAGTAATATTTATAAATAAATATGATATACATAAATTATATATAATTTCAGAATAAGAATGTGGAATCTGAATGGCAGCAGACTTTCAATCACCCTACTCAAGAAAGAAAACAAAGTAATATTTTTAAATGATCTGGCTTCCAATATATTAGAAGTTCACAATCAGCCAAATGATTGATCAAGTAAAAAATGAAAAGAAAAAAAGATGTTTTCACACATACGTGTTCTCAAATTGAATAAAATGAAGTAATAAGTCCCAGATACTTCTCAGGAAGCTGTTGGAGAGGGTGTGCTTCCAAATGATAAACTAAATGAAAAAGATGCACAGGATCCAAGAACAAGAGGATTAGCAAAACAAAATCACATGACAGAAACTCTCAGGTTAATGGAGGAAAAGGAGAGCTGACACTAGTTGTGGAGTAAGTCTAAAGAGAGAGAAGTCTTTACTGGAGAAGGAAGATAGTTTTAGGAGTGATCTCTCAAAAACAAAAAAGCAAAAGATGTGTCAATAATGTGAGAACATTGGTCTTTTTTTTTCTTGATAAAATAGACATAAAATTTACCCCCACAACCTTTTAAAAATGTTCACTTCACTATATGAAGCTAATTAGCATTGTTGGACAACCAATTTCTGTATATCCTTTTTCTTTTTTTCCTTATAAAACTGAAAGTTTATATCCATTAAATAACAGTTTCCTATTTTTTCCTCCCATTATCCCCTGTCACCATCATTCTGCTTTCTGTTTTTGTTAATTTGAATACTCTGGATCTCTCAAAAAGTGTATTCAACCATACAATAGTTGTCTTTTTATGTCTATTTTACTTAGCATAATGTCCTCAGGGCTGATCCATGTTATACTGTGTGTCAGAATTTTTTCCCTTTTTCAGGATGAAAAATATTCCACTGTATGGATTTACCACATTTGTTTATCCTTCCATCTGGTGATGGACTCTTGGTTGCTTCTGCCTTTTGTCTATTGTGCAATAAATAATGCTGCCATGGACATGTGTGTATGGATAACTCTTTGAGACTCTGTTTAATTCTTTGGATATATAATCAGAAGTAAAATTGATGTATCATATGGCAATTCAAAAATTTTGAGAAACTACCATACAATTTTCCATAAGAACTACCATTTCACATTATAACTGCACAAGAATTTGAATTTCTCCACATTTTGATCTACATTTGTTTTCTGGTTATTTTAAAACACTAAGAGTAGCCATATTATTAGGTGTGAGATGATATCTAATTGTGATTTTGATTTGTATTTCCTTAATATTTAGTGATAATGAGTGTGTTTTTATATGATCACTGGTCATTTGTGAAACTGTCCCAAAATTAAATAATCACATTATTATTGAAATTATTAATAATTAAAGTTGGGACCAGCAGATGGAGTAATAGTTTTATCATCGGACTCCCACATAGTCGACCGCAGTTCAAGTCCTGGACCTGGTAGCTTAAAACTCACGCCAAGTGAATGTGTGTGCATGCCCAAGATCCCAAGAGGAAAACGGAGGACTAGGGATCACACCCTGGCCGTCTGCCTGGGAGATGATCTCTTGCTTTCTGTCTCTCTTTCTCTCTCCGTCTCTCCAATGAGCACACATGCCCTATAGTAAAAATCTCTAAAAAATAATCATAAACATTTTTAATCAGTCACCATGTATACTTGTTACAAATATTATGCTGATTTGTGATTACTTAGGAAATATGAATTGGGAACCAAAAAATGGCCACTAATAACTCCTGGGAAGTGAATCTTCTTTTATTCTGGAATTTGAGAGAAAGACTTTGACAAGTTAGTTCACCTTTTTTCTTTCTTGAAAGCTTCTGCCACTCAAATTATTGCCCTACTATGAAACAATGTCTGTGCATCAGTAGTGTCACAACCCACCAAATGTCAGGCTTTTTGAGTTTAGGTCATAAGAAATGTGAAGTTCTTTTCTGGAGCCTGAGTTGTATTGGTCACAAATGCCAATGTTTAAAATAATAGTCTGTACCCTCTAAGTCCTGAGGAACAGGTTCTGAGTGAGAAATAAATGTTTGTGTGTTTTATAGAGAGTTGTCCTTGTGTCCTTTTGACATGTGGGGCTAAAATATAAGGCTCTAAAGAATAAGGCTATATCTATTAGGGTCTACACGGAAAACAAAACAAAACAAAACAAAACAAAGACTAATGGTATAAGTATGTTATTAAAAGACACATACTTTCAAAAAATAGGTAAAATAACCAAATGTGAATATTCCTAGTGATCAGGTCTCAAGACACGGGGAGGGTGCCAGGGATCTATTCTGCTACTCACCAATAATTGTTGATTGATTTCCAAACAGAGCATGTGTACAGTTTTGATTAGAAGAGAGATTAAAGAAAAAAAAAGAAATTATTTGGACTTACCCTCTGTAAGTTAAACAGTCTTGATTCTAAATCAATTAATTTTAAATAATTAAGTGATTTTTCAATTTTTATTTTTTGATACAATTCTTCCCATGTACTTTTCTAAGAAGGAGTCAGTTCAAACACAATAATGTACCTCGCCCCAACATCCACATATATATGTGATCTGGTATATAAATCGGTTTTGTTTTCTCTTTCTTTTTTTCTCTTTTCTTTTTTAAAAGACATGGTTTCACCATGTCACATCCTCCTGACTAAGCCTATCCAAGTTTCTGGGACTATAGGCATATGCCACCATGCCCAGCTTTTAGGCAGGTCAGGAATTGAACTCTGGCCTTTCACATGATTGCAGTCTGAGGAACAGAGTATCTTAGTCAAAGACTAATGGTATAAGTATGTTATTAAAAGACACATACTTTCAAAAAATAGGTAAAATAACCAAATGTGAATATTCCTAGTGATCAGGTCTCAAGACACGGGGAGGGTGCCAGGGATCTATTCTGCTACTCACCAATAATTGTTGATTGATTTCCAAACAGAGCATGTGTACAGTTTTGATTAGAAGAGAGATTAAAGAAAAAAAAAGAAATTATTTGGACTTACCCTCTGTAAGTTAAACAGTCTTGATTCTAAATCAATTAATTTTAAATAATTAAGTGATTTTTCAATTTTTATTTTTTGATACAATTCTTCCCATGTACTTTTCTAAGAAGGAGTCAGTTCAAACACAATAATGTACCTCGCCCCAACATCCACATATATATGTGATCTGGTATATAAATCGGTTTTGTTTTCTCTTTCTTTTTTTCTCTTTTCTTTTTTAAAAGACATGGTTTCACCATGTCACATCCTCCTGACTAAGCCTATCCAAGTTTCTGGGACTATAGGCATATGCCACCATGCCCAGCTTTTAGGCAGGTCAGGAATTGAACTCTGGCCTTTCACATGATTGCAGTCTGAGGAACAGAGTATCTTAGTGGCACAGGCTACTATAGCTGAGCCTGTACATCTTTTGTCTTAACTTTCATCGTACCTTTCTTGATATTGATCACTGATATCTAATTAAGGTTCATGAAGAGGAGATGGCAGCAAGATGACACAATAGGAAGCACTTGACTATCTCCGCCCATGAATAAACATCTACTCATAGATTAATTCCTTCTGAGAAAAAGGCAAAGACTCCTCTAACCTGCGTTCTGAGACTCTTAGAAAGCTGAGAAAACAACCACTTTGAACGGGTAGGAAAAACTGAGGCATGTTTTGCCATGGACCTTATCCTAAGCACAGTGCCTTAAAGTTGGAAAAAGAACCCCCAAACACCCAGGTTCTGTTTGTGGAGAGAAGGGTTGGAACCTCACTTTATAGTGCTCTAACTGTGAGGTTTGGTTCTTAACTCATCAACTTTAGGAACAAAGACTAGACATAAACAATTCTCTCTAAACCATGAGAAAAAAAGCAACAGTTTGACACAAGCACTCAACCACTTCTTGAGGCTTTATCTCCCAGGAACAGGGCAAAGAAAGGGCTCAAAACATACAGCCCCTCCTTCTCCCTGGAGGGCTTTATGGCATGTATTATGTGCCCCAACTTTACAGCTACATCCCAAATGACTCCATTCTAAACCTCTTAGCTCTAGGAACAAAAGGCACTAGGCATATGTGAGTCTCACTAGACCACAGAACAAAGAGGTGGTCTTAAATGGACATGAAAACACTGTTAGTGGCCACACCACTGGGGCAGTGCAAAAAAGGGTTGAGAATATGCAGCTTCCAATTTGTCATTTGAAGGGGCTGAGGGCACACGGTTCTAGTGGCTACTTCATATCCTGAATTCTAATAGAACCACATCGGAGTGCTAATGGAGCAAAATAACAAGAGTCCTCTTCTAGCTGGAGCCGGAACTCAGAACATTGTTAACCTTTTCTCCAGCTCACCCCTTTGATAAATATAGACCTACCTATTCTAGAAGAGGAAGTTAGCTACACACCAATTGCCAACAACTTCTTTACCTCCCACCTGAGGGACTGGCTCTTTAACAAACTAGCTCAGGAAATCAACAGAACTTTGTATTCCTCAGTGGCCTTAGACCACAGAACACAAAGAGAAGTTATCTAGCCTGGATCAGATGGTGCAGCCTGAATATAAACAGATATTTGCCACAGATCCTCTATCCAGCTTAGTACAGAAAGAATTAGAGATAAATGCCCATGCTCAGTTTCACCATAAAGTTAGAAGAAAATGAAACTTATAGCTAACATTCCAATCTTTTCAGCTATATCCGGAGGCTCTGGCTTCCACCTTTCTAGTCTCAGGGTACTGACAGGAAAATGCACACCCCAAGCTCGGGGGGGGGAGGGGGGAGAGCAGCAGAAACAGAGACAAACACAAAGATTTGAGAAGCACCACAAAGTCTTAGGTTGGATAAATATTTGTAAGATCCTTCTCTTGCACAAGGCCAACCTGACAAGAGTGGAAAGGGGAGCTCTCTTGTCTCTCATAGAAACCAACACAGACAGTCCAAGAAAATGAGGAAAATGAAGAATATATCCCAAACCAAAGAACAAGAAATATGTCCAGAAAGTAACCTACGTGAAATGGAGGTATGTGATGTATCTGACAGGGACTTTGAAGTAAGGTCACAAAGATGCTAACCAAGGTCAAGGAAGTGATGCAGAAACAAACTTAGAACTTCAACAGAGAGAAAAAATGCATTTAAAAAGTACCAAAAACAGTGAGCAGCTCATAGTGTAATGGTTACATCACTGAACTCCCACATAGTCAACCATGTCCTGGACTCAAAACTTGAGTCTCATGCTGGGCATGTGTACATGCATGCCCAAAATCCCTAGAGGAGAATGGAGAAGCGTTTGCAGTGTGGCCATCTACCCTGGGGGGCTGGGGGTGACTTTTTGCTTTCTGTCTCTCTGTCTCTCTGGTAAACACATGCACCCTATAGCAAAAATCTATCTAAAAAAATTATAAAGAAAATAATAAAACAAAAAGTATCAAAAATAAATCATAGATCTGAAGAATACTGAACTGAACTGAAAATTTTAATAGAGAGATTCAAGAGCTGACTTGATCACACAGAAGAAAGGATTAGTGACCTTTAAAACAGGTTATTAAGAATTATCCAATCTGAAGAGCAAAAAAGGCAAAAGAGTGAAGAAAACTTTAGAGAGACTATGGGACACCATGAAGTAGAACAACTCATATGTTATTAGTATGCATAAATAAAATATATAGAGAAAAAGACTGAAAACATATCTAAAGAAATAATGACAGGGATCAGCAGTTAGCGTAATGGCTGTGTCACTGGACTCCCACGTAGTTGACCGCAGTGTGGCTTAAACTCACACAGGGTGCGTGTGCATGCATGCCCAGGATCCCGAGAGGAGAATGGAGGAGAAGGGATTGCGGCATGGCTATCCTCCCTGGGGCGTGATTTCTCACTTTCTGTCTCTCTGTCTCTCTCTGTCTGTCTGGCGAGCGCACGCACCCTATAGAAAAAAAAAAAAAGAAAAGAAAAGAAATAATGGCAGAGAGCATCCCAAGCCTGGGGAAGGAAGTAGGAAGCCAGATGCAGAAACCCAAAGAATAACAACAGAATCCAAATAAGGACAACAACAGAATCCAAATAAGGACACTCATAAACTGACAGTGAAGAAATGGAAAAATATTCTATTTGAACAGAAGCAAAAAGAGAACTGGGGCAGCTAGACTTATTTCAAACTAAATAAACTTCAGAAAAAGGGGGATCACTTCATGATCATGCTTCTTTCTCTCTTAAGCATACCCATGAGGGCAAAAATTCTAAAATAAAATTAAAGAAGATAAAGAAAGTATTTAGTGATAAAGGGGTCAAATCATAAAGAGGATATAGTCCTTGTAAATATATATGCACCCAACATCAGAGCATTTAAACAAACATTAAGAGATTTGAGAGAAAACAGACTGTACAAAATAATAGTAGGATATTTCAATGCTCTACTTTCAATAACAGACAGATTATATAGACAGAAAATCAATAAGGAAACATTGTGCTTAAACTACGCTTTAGATCAAATGAATCTAACACATTAACAGAACATTCCACCCAACAGCAACAGAATACACATTCTTCTCAAGTGTACATGGAACATTCTCCAGGGTAGATATAGTAGACCATGAGACAAGTCTTAATAAATTTGAGAAGACTGAAGTCATATCATATATTTTTTCCTAATGGTATGAAAGTAGAAATTAATAACAGGAGGAACCAAGGAACATGAACAATATGTAAAAATTAAACAATATGCCCCCGAACAACTATTGGCTCAAGGAAGAAATTAAAAGGGGAATCAAAAATTAGCTTGAGACAGACAAATCATACCAAAACTTATAGAATACAGCAGAAAAAAGTTTATAGCAATAAATGTCTACATAAAAAATGAAGCTCTCAATTAAATAACCTAACATTACACCTACTATGAGGAATTTGAAGAAGAGCAAACTGATCATAAAGTTAGCAGAAGAAAAGAAATAACAAAGATCAAAGCAAAAATAAATGAAATAGTGACTAGAAAAATTATAGGAATGTTAAACGAAACTAAGATTTGGCTTTTTGAAAAGCTAAACGAAATTGGCAAACCCTTACCTGTATTAACTGAAAATGAAGAGATTCATTACCACTATGCTTGCTACAGAGGTACAGACATAAGAATGCATATAAACAAGTGTAATAAGTTGTAAAATGGTATACCACAGAAGAGTAAAATATGTTGTTGGCAATTTAGTATATACTATAAGAAAAAAAAAACTAAAGCCAGTATTGAATGCACACAACATAATGTAATATTCAGCATCAAATTAAATGAATACATTTGTATCTCTGATTTGATTATTGCACACTGTATGCATGTTTTGAGAATCATGTAACCCACAAATATGTGATGATTATGTATAAAGCAGAAATCATCTGATTGAATGTATAAAAGAAATTGAAATAAAAATACATTAAAAAAGCTTTATTTAAAAATGAAAACATAAACCCAAATAGATACAAATAAATAAAATTAGAAATTAAAGAGAAGACATTACAACTGATAATATAGAATATCATGAGATTACTATGAACATTCTATGACAATGACCTAGACAATCTAGACAAAAAGATAAATTCCTAAAAATATAAAACTTATCAAGACTGAACTGAGAAGAAATTGGAATACTGAACAGACTGATAATGAGTAAGAAGATTGAATCAGTAATTAAAAGTCTCTCTTCAAAAGAATCCCTGGACCAGATGGCTTCACAGCTGAATTTTACCAAACATTTAAAGTAGAACTAATACTAATCTTTCTCAAATTCTTCCAAGAAATTGGAGAATATGGAATACTTTCAAGCTCATTTTGTAAGGCTACTATCACCTTGATACCAAAGACAAACAAAGACACTACAAGAAAATTACAGACCAATGTCACTGATAACCATTAATGCAAAAATACTCAACAAAATATTGGTAAGCCATATTCAACACTACATGTAAAGGATCACTTGCCAAAACCAGATGAGATTTATCTCAGAGATAGAGTTGGTTTAATATATACAAATCTATAAATATGATTCACTATATTAACAGAATGAAAAAAACTATATGAACATATCAATAGGGAGAGAAAAAGTATTTGTCAAAATTCAACATCCTTTCATCCTAAAAACTCTCAATAAATTAGGTATAGAAAGAATATTTCTCAGCACTTTGAAGGCCATAGACAATCCCATAACTAATACCATACTCAACAGAGAAAAGTTGAAGATTTTATCCAAGACTAGGAATGAGACAGGAAAAAAAGGAATGCCTATCATCATACTTCTATTCAACATAGTTCTGGATATCCTATCCAAAGCAATTAGGCAAGAAAAAGAAATAAAAGGCACTGTTGAAGAAAAGGACAAAATAAAATTATTTGTTTGCTGATAACATGATCTTATATATAGAAAATCCTAGACTCCACCAAAAATGGCTAGAACTGATAAACTCAGTAAAATCACAGGATAAAAAAATTAATTTATGAAAATCAGTATTTCTACATACTAGCAATGAATTATGTGACAAAGAAATTAAGAAAAAAAATCTCATTATAATAGCATAAAATATACTTAAGAATAAATTTAACCAAAAAAGTAAACGGTCTAAACACTGAAAACTATAAAACATTGGGGCTGGCAGGTGCTGTGGTGACTAGGGGCGCTGGACTCGCACATAGCCAACCATGGTTCAAGTCCCAGACTCGGCAGTTTGCTTTCTCTCTCTCTCTCTCTCTCTCTCTCTCTCTCTCTCTCTCTCTCTCTCTCTCTCCCTCCCCACCCCCCCC
>NW_006159849.1:4524608-4534256 GCF_000334495.1 Tupaia belangeri chinensis
TCTCTCTCTCTCTCTCACACACACACACACACACACACACACACACACACACACACTGTCCTTCTCTGTTCAAATTGAAAAAGAAAGAAAGAAAGAAAGAGAGAAAGAAAGAATGAATGAACAAACGAACTTCTTTTAAAAAGTTGATGACAAAAAGTGATGATGACTTAAGTTAATGAAAACTGGATTACAGAAATAATACTGCTTAAATGTCCACACAACCTAGAGAAATTTATAGACTTAAGGCAATAACTGTAATTTTTCACAGAAAAAAATCTAAAGTTTGCATGAAATGTCAAGAGATCTAGAGTAGCTAAAGCAAAAGACCCAAAAGAATAAAATTGGAGACATCACACTGCCAGATTTCAAAATATAGTACAAAGCTATACCAATAAAAACAATGTGGTACTTTCTAAAAACAGTCACATTGACAAACAGAATAAGATAGAGAGCCCAGAAATAAGACTACACATCTATGGTCAATTGATTTCAACAAAGGTGCCAAGAATACACAATGGGAAAAGAATATCTCTTCAACAAATTATCTTGGGAAAACTGGATATTCATATACAGAAGGATAAAAATGGACTCTTATTTCACCTCCTAAATATGAATTGATGAATCAATTCAAAATATATTAAAGATTTAAACACAACTCCTAAAACTGCTGTACAAAACTACTAGAAGAAAACAGGAGAGAAATTCTATGATGTTGCTCTGGGCAAAGATTACTTGGATATGATCCCCAAAGCACAGGCAATACAAGGAAAAATAAACATGGGGATTACATTAAACTAAAAGCTTGTGTACATCAATGAAAATAAGTAACAAGATGAAGAGAAAAATCCAAAAATTGGAGGGAAATATTTGCTCATAATACTTCAGATACAAGAAACTCAAGCTATTGGATAATAAGAGAACCCTATTAAAAATTTGGCAAAGTACTTGAATACACATTTCTCAAAAGAAGACATAAAAATGTTGATTAGATTGATCTGGTTCTTTTCTCTGTTCTTCTTAGTCTGGTCAATTGTGTGTGAATTTTATTTATCTTGTCAAAGATGAAGCTTTTGATTTTGTTTATTTTCTGTATAGTTCATTTATTCTCTATTTCATTTATTTCTCTTGAATCTTTACTATTTATTTATTACTGGCATTTTGTTGTTATTGTTTTCCAATTCCCTGAGCTGTGTCGTTAGGTTGTCTATTTAGATGTTTCAATTCTTTTTTTTTTCTTGTGTGCACTAGTTGCTATGAACTTATTCCTTATGACTGCTTTTACTGTACCCCATAGGTTATAAAAATTCATGTGCTCATTATCATTAGTTTAAAAGAATTTTTAAAATTTTAGTCCTAATTTCTTCAGAGGTTGTTAAGTCATTCAGGAATAGGTTGTTCAGTTTCCATGGATTTGCATATTTTCAAGTTTTTTCTCTGCAATTCATTTAAAGTTTAATTCCACTGCGGTTGAAGATGCTGAATATGAAGCAGGCAATATTACTTTTTTATTTTTATTAGTTTTTTTTAGAGATTTTTGCCTTAGGGTGGGTTCATTCACCAGAGAGAGAAGGAGACAGACATAGTGAGAGAAAAAGTGAGAAATCAGCCCCCTGGGGTGATGGCTGTGCCGCGATCCATTGTCTTCTCTTCTCTTCCTGGGATCTTGGGCAGCATGCACATGCGCCCGGCCTGAGCTTCAAGCCACCAGGTCTGGGACCTGGTGGGAGTCCAGTGATATAACACCATCTGCTGGCTCCAGAGCAGGCAATATTATAACACATATAACAGATATGGAAAACATCAGAGACTACTACGAACAACTGTACTTCAACAAACAAGACAACAAGGATGAGATGGACAAATATCTGAACACATATAATCTACCTAGATTGAATCAAGAAGACAAAAAGCCTGGGGCTAGTAGGTGGCATGGTGGTAAAGGACGCTGGACTCCCACATGGCCAACAGTGGTTCAAGTACTGGACCTGGTGGCTTGCTTTCTCACTTTCTCTCTCTCTCTCTCTCTCTCTTTCTCTCCCTCTCTAGTCAAATTTAAGTAAATAAAAAAAATAAACTTAAATAAAATAATTTTTAAAAAAGAAGATACAGAAAGCCTGAATAGACCAATAACAAGCATGAGGTTGAATCAGTAATAAATTTTCTTTGTTTTCCCAACAAAGAAAATCACAGGTTCCAATGGCTTCACTTCTGAATTCTTTTTTTTATTTTTGGAGAGGTTTTTGCTATAGGGCGCATGCACTCACAAGAAAGACAGAGAGAGACAGAGAGACAGAAAGCAAGAAATCACCCCCAAGGGTGATGGCAATCCCTTCTCCTCCATTCTCCTCTATGGATCTTGGGCATGCATGTACATGCACCCAGCATCAGTTTAAGCCACCAGATCCAGGACTCAAAGTGTGATAGATTACATGGGAGTCCAGCAACATAGCCATTACACTAACTGCTGGTTCCCTTGTATCTCTTTTTATCATGTTTTTAATTTTTGAGGCTTTTTTGTTTCATTTCTTTTATCCAAAGGAAAGAATACCCTTCCCACCCCTGAATTAATTTTACAAAGCCTCCATCACACTCACCCTAAATCAGACAAAGACATAACAAAAAAAGAAACCTACAGACCAATATTTCTGATGAAGATAGATGCAAAAATTCTCAACAAGATATTAGCAAATCATATCTAGGATGCATTGAAAAGATTATTCCAGGGATGCAAGGGTGGTTCAACATATGCAAAACCATAAGTATACCATATTAACAGAAGAAAAGATTAAAAATCATTTGATCATGTTAATTGATGCAGAAAAAGCATTTGATAAAATACAATATACTTTTCTGATTAAGACTCTGCTAAATTAGTAGAGGAGAGCAATTCTCAACACAATAAAAGCCATATTTAAAAAATCCATAGCTATCATACTGAATGGGGAAAAGCTGAAAGCTTTTCCACTAAAAACTGGAACAAGACAAGGCTGCCCACTTCTTGCACTCCTCTATTTTTAAAATTTTTATACATTCAATCACTGTACATCTCTTCTCCTTTTCAATACAGTACTGGAAGTCCTAGCCAGTGCAATCAGATGAGAAAATAAAATAAGGGAACCAGCAGTTAGCGTAATGGCTGTGTCACTGGACTCCCACGTAGTCGACCGCAGTTCGCGTCCCGGACCCAGTGGCTTAGAACTCACACCAGGCGCGTGTGCGTGTGTGCCCAAGATCCCGAGAGGAGAATGGAGGAGAAGGGATTGCGGCATGACCATCCCCCCTGGGGGGTAATTTCTCACTTTCTGTCTCTATGTCTCTCTCTGTCTATCTGGAGAGCGCACGCGCCCTATAGCAAAAACCTCTCCAAAAAAAAAAAAAAAAAAGAAAAGACATTCAAATAAGGAAAGAAGAAGTGACATTATCTCTATTTATAGATGACATGATTACATACATAGAACACCCAAAATATTCTGGGGAAAAAAAATCCTCCTAGAAGTTACACATAAATAAAGTGGCAGGATACAAAATCAACATACAAAAATCAATAGCACCAACAATGAGCAGACTGAGGTAGAACTGAAGAAAGCAATCCCATTTACAATAGCCACAAAAAGTATAAGATACCTAGGAATAAATTTAACTGAAGATATCAAAGACCTCCAAAAGGAAAGCTATGGAAAACTAAAAAAAAAAAAAAAAATTGAAAATGACAAAGAAAAGTGGAAAAACATCACATGTTCCTGGATTAGAAGACTTACAATATATGAAAATGTCAGTCCTATTAATCTACAAATTTAGTGCAATCCTGATCAAATTACCAGAGATATTCTTCACATATTTAGACAAAACAATCACAGAATTTATCTGGAATCATAAAAGACCCTGTATCACAAAAGCAATACTACACAAAAAGAGTAGGGTAATGAGGCATCTCACTTCCTGACCCCAAAATTTATTACAAAGCTGTGATATTCAAAACAGGATGGTATTGCCACAAAAATAGGCATGTAGAGCAAAGGAACAGAATAGAGATCCAGGAAATAAACCCCAAAACATACAGTCAACTGATTTTTGACAAAGAGCACCAGACAATCCAGTGGGAAATAGAAAATCTCTTTATCAAATGGTGCTAAGAAAATTGGGTATCCATTTGGGGAAAAAAAAGAAACCAGAGCCCTAACTTTCACCAATAATGAAAAAAGTCAACTCAAAATGGATCAAAGATCTAGACATAAAACCTCAAACTACAAAACTACTTTCTTTAACATCAAAAATATAAAGAATAATAAGTGCTAAAGAGGCTGTGGTGAAGAGGGAACTCTCCTACACTGTGAAAATGTAAATTAGTCCAGCCACTGTAGAAAACAATAGTGGAGTTTCCTCAAAGACCTACAAATAGAACTGTCATATCAACCCAGTAATCCCACTCCTGGATTTCTACCCAAAACATAGGAATACACTCAGATGGAAAACTTCTTGCACATCAGAATTTATTGCAACATTATTCAAAATTGCGAAAACATAGCATCAACCCAAATGTCCCAGAATGGACCCAGTATATAATACTACATAACCATTAAAAAAAAAAAAAAAAAACACTTTGACACCCTGACATTTAATAAAAGTGGATGAATATGGAAGATTCAATACTAAGTGAAGAAAGCCAGACTATGAAAGAGAGGTGTTACATTTCCTCAATTAATATATACCAAATATGCACTTTATGGCAGAAACTGAAAGATTAGAAAGCATAAAAGCATGACAAGCAACAATGGATACCACAGACAGTATGGGAGGAGGGTAGAAAATGTGGGGGGTGGGGAGGAATCAAAGGAAAAAAGTTCAACAAATAAAAAACGTGGAAAATTATATGTTGATGACAATATAAATGGTCATTTTTTTGACTGGACTAACATACAGGGTATTGATGCTGGAAAAATTAACTTTCAATGTTGTAAATCTCTCTCTCTCTCTCTCTCTCTCAAATAAAATAATATTTAAAAAATAAGGTAAGTGCTTCATTTTTGAGGAATAATTTTGATAAAAAATTGGGTCCTTACATTTGGACAAAATTTTTTAAATAAATCAAAGATTTTCCAAATAATGATAAATTATATCCATAGAGAATAATTTAAAGCATTCCATGAAAATGTGAGCATGATTAGAATCCTGTTGAAAGTAAAAAAAGGAAAAAAGATAAAAAAAAACACTGAATATAATTGTTTGTTTAAAAATCCAAAATAATTATGTTTTAAAATTGTTTAGAAAATGAATGTTTTGTCCTTCAATTAATATGAAAGCAAGAAAATTGATTTTTCAAACATCATTTACTTATAATACACAGTCAGTTATGAGGGAAATAGAAAAATTGCTTAGACTAAAGTGAGTATATAATTGTAGAAGATGATGCATATTTGATGATTATTATAACTAAAGATCCAAGTTATGACTAAAAAAAGAAGACATATCATTAGTAAACAGATATATGAAAAAAAACCCTAATCATCTGAGAAACACGAGTGAAAAATCACAACAAAGGGAGATGAGTTTGGACCCTCTCCAACCCATCCAGACACTGGTTCTAGCAAAGGGCCTTGCCAGACTGAAGGCTGCCTGTGATTGTAGGATTTAACAACTGGGACCTATGGCTTAACCCCCTCCCCCACTGACCTTTGAACTCTTAGGACTTTGGTGTTTTGCATAATGTGAGGCACGGATTTGTTCTTTGTTACTGAGTGGAAGCTCAGCAACTCAGTTTCAGATGCACCTGTTCTCTAGAAATAGGGAGGACTTTGGGGGCAACAGTGCAGGGTGCTGGTGAGCAAAAGAAAGAGCAGAAGAGAGATTGCCAGTTTCCTAGTCCTGTACACCTTTAAATGGTTGGAGACACCATGAATAATTTAGGGAGGAACCTCTAGATCACCAAGTGACTAGGAACTATCACAGAGGCACAAAAAATATAAGCAACCAACAAAATGTCTCTCCCCTAAGGGAAAAATATCAATTCTTCATCACCCACAGATAACACAATGGAACTCATGGAAATGTCGGATAAACAATTCAGAATATTTTTATTGACCAAACTAAATGAGATGCAAGACAAAAGAGATAATGAGCTCCAGAAGATGAGGAAGTGTTTTCACAATTTGGAAGAAGAAATAGATACCATAAAAAAGAATCAAACAGAATTGTTAGGGATGAAGAATGTGATACAGGAAATTAAGACCCCCTTGAACATATTAGAAGTAGATTAGATCATGCAGAAGATTGAATCTTGAATATAGAAGACAAAACCTCTGACCTAGAAAAATTATCAAAAAGACTGAGAAAACCAAGAAAATGAGGACAATATATGAGAACTATTAGATACTATCAAGCACCCAAACATCCAGATATTTGGTATCCCAGAAGAGGAAAAAAAACAATAAGGGTATTGATAATTTACTCCATGAAATCCTGGAAGAAAACTTTCCAAACCTAGAGAGGCATTCAAATATCCAGGCCCAAGAAATACATAGGACCCCAAATGGAATCAACCCAAGAAGATCCTCTCCAGGGCATATCATAGCCAGATTGGCCAAAATCATAGACAAAGACAAGATACTAAAATTGGCAAGAGGGAAATATCAAGTTACTTACAAAGACTATCCTATCATAATAACATTGGACCTCTTCTCAGAAACAATGCAGGCAAAGAAAAGAATAGGGAAATATAGTCAAAGGGTTAAGTGAAAAATAATTTCAACCAAGAGTACTATACCCTGCAAGATTACCTTCACATGGGAAAAAAAGATAAAAACATTCTTGGATAAAGAAAACCTGACCAACTCCAGACCAGCTCTTCAAGAGGTTCTGAAGGGAGTTTCAAGTCCTGGGCCTGGTGGCTTGCTTTCTCTCTTTCTCTCTGGTCAAATTAAAATAAATAAATGAATAAATAAAATTTAATAAATAATTATTTTTTAAAATGAAAATGGCTCACTTAATGATAGGAAAATGTCTGGAAATATCAATAATAACATTGAACATTAATGGATTAAATTCTCCAATCAAGAGATAAATACTAGCTGCGTAGATAAAAGCAGAAACCTATTCGTTGCCTGCAAGAAACACACCTTATGGATAAAGACATACATAGACTAACAGTAAAGGGCTGGAAAAAGATATTCCATGCAAATAGAAATCAAAAAAGGTCAGGAGTTGCGCTACTGACTTCAGAAAAAATAGACTTAAGACAAAGACTGTGAGAAGAGACAAAGAAGGGCATTATATAGTAGGAAATGGGCTAATTCAGCAAGAAGACATAACACATAAAGATCTATGTACCCAACTCATGAGCACCTAAATACATGAAGGAAAGACTGCTGGAGCTAAAAGGAGAGAGAGAGAGCAACACTCTTATTGTTGGGGATCTCAACACCCCATTATCTCCTTTAGACAGATTTGCTAGACAAAAATTAAGCAGAGAGATATAGGACCTAAATGATACTATAAATCAAATGAGCTTGACAGACCTCTATAGAACTTTCCATCCTAAGACTATGAAACACACATTTTTCTCACCTCAACATGGAACCTTTTCAAAGGGTGACCATATGATAGGACACAAATCAAGCCTTTACAGATTCAAAGGCATAGAAACTATTTCCAGCATCTTCTCCGACCATGATGAAATTAAACTTGATATTAATTTCAAGAAATATCTTTAAAAATACACAACTACACAGAAACTAAATACCCTACTTCCAAACGACTTATTAACTACCAAAGAAATTAAGTCTGAAATAAAAAAATTTATGGAAAGAAATGATAATAGTGCATGAGTTTCTATCATCTATGAGACACCACAAAAGCAGTCATAAAAGTGCATGAGTTTCTATAATCTATGAGACACCACAAAAGCAGTCATAAAAGGGAAATTCAATAGCAATTAGTGAACATTAGAAAAATATTGAAAGGTGGAAAATAGACAAACAACCTAACATCATGCCTCAGGGAATTAGAAAAACAAACAAAAAAAGAAAAAATCCAAAAAATGCCCAGTGAAAAGAAAAAATAAAGATTTGAGCAGAAATAAATGAAATAGGAAATAAGCAAACTATACAGACAATAAATGAAAGGAAAAGCTGTTTCTTTAAAAAGATTACCAAGATTGACACACCAGTACCTAGACTAATAAATAAGAAGAAAGAAAGTAACCAGATAAATCAAATATGTAATGAAACAGGCAACATTACAACAGACACAATAGAAATACAAACTATCATGAGATGATACTATGAGCAACTATATGCCAACAAACAAGAGAACATGGAGGAGATAGACAAATTCCTGATGTATGTAATCTACCAAGATGGAATCAAGAGGAAATAGAAAACCTGAATAGACCCATAAAAAGCCATGAGATTGAGAACTTCCCAACAAAGTAAAGCCTAGGTCTGAATGGCTTCACTTCTGAATTCTATAAAACTTTTAAGGAAGAGTTAACCACCATTTTACTCAATTATTTCTGAAGATTCAAAAGGAAGGCAACCTCCCAAACTCATTTTATGAAGCCTCCATCATCCTCATTCCCAAAACAGATAAAGACATGACAATAAAGTAAAACTACAGACCAATCTCTCTGATAAATATAGATGCAAAAATTCTGAACAAGATACTTGCAAATCATATCCAACAACATATAAAAAAGATTATTCATCACAACCACGACCAGGTATGCTTTATTCCAGGGATGCAAGGGTGGTTCAACATATTCAAGACCACAAATATATTACACCATATTAACAGAGAGAAAGATAAAAACCATATGATAATTTCAATTGATGCAGAGAAAGCATTTGATAAAATATGGCATTACTTCATGATTAAGATTCTCAGCAAAACTGGTATAGAAGGGTCATTTCTCAACACAACAAAAACCATATATGAAAAACCTGTAGCTACAATTATACTGAATGGGGAAAAGCTGTAAGCTTTTTCACTAAAAACTAGTACTAGAGGGAACCAGCAGTTAGCGTAATGGCTATGTTGCTGGACTCCCATGTAGTCGACCGCGGTTCGTGTCCCGGACCCAGTGGCTTAAAACTCACGCCGGGCGCTTGTGCGTGCGTGCCCAGGATCCTGAGAGGAGAATGGAGGAGAAGGGATTGCAGCGTGACCATCCCCCCTGGGGGGTGATTTCTCGCTTTCTGTCTCTATGTCACTCTCTGTCTGTCTGCACGCGCCCTACAGTGAAAATCTCTCCAAAAAAAAAAAAAAAGAAAACTAGTACTAGACAAGGCTGCCTACTTTCTCCACTGCTTTTTAATATAGTGCTCGAAGTCTTAGCCAATGCAATCAGAAAAGAGAATAATATGAAAGGCATTAAAATAGGCAAAGAAAAGTTGAGAAATCTTTATTTGCAGATGACATGATGGTATACTTTGAAGACCCAAGGTTTCTATTAAAAAATGTCTCGAAGTAATAAATGAATATAGTAAAGTGGCAGGGTACAAAATCAACATCCAAAAATCTATGGCATTTCTATATACAAACAACCCACATTGAATGAAGTAGATGTGAAGAAAGGAATCCCTTTCACCATAACCACAAAATGTGTAAGATACCTAGGGATAAACCTAACTAAGGAAGTCAAAGACTTGTACAAAA
>NW_006159849.1:4534277-4555173 GCF_000334495.1 Tupaia belangeri chinensis
AACGAAATGTAAAAAAAAAAAAAAAAAAAAAAAAAAAAAAAAAAAACTATGAAAATCTCAAAAGAGATATTGAAAAGAACATAAAAAAGTGGAAGGACATCCCATGTTCCTGGATTGGAAGAATTAATATAATCAAAATGCCAATTCTACTCTAATTAATCTGCATATTTAATACAATTCCAATCAAAATACCAGAGTCACTCTTCACAAATCTAGAAAAGATAATCATAGAATTTGTCTGGAATCTTAAAAGATCTTGTATTGCCAAAGCAATTCTGTGTAAGAAGAGTGAAGTGGACAGCATATCACTCCCTGACCGCAAAACATACTATAAAGTTGTGATCATCAAAACAGCATGGTATTGGCTCAAAAACAGACAGGTGGAACAATGGAATAGAATAGACTCCCAGAAATTAACCCCAAAGCTTACATCCAATTGATTTTTGAGAAAGAATACCAGTCAATCCATTGGGGAAAGGAAAACCTCTTTAGCAAATGGTGCTAGAAAAACTGAGCTCCACCTGCAGTAAAATAAAACTGAATCCCCATCTTTCACCATTAACAAAAATCAACTCAAAATGGATCAAAGATCTGAACCTAATACCTCAAACTATAAAAACTACTGGTGGAAAACACCGGGTAAACTCTGCAAGACTTTTTAAATAAGATTCCCAAAGCAGGGGCAATAATCCCTAAAATAGACAAGTGGGACTATATCAGATTAAGAATTTCTGCACAGCAAAGAACACAGCACTTAGTGTGAATCAACAATCCTCAGAATGGGAGAATATTTCTCTAAGATATGCCTTAGATAAGGGGCTGATAACCAGAATACACAGGAAACGCAAGTGGCTTGCTTCCCCCCAAAAAATGATTAACACAATGACTATTTGAACAGAATCCTAACCTGTTTCCTGGCTTTAAGTTTTAAGCAAAGTTACTTAGAATTTCTTTGATTTATTAAAGTTAAAACTGCTTTTCTTCAAATTACCAGCTGAATTTGCTATTGAAAGTAGTTACATTATTTAAGAAAATGGGGGGGGAGGAATGGAAAACAACTGTAGACACCAGAGATAGTGTGGGAGGAGGGTGGAGGGTGGTAAGGGGCAGAGGGTCAGAAATAGGGGTAATATGAAACTAGAAATGGAAAATTATTGATGATAACATGCATGATTAAGCCACTATGCAGTATACTCTGGATGGGAAATCACATTTTGTATGCTGTGACAATGCTTAGGAAAAGAATGTAAATTAATTAATTAAAAAAATGTTTCAGAAAAAAAAATAGTTCATGGAAATACATGTAATGGGAAAACTATGTATGAGTTTCAGAAAGTTTTTATACCAAAATAAATTCATACTTTAACTGTAAAAAAGAAAATTAAAATAAGATGGGAAAACGAGCTGAACAAAAATCTCTCTAAGGAAGACATACAAACAGCCAAAAAGCATATGAGAAAATATTCAACATCCCTCATCATAAGGGATATGCAGATTAAAACCACAATGAGATACCACCTAACCCCTGTCAGAATGACGAGGATTAAAAATACAAAAAGTGATAAGTGTTTTCAGGGTTTTGGTGAAAGAGGAACTCTCCTACACTGTTGGTGGGAATGTAAATTGGTCCAGTCACTGTGGTAAACAATATGGAGGTTTCTCAAAGATCTACAAATAGAACTATCATTTTATCCAGCAACCCCATTTCTGGGTATCTACCCAAAGGACAAGAGAATGCTCAATCGGAAAAGCGCTTGCACATCATGTTTATTGCAGCATTATTTGATCGCTAAGACATGGAACCAACCCAAATGTCCACAAACAGATGAATCAATTGAACAAGTGTAGCACATATACTCTATGGAATACAAGACCCTGACATTTGATATAAAGTGGTCAAATGTGGAAGATTTATTGCTGAGTGAAGCAAGCCAAGCTATGAAAGAGATATTGTATGTCTCCACTTAATATATGCCAACTGTCCACACTCTGTGGCAAAGATTGAAATAATGGAGGGCATAATGGCAGTGATAATAGTTATGGATGTTGAAGACAGTGTGGAGTGGGGCAGGGGGAGGTCAAAGGGAGAAGGGAAGAGTATAAAGAAGGATAGCATGAGAACAAATAGAGAGGCAAGACATTGTGGGACACAGAAATGGTTTATTACCTATTGATGCTAACATGTATAGTACTCTCAACTGGACTGGTGGTCTGCCAAGTATTTTGTAAGGTAAATTCTCTTCACAAGCCAAATGATGTATAGTGATTGAATGAATGTTTAAAAGAATAATGAGACTAAATAACAATAATCTTAAGAAAATAAAAAGCTATTTAATGATGATGAAGTGAATAGTAATGTCTTTGTCTTGACTGATATGCATGTAACCATGCTGGAAAAAGACATGTTATACACTGTAAAGATATGTGTGGTTAAATGTAATATAATTTTTTTTAAAGTTTTTAAATTTTTAAAAAAAAGAGAAAGAAAATCACAACAAAGTATTACTTCACACCTGTCAGACTGGCTACTTTCACAAAGATAGAAGAAAGAAAAGTGTTGGTAAGGATGTGGAAAAAAGAAGACCCTATAAACTATCAGTGCCATTGTATATTATTAAGTCATTAGGAAAGTCATGACATGTTTTTCTATGCAAAAATGCATCATGACTTTCCTGATGACTCAATAGTTTAGCTAATTAAAAAGAAAAACAACATAGAAGGTACTCAAAAAAACCCTGAAAATAGTATTACTAGCAAATCTGCTCCTGGGTATATACCCAAAGGAATTTATATCAGTATTTAAAGAGGTATCTGTACTCTCAGGTTCACTGCAGCATTATTCATCATAGCCAAGATACAGGAACAATCTAAGTATCCACTAATGGATAAATGCATGTAAAAACTAGCATACGTAGACAATGCAATACCATATAGTCTTTAAAAAAAGAAAGAAAAAACCAGAAAATTCTGTCATTTTCAACAACATGGATAAACTTAGAGGATATTATGTTAATAAAATAAGCCAGATACACAGAGACAAACACTATATGATCTTACTTATATGTGGAACCTAAAAAAGTAGAAAGTTGCTTGGTGGTTACCAGCGGCTGGGATAGAGAAGAGAACAATGAAATGGGTGGAGAGACAGAAAAAGGGTGACATTGATCAATGTATACAAAGTTATAGTTGGATAGGAGGAATAAGTTCTGATGTTCTATAATGTAGCAAGATAAATATAGTTAGTAATAATGCATTATATATCTCAAAGTAATGAAAATATGGATTTAAAATGTTCTTTTTACAAAGAAATGACAAATATTTGAGGTACAGATGTGTTAATTACCATGATTTGGTCATCCTATAATGTACATATATATTAAAACATCACATTGTACTCTATAAATATGTACAATTATTATTTGTTAATTAAAAACAAGACAAAATTCATGAGGTCAGGGACCATACATAGCACAGAAGAGACATTGGAAAAATACTTGTTAAATAAGTATTTAAATGCATAATTAAACTAAATACACCTAGGCAACAAGAAGATACTCTGGTCAAAAACAAAGAGAAATAATAAAGCCTAGGGAAAAAAGGGAGGAAAATATGATGGAGTTAAATAGCAGAGTTATAGTTTGCTTTAAAAATGGGGAACAGGGGACCAGCAGTTAGCGTAATGGCTATGTCACTGGACTCCCACGTAGTTGACCACGGTTCGAGTCCCAGACCCAGTGGCTTAAACTCACGCCGGGCACGTGTGTGTGCGTGCCCAAGATCCCAAGAGGAGAATGGAGGAGAAGGGATTGCAGCATGGCCATCCCCCCGGGGGGTGATTTCTCGCTTTCTATCTCTCTGTCTCTGTCTCTCTGATGAGCACACGCGCCTTATAGCAAAACCTCTCCACAAAAAAAAAAAAAAATGGGGAACGGGGTATAGCCCTGCAGTTTATGAATTGTAGCATAAAAAGCTCTCTGTCAAGGGGCTCACCTCTTTGGTCTACCAAGATTGGCTTATCTTAGAGGACTTCACAAAGTTCGTGGAAAAAATGGAATTAAAGTATGGGTTTATTTTGGTTTAAAAAATTTGAAATCGGGAACCAGCAGTTGCGTAATGGCTATGTCGCTGGACTCCCACATAGTCGACCGTGGTTTGCGTCCCGGACCCAGAGGCTTGAAAATCACGCCGGGCGCATGTGCGTGCAATTCCAAGAGGAGATTGGAGGAGAAGGGATTGCAGAGTGACCATCCCCCTTGGGGGGTGATTTCTCACTTTCTGTCTCTTTGTCTCTCTCTGTCTCTCTGATGAGCACACGCGCCCTTTAGCAAAAACCCTCCCAAAAAAAAAAAAAAAAATGGGGAACAGGTGCTAGCCCTGTAGTTCAGTGGTTAAGTGCTATAAATTGGAAGCTAGATTTCACTTTGGCAACCATAGTTCCAGTCCTATACCCAGTGGCTTGAAAAAAAAACAAGGAATGTATGCCTGTGTGTCCAAAATCATGATGGTAAAAAAGAAATGGAGGAAAAAAGAACTGTGGGATAGCCATGCATCATTGAGGGGTTCTCTCTCTTTCTCTCAATTCCACACGCCCTCTGCCAAAAAATTATCTTAAAAAGATGGGGAATAGAATGCATACATATAAGACTATAGGGCCTTGTCCTATGCCTCACCAACCCTCATACATAACCAAGCTTTGAAAAGTATCATGCAGTAGAACAACAAACTATGGGAGTCTAGAAATAAGAGCAGGGTTTCTTGACATTGATACAATTGGCATTGTTGGCCAGATACTTCTTTATTGGCTGGGGCATGTTCTGTACGTTAAAGGATGTTTAGGAGAGTCCCTGGCCTCTGCACATCAGATGTCAGTAGCATCCTTCCTCCAACTGTAACAACCAAAATATGTCCAGATACTGTCAAATATCCTCCAGAGAACAAAATCTCCCCTGGTTGAAAACCATTGAATGAGAGCAAAATGTGTTACATTCACTCTTACTTGCTTTAATGCAGTACTGGGAAAACAGATAGTCCTTATAGGTTACTTACATGTCTTTTAGAAATTGTTCAAAACAATTAAAAATTATAGATATAAAAATTACATATATAAGTAATTTAAAATTACTATGTATGTGTGTGTGTGTATATATATATTTATACCATCTGATATATCTAAATTAACCTTTCCTATTACTTCTTCTTTCCCATTTTATTGAAGGAGGGGATAGAAGATCACAGCACATTAATATTAGGAGGGTGTATGTGATGATTCATTAACTGTCATGTGGATATGGTTGTACCTCCCTTTTTTCCTCCCTCTCCCCATCTCCTCTTTCTCATAGGTGTTTAAATGATCACTGGAGATTTAATTTGGTTTGAGTGGTCTCATCAGAGTGAAGTCTAAAGTCTCCAGCTAAAGACTCAATTTTCCAGTATTAGTATAATGATGGTACCTCTGTAGGAGGAACATACATCACGTAACTGTGAAAGCTCAGAGCATTAAAATTAGAAAAAAATATATATGCTGGTCTTATTTATCATTAGTGCACACCTGGCTCCACACCGATCTCCACCAATCAGGTTGTAGGTACCATGTACATGCAAATTAGGCAATCCAGATGTGTTGGTACTAGTAAGATGTGGGATCCTATACTGGGCAAAAGCAGGTTCAATGATCAGGTGCTGAGTGACCATCAAGCAAAACAAACACTTTACACAGAGACATGAAGTAAATTGTCAAGGATTTTAAATCCTCTAAATCAGTAATTTCTTTACTTTTGGTGTGTTGGGGCAAAGTTGTGAAAGACAAGTTGATAACTCAAACTTTTAAAATTTATTGTGATCAGTGTGCTGCTGAGAAATGCATAATTTGGGGATTTAACACCTGATTAGCTATTAAATGGCTGTCAGGAGAAAATTCTGCAGTAATCGGTTTAGCTTTTAGCCCCTAATTATCACTTCACAGTGGATTTGGGGTGAGATAATTGAGAACTGCAACACTTAAAGAACTCCAATTGGGCATTTTTTTTTAATACAATGAAGTGAATTATTTCTCTATGAGGATTGCATTTAACAGGTATTGGTAACAAGGAAGGAAATGTGATAGTGTATGGGATTTTGTAAAGTGATTTAAAGCTGTAGATTCGTTCATTATGCAATTAAGTGGAGCTCAGCTGTGTATAACTTATCTGGTGTGTAGGTCAAAGAATGTCTTTCAAAACTCCCTAAAATTCACTGGAAGGTTTTTATTTTAATGGAGAGTTGGAGAATTGGGGTTGCTGTCTCGACTAAGTAATAGAGTCTATCTTTGATACTGTGACCTTGGGCTGGTTTATGTCTTATTCTTTGGTTTCCTTTTATGTCCAGTGAAATACCCATCATTCTGTACCCGATTTGTATAAAAGCTCTTAAAAGCTCAGCCCTGGTACATAGCTGTCCACTTATGGCCAACATGGACTTTCTAGCAGAGCTTGGTTATTACATACTGTTCAGCCCTCATACACTTTGCCCTCACAGAGCCCTCACAACTGCTCACTCCCAGCACACTCACATCTATACCTTCATGTCATTCCTGTGAATGTAGCACTCTTCTCTAGAACTATGTAATCCTTTCCAATGTGAACGTTCTGTTTAAATCAACAAATGACAATAGAATACCTTCTGCATGACAAGTTGACTACAAAAATCATGTGACATCTGTGTCCTTGCTGATTTTTGGAGGGCACCCAATTAGACATGTATCTTAGTAACGGAAGTGGAAGAACCGATTTTGTGTTCTATTCCTTTGCTCCTCACATATCCAACCCCAAATTAACATCTTATCATTTATAAATTATTTATTCATTCAAGGAATAGGGCATTGTCTACCTATTGTATTCCTTTGTCTATACTTTGTCTCTTTTAACCACAGTGAGATATAATGTGATTATTTATCAAAGACTGTTCTATACCACCCCCCCTCCCAGAACAAAGAACCTTGATCTGAAATGAAGTGGAAAAATTCCTGGTCCTAGAACATAGACCGTACTTGGTATAAACTAATAACGGCAATTTCATTTCCCTTTGCAAGAATAATTTTTCTATACTCCCTCATATTGAAAAGTAAACATATGACCTAGTTCCTGTATTTGAGATATACAGAAAAGCAGGCTTGGAGGCTTCTGAAAGAAAAAGAGGGATTCTTTTATTTCTATCTCTCTCTCTCTCTTTTTTTTCTTCATGCTGGGATGTGGCTTAAGTAGTATGTCAGGCTGCAACCTGAAGATAAAAGCGTAAGGGTGGAAAGTCCTCACAGAAGTAAGTAAAAGGCCTGGAAGGACTTCCATTTTTGGATGGCTGCAATAGCTTACATCTGACCATCATTCCCACTGATGACAGCTAAAAATGTCATAAAAAAAAAATACAGCAATCATTTGTTTAAAGGCACTGGATAGCTTCTGAGGCAGTTGGAACTAGATGGGCTAAAACTCTGAATAGGGAAAAACCTCAAAGAGGTGAGCTGAATTCTGCAACCATTTTACTGTAGTGACATTTAGTACTTCTGTGCTTGGGCAAGAGGTTTAGATTCTGGGATCTGTACCAACTGCTACTAGGAAATAGAAAAACTGGCAGAGTTTTTGGCTGAGACTTGGGGTGGGGTAGGGGGTAGAATTTAGCAACTTAGTTTTTCCTTAAGGACATTTGTGAAATTCTGGAGATGGATGACTCTGAAAAGCAGAGTAATCTTATTAGACAAATACTGGAATGTAACGTTCATTGAAAGTGAGGATCTTGAAGAACACAGCTAGATTTTAGTTGGAAACAGTGGAGGGCTGGCGTAAATCATAGATAGAGTAGGCCTTACTAGGAATACCAAAACTGGGGACCAGCAGTTGGTGTAATGGGTATGTCACTGTATCCCATGTAGTAGACCATGGTTCGAGTCCCAGACCTGGTGGCTCAAACTCACACTGGGTGCCTGTATGTGTGTGCCCAAGATCCTGAAAGGAGAGTGGAGGAGAGGGGACTGTGGCATGGCCAACCCTCCTGGGGAAGGGGGAGTAATTTCTCACTTTCTGTCTGTCTCTCTCTGTCTTTTTGGCATGCACAAGTGCCCTATAGCAAAAACCTCTCCAAAAAAAAAGGAATGCCGAAACTGATTCAGCCCTGTCTCTAACTGGATTAAGACAGTTGATCATTACCATTCTGTCTGGCAGTAGAAGCAGTGAATCCTTTCTGTAGGAAGATAAAATAATCTCAAATGTATATAATTTTAATAAATAATGTTTGACATTCAGTCTGAAATTACCTAGCCTGACAAAAGCTAAGACCACAAAACTAAAAACTAAGAGGCAAGCACATGTCTGTATGTGTGTGCACACATACTACAAAGAGCCATAGATAATTTAGACATTATGGTTAGCTAGAAAGAACTTCAATATAATCATGTTTAATATAGTTAATGTAATAGCTGGGATACAGAAGATTGAAAGAAGTCTTATAATTTCACCAGAGAATTAGAGTCTATAAAAAGAAACAGACAAAAATTTCAAGAAGTAAAACATATAAAATCTGAAATTAAGAAGTCATTCTATGGGTTCAACACCAAATGTGCATAGTAAGATAGAGTAAAATAGAGGGTTAGTGGACTAAAATGTCAACAAAAATGTAAAACTAAGTCCAGCCTAAGCACATCACAGAAAGAATGCTCCCCCCAAAAAGTAGAAATTCTTTAAAAACACCGACAGAAATAAGAACCATTACTTTCAATAAAGCAACAATAAAACTTGAAGATGACTTTTCAACTGAAACAATAAAAACCAGGAATAAGTGGAATGACATCTTTGGTGCTGAATGAAAGTATTGACAATATAGAATTCTGTCCTTCAAATTCTATTTTTTCATTCCCCAAAGTAAAACAAAGACACCTTAGGACAAACAAAGATCATTCATTATCAGCAAATCTACCCCTAAAAAAAAACAATGAGTTAGGTAGAGAGAAGGAAGATGATTCCAGTAGGAAATATGAAGTATAGGAGCAACTGAAAGGGTAAAATGTAAGTATGAATAATTCTTAAATGCATAAAAGTTAAGAGCAATATCTTTTGGAGTTTAAAATTATGTGGAATTAAAATAAATGACAGTAGCACAAAAGGCAGAAGGAAGTAAATAGTAAACTAACTAACCAACAAAGACCAGGAAACTACATATTAGAATATATGAATATTCTAAAAAGAACCAAGAAAGGAGAGAGAAAGAACAGAACAGGTGGATCAAAAAAGAAAAACATGGTAGTTCCATTACATTGAAATTAACTAAATAATCCATGTAAAATATTAACATTGTCAGCTGGATAGAATAACAAAACCTAGTTATATACTGCTTGTTAGAATATGAATTCACAAAAAATTTCAAACTAAAAAGGTATACCATGCAAACTGTGGCAAAAGAAAAAAAAAAACTGCCAGCACAACATACTGAGATCAGAACAATTTTTCTTTAGGGCAAGTGCAGATATAGAACTAGATACAGGTCTAAGACTGAAACGAGAATGGAGAGAGTATTTCATAATAATACAGCAGTCAGTCCACCAGGTTAAATACACGCTCCCTAACTTGTGTGTGCTCAACACGCAGCTTCAAACATGAACAAAGTGTTTTGGGTCATGATGAGACAATCGATTCCAAAAACAAACTTTACCTTCCAAAACCACTAGTTCTAGTCCATTCCTCTGCTAGTTATAAAAAAAAAAATACCTGAATCTGGGTAATTTAAGAGAATAGAGGTTTATTCAGTTCATGGTTGGGAGGTCAAGGTCCAGGGGCCACATCTGATGAGGGTTTTCCTTTCGTCTTGAGGAGAGCAGAGCATCACACAGTGAGAGAACCAGATAGCTTATCTCTGTAAGTGTTGGTGTCTGTGAGGCTCACTCTCCTTATGACCCACCAGGAGTCAATCATAGAGGCCTCACCTTAAGCCCCTAATCACTCTCAAAGGCCCCACCTTCTTGACACCAGCAAGGTCTTAAGTTTCCTCTTAATACCTTCACAATACAACTAGGTTCCAGCACATGAATGGGGAGGAGGGCAGGGTAGGGTGGAGGAGCACTCAAACCATAGCACTACCTCACACCATGTTTCTTAATAACAAAATAGTAAATTCAATTATGGCTTAAATCATTGTTGGATTTTCTGTCACCTGCAGCTGAAAGTACTCCTGCTCTTTCTTTTTCTTTTCTTTTTTTTTTTTTTGAGAGGTTTTTTGCTATAGGGCGCATGCGCTCGCCAGACAGACAGAGAGACAGAAAGCGAGAAATCACCCCCCAGGGGGGGATGGACACGCTGCAATCCCTTGTCCTCCATTCTCCTCTCGGGATCTTGGGCACGCACACACACACGCCCAGCATGAGTTTTAAGCCACCGGGTCCAGGACGCGAACTACAGTCTACTACACGGGAGTCCAGCGACATAGCCATTATGCTAACTGCTGGTCCCATTACTCTTGCTCTTTACCTCGTCACCAGGCTGAAAATCAGGAATCATCATTATTTTTTCCTTTTCACTCAGTCATTACATCTTTTTCTATTTTCTAACAATTGCTTAACATGGTCCCTCCTCTATATCTGGTTTGGATGTATCACATGACAATAAGTAAAACCTTTTCTCTATTTTCTTTATAGCCCCACATATGTAGCCCCAGTATATCATTTGCCAGTACTATGGTCCACTGTTCCTCCCTTTATTTTCTGTCTTGTTAACATCCTGGTCTATGCCTTGTTTATGTCCCTTTGCACCCAGGGTTCCTGTAGCCTTGAATGACCTTTTCTCACCCCACCATTCTTAATTGGCAGGCTCTCTAACTATCATCCAGACAAATGCCATGTCCTCTTCCAAACAGGACATGATAACCTCTGCCCCGTGAATTAACCACTCTGTTTTTGGTGTTCCATATCTCTGACAGCTATTGTGTTGCAGTCATCTTTATATATGTTCAGATTAAATGCTCATATGGATACTTTGAAAATGGATATGATGCATTAATTTTGTTTGCATTTACCTCCCCACCCACCCACTGCTGACCCTCCCGAAATACATTTTGAATTCTATGAGAGTAGGATCATAGCTTATTTATTTCTTAATTCTCAAGATCTAGCAGGGAATATGGCACATACATTTTGCAGGTGAATAAAAGATTTGTGAAAAATGATGCTGATCAGAATCTGCTGACGCAGAAAGGGATCCTACAGACCACCTGCAATACATTCATCTTGCCAATAAATAACTAGGAACCCAAGGGTGTGAATGACCTGGCTAAAGTCATCCATTGGTTTGGTGGTAGGTGGAAGATGAACCCTCCAGTCTTTGACTGCCAGTCTTCCTGCCACCCGCCATGCCAGGTGCTGCCAAGCCTTTCTCTGGGCTGCTTTAATATGATTACCACAACATAACTCAGCTTTATTTTCACAATGCCGTTCATTCCTGCAGCATGCCAAAACACTTTACCAGTGAAAGAGAACAATTTCACAGTTAAATAAGAGAAGAGAGAAATACTGTAGGTGCAGACAGAAAAACATTAAACCAAACTCAGTTTGGAAAGAGGATTTTAGATTCATTACCAATAGGCGTACACACTCCAAAGCTCTGTGCACAATAGACACAAGTATTGCTTTTAGCCAGGATCATTTTATCTTTATCTTTAGAGAGCCAGAAATGGGGACAGTGCACAGTGCAATTGAGTGTCATGTCTGGGGTAGAAATACCCCCTTTACTACACACCCCAGGCCCACTGAAATTGTGGTGGTAAAACCTCATTTCTACATGGCTCCTTCTTCTTAATGACTGATAACTTATGTTGAAAAATGGATTTCATGTTCAGCTGCTTCCCATACATATGCTAGTGACAGGAATTCAGGCTTCAGCCCACCAGAGTACCCTAGGGCCCCTGCTGAGGACATATGGGTATCTAGACACACTCAGTTTCAAGTTGTGTGATTGCAGACAGCCAAATCCCCAGATGAGGGATTTTTAAACAAGTTGGTGATTTTCAGATGAAGGATACTAGCCACAGAAGTTTAAAGTGTTCCTGTGCAACTTGGGCTGCCAGTGAAATACCAATTTCTCCTTTTTTTAGAACAATTATTTCTTTTATTTTTCCCCAGACGAACCCTCAGACATTCTTCTCCTCCCTTCTGAGGCTTCTCTTTGAAAGAGCCAGTGCAGTAGATCATGCAGGGTTACTCCCCAGGTAGAACCGCCGAACACAGGTGCATTCTGGGGCTTTCGTGTCTGGCTTAGTCTCTGATTTGTTGCAGGAAAAATACCCACTGTAGTTTCCCAATTCCCAAATGCAGATACTTTGAAGATGGATATGATGTATTAATTTTGTGGTTTTACAGATTTATGCTCTGCAGACGTAACTACATTTTTCCAAGAAGTGAAATGAGAATTGACTTCAGAATCTGAATGTCAGGAATGGTATGACAGAACTGTGGGTCCTCCTGCCTCTTTGTCCCTAAAAAGAAAATAGAGAACCTGCTATTTTACCTGGACTTCAGAAGACCTCACTTCCAAACCTTGTGGTGTTGTTGCAAAAGGTTAAAAAGGCAACACGTAAACGCACATTGCACAGAGTCCAGAAAATAGAAATAATTCACCTAGAGGAGTACTGGGATGATAGAAAAGTAGAAAGGAGTGCATTAACTGGTACACTGTTCTAGGCTTTTTAAAACTGAGGGGAAAGTAACTGTGAGGACATTAGATTTCAATGGTTAAAGCTAAGTCCGTATGACTAAGTCCGTATGACATTATAGAAAAAGACAATGAAAGGCTAAGAGCAATTAGCAGACAACAGAAAGCCTGATGGATGAAGACACTCTAATCTTCCACAGTGGAAGGGTACAGAAAGCTTAGGACTAGGGTGAGCACTTGATCTTAAGAGCAGCTAACCTCTGAACAAGGATAAATTCCAAGCAAGGGCTGCTCTGCTAATTCAAGGTCAGGACTCGGGTTGGAGAAACCTGGGACTCTAACACATGGAATGGAACTATCTGGACTGGTGGCCCTGAAAATATTGAATACTTGGGTTCCCTGAACTCTGAGTCTGCAGAAGCAGGCTAGCACTCCTTGCTTAAAGAACATAAACAGGCCTCTCTCCTGCAAAATGATATGTTCTCCTCCCAGGGTTTGTCTCTTCTCTGGGTCTCTGGGGTTAAGTCACAGCAAAACCAAGCTGGAGGATATTCTGGACCTTATAGGGAGGAAAAAGAGTATACCCCAAAGGAGTAGTAAAACATAGCCAATTATGGCAGGATCTAAAAGAGAATGCAGGATTCAATTTTGAGGTATGTATTCAAAAGGGAAAGAAGATTGAGTTAGGCAAAGGAGAGTTTAAAATTTTGGGAGGCCCAGCTATGGTGGCACAGGCATAATGGCACTGCTGCATGATGCTAGAAGACATGTGGCAAGGCTACAGGTTCGCATCCCAGGTCTACTGAATATGCCAGGCACATCCATGGGTGTGCCCATGATCCTGACTGACTGCAGGCTTGTGAGGAGGATTGTGGCATAAAGATCTTGTTGGGGGTACCTCCTTTCCCCCAATGTCAAAGGAACTAAATAAATAAACTTAAAAGATAATTAGAATTACTCTCCTGAAAAACAGAATTTCACACCCTGGCAGGAACCCCAGGAGATAGTGTGAATTGCTGCTAGGAAACAAGGAAAAAGTAATGGCTCTCACTGAGTGAGGTTCAAATGTCAGAATTTTCTTGAAGTTGGTGAAGGAAGGAAATCTAAGTTGTAGAGAAGTGGGCAGGCTTCAGTAAATGTACTATGTTAGACCAGAAAAACTCACCAGATGATTATACTCCATAGGAAAACCAGAAGGATACACCAGTTGCCAAGGCCATAGGAATGCTCTTGTGAGAAGAGCACCAACACCTTTATAAACTTAGTGTTAGTGGTGCTGCTGTCTCCTGAGCCACTGGTGAAGTCATTACAGAACTAGGCTAAGTGATAGCAATGGAGATGATAGGACCCCAACACAATAAAAGCCAAGCAGCAGTGCTTATCATTGGAAGACAAGTGGACATGATTATTGTAATGTGCAGGAAGGCCCAAGTGGTAACTGAGGGGACCTGAGAGTTATTGAGATGGTACAGACAATACAGCTTCTATATATCAGATCATTGAAAAAGTCATGGCGTATTGTCTATGTTTTTCTATGCAAAAATGTGTCATGACTTTCCCGATGACACAATAAATAAAAAACCCCTACTCCCTAATATGGTCACAATTCAACTTCTATCATCAGAGGAAATCAGGAATGGAGGATCAGAAGTATAAATGCAGTCACTTCAATAAAATGTTACAATTCTTGTCCAGTGGTTAATTCCCCAGGAAGAATGACCTTATTAAGTGATGACAAGTATGTATAGTAACTACTCTAGTCTTTCCCCAAAAACACCTTATTCACATACCCAGGTGATTGAACACTGGTGCCAGGGAAATATCGAGATAGTCTTAGAAATGTTGGCTATAGGGTCAGTGTTCTGATTTGTTTGGGCTGTTATAACAAAATACCTTAGACTAGATCATTTATAAACACCAGAAATTTATTGGGACCAGCAGATGGTATAATTGCTGGATTCCCACATGGCAGACTACAGTTTGAGTCCTGGACCCAGAGGCTTGAAACTCACACTGGGCACATGTGTGTGCATGCCCAAGATCCTAGGAGGAGAAGAGACTGCAGTGTGGCCATTCTCCCTGAGTGGAGGGGGTGATTTCTCACTTTCTGTCTCTCTGGTGAGCACATGTACCTTATAGCAAAAATCTCTCGAAAGAAAGAAAGAAAGAAAGAAAAAAAAAAGAAAGAAAGAAAGAAAGAGAAAGGAAGAAAGAAAGGAAGGAAGGAAGGAAGGAAGGAAGGAAGGAAGGAAGGAAGGAGGGAAAGAAGGAAAGAAAGAAAAATACTGATCATTTTCCAAGAGACTGAGGAGTCTAAGCACAAAGTGCCGACAGTTTCGATGTCTTTGGAAGATCTGTTCTTCATAGATTGCTTCTTCTTGCTGTGTCTTCAAATGGCAGAAAGGGCAAAATAGCTGCCTCAATCCTCCTTTATAAGAATACCACTGTCTTTCAAGAAGGGGCTGTCTTGATCTAATCACCTCCCAAAGACCCCCTATGTTTTAATCCCATCACCTTGAGGGGTTAGAATAGAACATAGCATTTTGGAAGGATACACACATTTAGACTGTAGCAGTCAGTTACTAAGGACACCAGTATGTTAATAAACTGAATCTTGGCCAAGGTTCAGCTTTGAGTGGGCCTATTAGGTCTTCAAACCCATGAGTTTAGTCTTTTTCCCACTCTCCAAATATGTACTTGATATAGACATGGCTTGTGGTTAGCATAGCTCCCATGGGGGATCATTTTGTTTACGAGGCAAGGACTCAAATACAGTGAGAGAGTACAGACCATGAGATTTACTAGTCATGCAACATATCTTATCATGCAGACATAAATGGCCTCATAGAGTTTTGGAAGAGCTCACAGAAGGCATGGTTGAAGCCACAGCTCAGAAGTGGTACTTTAGGGACCAGCAGTTAGCATAATGGCTATGTCGCTGAACTCCCATGCAGTTGACTGCGATTTGAGTCCCAGACCCGGTGGCTTAAACTCACACTGGGCGCATGTATGTGTATGCTCAAGATCCTGAGAGGAGAATGGAGGAGAAGGGATTGTGGCACGGCCATCCCCTCTGGGAGGTGATTTCTTGTTTTCTATCTCTCTATCTTTTTGGCAAGCATATGCACCCTATAGCAAAAATCTCTCAAAAAAAAAAAGTGTTACTTTAAAAGGATGCTGTGCCAATTTGTGGAACACAGTAGATATCTTGAACCAAGGATCTCTCCAATTGTCTTCAACTGTTCAAATACATGAACCTGTGAATCACGGGGTAGAAGCAGGAATGGTCCAGTTACCATCATTCACAATGACTCAGGACATTTATGCTTTCTATTCTCACAACACTGGGCTCCGTGGGTTTAGCTATCCTGGTCATCCAAAGTGGAGCATTTCAGCCAGAAAACACACTTAGAGTACATTTAACTGTAACTATGGCTTCCATTTGTTTACTTGATGATTCTTGAGTTTAGGAACAAGCAGAAAAGGATATATCATCTTTCAGGGGCCATTGATCCTCATCAGATCACTGCTTTTGTCACACGATGGCCAGTAGGGCCATATTTGACACTCAGGAGATCCACTTGGGTTTCTCTTGGTACTCCCTTGACTAATGATGAAAGTAAATGAACAGATGAAACAAAACTGGCCTATGAAGGGCACTAGGGTCAGATGTTCAAACCCATCAAACTTGAGCATCTGGGTCATCATACAAGTTCAGTGACCTGGATGATCTGAGGGACTAGAAGAGATGAGGAGAATCTGAAATGGATAGAGATGGAGAATGAGAAAAAGTATTCATAATGGTCATAAGACCAGTTGCACCAATAGTGACTATAGTTGGCTCTATTTATATATTTTTCAAGTTTTACCAAGAAAATCTCAGTACCTGAAAAAGCTTCTTCCTGCATTTACATGAAGAAGTGAATTTGGACAGCACAAAAGGTAAACTGTGGTAGACACTGTGATGTGCCACCAAGTTCCTTCTTCAAGGAAGGATTATTGTCCCAGCTACTAGGAATGCTTCCGACAGAATCTTTACCTGTCATACCTCAGCTGCAGAGAGGCATCTGGACTGAGTTCTCATCCCTTCCTGGGTCATTACACAATCAATGACAAATTGCTGCCAGCTAGAAAGGCTTGGCCACTTCAGTAATAGTTGAGAAATGCTAAAAGGCCACATTGGCTCTAGATTTTCTTGTAGTGCTGGCTAAGGTTGTCATTGGGCCTGCATAACTCCTGCATTTCTCCCTCTATTCAACATTCCTTCCTTCTCTTCACTTCCAAAGGTATGACTCCAACAGCACTCCTTCATAAACATATTACAAGCTAAAACTTGTCTCACCATCTCCTTTCTAAAATACCCAACCTGCTCTTCAATATGCTTTCATATACATTCTCTCATTAGCTCTTCATATTAACCCTGTGAGCTAGACAAGGCAAATTGTGTTTGTTTTGTTTAAATAAGAGCCACAAAGAAGTGAAGGGGGATTTCCAAAGCCTAACAGCTGGCTCATCAGTGACAGGTCTCTCCCCTCCCCCCAACATCACCCTGACTCCTGATGCCAATGGAGCTGCTCGTCTCCTTATACAACCATATGCCTTTTCCTTGCAGAGGGGAGTCAGGCTTGGCAGCAAAGTCATCCTGCTGTGACAATGACATGCCTAGATCTTAAGTCTCATTCTGTCAAAGGTGCTCTGGGAGATGTAGTCACAACACCATCAAGGCAATTTATAACCAGTAGAGAGGAATGTTTTAATGATGTTTTTATGATATATTAGCCCTGTAAAGGCTTATTAGAAAGTAGACCATGATAATAAAATGCAAAGGTTGTCACTTACAATAAAAAACCTGATGATTTAGAAGTAGCGCCCAACTTCTGGATCATCTTTTAAACTATGGATAAATCAAAACAAGCAAAGGTTCATGTGCTAGGAATTGCACTGCTGACTTTGATCTCAGCGTTGGTTGTATCCCATTATTGAAGCTGATTGCCTTCTGAATATCTAGGACCCCTAACTGAATGACTTGAGTTCCAAAAGCAATGCAGTATATGGAATCATTTTTTCTCAGTATGCCCCAATAGGCTGCATTCATACCCGCCTCTGACGCTTGAAGATGGAAGAATGTGGAGTTGTATGAAGGAAGAAATGCCGAGTGTGGTCAGAGGAATGTGCTTTGAAGCACTAGGCTTAGAAGATATACATTCTAAAATGGGCTGAACTCCTTGTATGACCCTGTCTCCATCAGTCTTTATGGGCCTTAGGACCCATTATCACCCAACCAGGAAGAAATTAAGACATCAAGTCCTTCTCAAAGCTGTGATTTTGTGTTGCTGATTCAGTTTTCCCAACGTTTTCTTCTGACTTGAGCTGCTTTGCAGCTTGAGAATAAGATTAGCAATAGTTTCCAGAGTCAGAAGCTGTAAATACACTACCCAAGGTGACTGCCATAGAACTGAAATTCCTTCTAGTTTCCTCATGTTTCACAGATAAAGGCAAGTCTAGGACTAGGACTGTGAGTGTCAGGGTTAACAGTACAGGGAGGTATGGTGATGGAGTAACTCATTTCACAGCTCTGCCATTTACAGTGACTGACTTGATAAGTTCATAATGTAAAAAACTTAGTATACATAACTATATAACGACGATAGTAAGTTCTACGTAAGTTTTTGAAGAATTTAGTGATTTATACAAACAGCCAAGTATACAACTGGTACTCAGTGGATTTTACCTTTGATCTATCTGCTCTCTTTATAGCACTTTCAAATCTTGCAGGAGAGTGAAACTAAATGAAAAACTCTATTTCCAAGCTCCCTGAAGGGAAAATATAACAGATAGCAACCTGAGAACAGACACACATCATCCCTGTAAGAATGACTTAAATGGGTACAAGGGTACCTACTGGTTAATGGTGACATTATCATTAAAATCTAAGCAACAATGGTTTCAAATTAAATGGAGTAGCTGACTATTTGCTAGTCTAATTTTAGAGCCATGAAAGAGAGACTGAGAGCCATCAACTCTCCTCCTCCTTTTAATGATTTCCTGGAGCCTAAACATCTAGCATGTATTTCTCTTATTTTGCTGCAATCTGGGATGTCCACCATTCTTATAAAGTGCAAATATTTTATTTATTCATTTTTATTTTTGCAAGTGTAAAATCAGTTGACTGTTACTGTGCATAAGGAGAAATTACCAAGTTTGACTAGATTAAGGAAGAAAGGCCAACCTAATAATGATTTCTCTCCTTTTTCTGATGGGAATCCAACAAACCATAGAGGCAAAGCATGACAATGAACTAGTGAGGTGGTGTTATTTGGGTGGACAAGGAGGTACCTGTACTTCCTTCTTCCATTTTTTTCTATCATGAGCAGTGCTTTTAATCTTAATTTAGGCCCACAGAGAACATCAAAATGAAGAAGACAGCCTGCACATAGAGTCAGAAACCTGCTCGCAGATGCAACTGACACCTACAGCATCCTTTTGGAATGAAAGTATAAATTCAAGAGCTTTATTCCAGAAGAAGCTATAAATGAAGATATCATACCCAAGGTGGGCTAGTAAAGAAGCCTGGAAAAAGAATTTTCCCAGGTAGGACTCTAAGGTTTCCAGATAGCTGCCACTCGCTGCTCGGGCACTACAGCTCAATGCTTAATTCCCTGTTAAAGTACAGATCCTCTGGAGAAGGTTGAGACCAAAAAAGGTTTTATGCCTTGACATGAAGCCAGGAGTTGAAAGCAGGTTTTTGAAAGGAGGAAGAGAGCTTGTGAAGGCTCATGCTTTAAGGAGAAAACCTTTTAGAAGGGAAAGTGAGTATTGAGACAAATTATGCCCATGTCATCATTTTGCTGAGGCCAGCAAAACCTGGAGACATTTGGACTATATCCTTATTTATTGTTTCCGTGAAAGCCATTCACATTGCAATGGCTACCATCTGGCATCCATATGGGTACTGAGATGATGGGACTTCCTAGTCCAGGAGGGTTAAGTAACATTTAAATGTCACATAGCTAGTACATTGAAGAGCCAGAGTTAAGACACAGAAGGTCTGCTTCATCATCTGTAAAAATAACATCACCTTCAGTGAGCTGTCCCAAGGGTAAATGAGGCAACATACACAAAATGGCACCAGGGCAGAAATACTGTAGGGATCCACACAGACTCCATGTCAATGGTGCCTCCTGGAAGTATTGATTTATTTTCCCATAAGTTTGGCACTTAGTATGTGTTCAATAAAAGTTGGTGTTTTGTTCTCTTTATAGAAAGACTTTAGTTCCTCTATCTCAGCCAGAATTTGAAATAGCAGTTTGTCTTCTAACCATAATAGAGTTTAAAATGTGCTGAAACTTTATCTGAAGAAAATTTTATGATATTACTCTTCCCCTACTAGTTAAACCATGTGAAGTCCATTTTATTTGCTGCCGTCTGCAATCTGACAATGTGTTTGACACTCTTTAATTAATTAGTTCCCTTCTAGCTCTTGCATGCTGGGACCCGCTGGCCAACTTTGGCACATCTTCCAAGTCAGTGACCCTTGGGTACGTCATGTCTGTTTTGTGACTGGTGTAACCTGTCAGCACTTTTCTTTCAGGAGCTTTTTCTTCACCTTTCATGTCTGTTTTCTTCTTCTATGACAGAATCTGGCAGAACCTCATTCTTTTTCGATGGGATTCCAAAGAGCATACTAACTATCCAATTGCTTTTTTGATTACTGCACGAATAAAAGAGGTTTAATCCTACACTGAAAGCCAAGCTATATAATGACTGTTGACATTGGAACAGCAAACATTGGCAATGCTATTAAGAGAATAACAGATTGTGGGTAATATTTTATCTTTGCCTAAGGGGATCTTTAAAGGATATTAAGATAGAGTATATTTATGTGACTATATCAGGAGAGATCAGGTTTAAGGGAAAATGCTATTTATAGCAACCATCCTGCTGTGGATATGGCAACCTTTACTGAAGTCTTCTCACAACCCAGCTGCCATGTTGGGGCAACAAGAACAAGGAGGTAGATCAAGAAAGACGAGAATAAGAAATTATCCTACTCAGTTCCTATTTCAAAAACTCTTCATCCTTCCAGACTAGCTCAAAATTAACCTTACCTGTAATGTTTTATTCCTTGTAGGCAATGAAACTTTACGTATACCCTAGTTCTTTATATATATCTGCGTTGTGATTTTTTTAATGCAAATTAAAGGTAATATATATATATATATATATATATTAAA
>NW_006159849.1:4555684-4558934 GCF_000334495.1 Tupaia belangeri chinensis
TATATATATATATGTCAGTGTTTTCCACTATACTATAAATGTTTTGAACACACAGGTCTTATAGATACCTATACTCCTGGCACTTAGCACTTGATAGTGTCCTTGACATATGGGACATAATTAGTAAATGCTGAATGAACAAATTAATGAATGAATGGCTAATTGAATCTTGGATAGATATTCCATTTTATTTGTGATATGTAATGGGCACAAAAGAAGTATTACACTATGGTCAACCAGCACTAGGGCCATTCTACTGAAACTCAGCTAGGCCCCATGAGCTTATGGAAGGAACATTGTAAAGGTTCCTCAGGGGATGAGATGTAGGGATCTTCTGCAGCATGGTCATTAATGTGTATCTTCAAACAAATAGACCTGAATTTTCCAGTAGAGGGCAAAATAATTTTGTAAGGGGAACTGTCAGATCTTTACTCCAGACTTTTCACTACACAGATAAGGATTTTGGGTCCTAGGAAAGTAGATTATCAGGTTCAATCTTATATAGTACATAATGGAAGATCTCAGGATAAAACTTATGTATCCTGATCAAAACAGTGCTTTTATCGTCATCATTATTTTAGTCTGTTCAGGCTACAGTTACAAAATACTATGGACTGGGTGGCTTATAAACAACAAAAATTTATTTCTCACAGTTTTAGAGGCTGAGAGGTCCGAGATCAGGCACTGGCAGATTTGATGACTAATGAAGGCCAGCTTTGTGGTCCGTAGTTAGAGTCTAGCTGTGTCCTCATATGATACAAGTGGGGAGGGCAGATCTCTGGAGTCTCTTTTATAAGGTCAATGGTTTCATTTTGCCTTCCTGACCTAATTTCCCAAAAGTCCCACCTCCTAATACCTTCACATTGGTGATTAGGTTTTAACATATGAATTTTACATTTTTGTATGAAACATTCATAGCAAATATATGCATAGCATACATAAGATTTACCATTTTAATCATAATGGTACATTAATCATGTACCATTGATTTAGATTTTTATTGTAGTTTCTGGTTTACATATAATTATTGTACATAGTTGTGGAGCATAGTATTTTTAAAGAATTGTTTTTAAATTTTTTATTTATCATTGTTATTTTTTAATTTGACTAGAGAGAGAAAAAGAGAGAGAGAAAGTGAAAAAGGAAGATGCCAAGTCCAGGACTTGAACTATGTTCAACCATATGGGAGCCCATATGGCACCTGCTGTTTACCAAATAAGGTTTTTTAGAAAGCATATATATAGTGTGTAATAATAAAATAAAGAATTTACGCCTTCTTGTGCTTGTTAATCATGTTTTTCCTCAAACCTGCCATCCCTTATGCAATTCTAATATCTACACTTATTCTTCTGTATTATTGAGTCCTTTAGCTTCTGTTACCGAGTGAGAACATTCTGTATATGCCAAATGGAGACATACAGTATTTGTCTTTGGTACCCTGACTTATTTCACTTAGCATTCTTTTCTAGGTTCATTTATTTCATGTCAAATGCCAGGAGATCATTTTTTAAAAAAGAATTATTCTATTCAATGTATTCATCATTATTATTTTTTAATTTGACAACAGAGAGAAAGAGAGGGAAAGTGAGCAAGCAAGCCACAAGGTCCAGGACTCAAACTGCAATTGGCCATTTGGGAGTCCAATGCCTCGACCACCGTGCCACCTAACGTCCCCAAGATCATTTTTCTTTATGCCTGAATAGTGTTCCACTGTGTTTAAATGCCACATTTTCTTTATCTACTCATCAGTTGTTGGGTAGGTTGATTCCATGTCTTATCTATTGCGAATAATTCTGCAATAAACACATATGTGCAAATGTCTCTCAGAGTGATTTCCTATTCTTTGGGTAATGACTCAATAGCGGGATTACTGGTCAAACATAATTCTACTTTTAGATTTTTGAGGAAAAGCCATACTGTTTCCTATATGGAAGGACTAGTTTATATTCCCACCAATAGTGTACAAGTATTTCTGTTTCTTCTCAACATCACCAGTGTTATTCTTTTTTTCTTTTCTTTTTTTTTTTTTTTTTTTTTGCTTTCTTGTGATTTATTATCTTTTATCTTGAAGAGTGAAGTTGATGAAGGGCATGGGGTCTTATCAGTCCTGCATCCCTATGTAGATGTACCTGCAATGCCCAGTTATCACAGATGTTGATAAAATTTGCTGGATTAATAAACAAATGAAGCCACTTAATTATAATAATAAATTCTCTCTGCACCATTAATTATATTTCCATTCCCTCAATTTCTGATGTTTGTGTGTAGCACAATGAAGAAGAACAGTCGGAAGTCTACCACAAGGAACAATGGGCAAGGTGCCCTCTGCATCCCGTACTCCCACAACCCAGGAGAGCTCCAAAACATGCTGGATGGAGGAGAGTATGCCCCTTTCGTATCTCCTCCCGTGCTGGAGAGCAATTTTATCCAGGTAAGTAAGACTCCAACCCTGGATTAAGTTCCATTCATTTTAGTCATTCATTTCCTCAAAGGCAACTGAAAAGGCTGGAGGGGAATTGTTTTGAGTACAATATGCTGCAGCATAATTTGTCAGGCCACCCTTCACACCGTATTTTGGTAGTTCGTGTGCATAAGCTGCGCAGACTACCATATCCCCTTCTATACGGGCATAAGCAATCTGACAAATGATATCTCTGTTATTTACATGAACTATCTTCCTGTATTTGGGTGTGTTTTACTTATTTTTATCCTGGATCACCAAGCATTTCCGAACATAGTAATCAGTTTTACCCTCTCGTCGTCTTCTAAATTTCACTTGGTATCTCTTAAAGTAGGCCTTATTCTTGACGACTTTAACAAATCCCATCCTGCGGAACAGTGACCAGTGGCCACGGCCGACCTGCAGGGCCACAAGCACTACAGGGGGAGAAAAGGACCAGTGCTATTCTTCGTGAGGTGTTTGTTTGTTTTTGATGACAGTCATTCTAACTGGGGTCTCATTTACATACAATTTAAATTAAGTACATTTAGTATAAATTATTGTATAACCATAAAAACTGTTCTTTTTATTATCCCAAATGGAAGGCCTATATCCATTAAACAATAACTTCTCATTCCCCTCAATCAAGTAATCAAGAATCCATCATTGGGACCAGCAGTTAGCATAACAGCTATGTTGCTGAACTCCCATGTAGTCAACCGCGGTTCAACTCCCGAACCCGGTGGCTTAAACTCACGTCAGGCACGTGTGCGTGTGGCCCTAAGATCCCAAGAGAAGAATGGAGAAGAA
>NW_006159849.1:4558950-4560049 GCF_000334495.1 Tupaia belangeri chinensis
CACTCCCCCGGTGGGGGTGTGATTTCTCACTTTCTATCTCTCTGACTCACTGTCTTTCTGGTGAGCGCACACGCCCTATAGCAAAAACTTCTTCCCCTCCAAAGGAAAAAAAAAAAGAATTCATCATTGTGGTGGCTCTGCCACTGTCTCTTGCCATATAAGAAACTAGTGGCCTGATACCATTAAACTTGTACAGAGAAACCCAGTGTTTCTATTACTGCATTTGTCACCACAGCAATCGAAAGTGGCATATAGATGGCCCTACCCTTGCTTCTGCTTTTCAAAATATTTTTTCTTGTGATTGTTGCACCACTCTTTTTTATTTTATTTTTATTATATTTTTTTTTCTCTGAAAGGTTTTTGCTATAGGGCGTGTGTGCTCACCAGAAAGACCGAGAGAGAGAGGGAGACAGAAAGTGAGAAATCAACTCCCCAGTGGGAATGGCCATGCTGCAACCCCTTCTCCTCCATTCTCCTCTTGGGATCTTGGGTACACACGCACATGCGCCTGGCATGAGTTTAAGCTACCAGGTCCGGGACTCGAACTGCGATCAACTACATGGGAGTCCAGCAATATAGCCGTTACACTAACTGCTGGTCCCCACTCTTTTATTTTTAAGAATAATTTAATGTTATTTATTTATTTTTTTTAAATTTGCTATAGGGCATGTGTGCTCACCAGAGAGAGGAAGAGAAAGTGAGAAAGCAAACCACCAGGTCTGGGATTCAAACCACTATCAACCATGTGAGAGTCCAGCACCCTAACTACCACTCTATCTGCTGGCCTCCATTGCAACACTCTTACTGTACGTTAAAAAAAATCCATTGAATTTAATACTTCAAATGGGTGTATATGGAATATATCTCACCAAAGATGTAAAATCTTTCATATCTTCTAATTGGCAAAACTTATTCTATGTTCTGAAATTTAGCTGCAAGGGAGTCTGAGAAATAGAATTTTAAAAAAGAGTTCCAGCTTATACCATATAGGAAGATGCAATAGGAAAAGTTTAAAGTTGATTTTGAATAAATTGATGTTTGATTTCTAACGTGGGTAGATGAGTTCTTTAAATGAGAACTCATTTTACAAGGGAGAGAA
>NW_006159849.1:4560939-4577160 GCF_000334495.1 Tupaia belangeri chinensis
GAAAGAGCCAATGATTATGTAGACTGCCAATACTTCAGGGAAGACAGACCAAAATAAAATAAAATAAAACTAAAGAAGAATGACCAAGATGATTAATGAAGGATGAGGGATACGCTGTTCTGAAAGCCAAAAGTAGATCAAAAAAGGAACAAGTTTAGTGAAGTAATGGATACAGCTCCCACTTCTTAGGTAGGCAATCTGGGTATATCACTTAACCTCTTTGAATCTGTGTTCCCATCTTTAAATGGGGATGATAACAGTAACAGCTATTCCACCCACCTAACTTTTATAGAAGGGTAATTGGACAATTCTTGTAAACTTGAATTGAAAACTAATATATGTCATTCCATCATTGTTATGATTATTTTAAAGAGATTATATAGCCTCTATTGTTACTATGTCCCTTCAGGTTAGAACATTTTCCTAATATCCAGCTGAACAAAAGTCCTCCACACTAGGGCGTGGTGGCGCCCGCCCTACGGCAAAAAAAAAAAAAAAAAAGAAAAGAAAAGAAAAGTCCTCCACGCTAATGTGGCCATTTTATCTCAGAAGAAATAAAGAATGACTGCTCATAGCTACCCATATGTTATCTGTATTTGTCCATGAAGACTGTCATAAGGCATTCTTCTCAGCCAATATCTTACTGCAAAGATCTGAGAACTGATTGACAAATATAAACTTCTTTCACAACAAGCCCTCCTTGGTTACGGTTAGGCAAAAGATACAGTTCACAAAGCCAGCAGATGCCTGGAGCTTGGTTCCTCTTCTCACACTCAACCCCCTCAAGTTCCCATCACACCCCTCATCAGCTCTCAAACATCGACAGCCTGTGTGCTTTAAGGAGTGGGATTCCAGTCATCCCACTTTTTAAGGCACTCAGTTGCATTTGTAACACACCAGCTGTTTCTGCGAACACATTCTTAATATAGGAACAGCAAGAAATTCTACTGTAGCTGTCCCAAGCAATGCCAGAGTGATATCATGGAAGTAACTTCTTGTAAAGAGAATAAAAACCAAAGCTGAATCTTTAGGGAACTTGCCCAGCATTACTGCTCTCTGAACATCTTTCTCCTTAGGTTTGCCTTTGTCACAGGATGCAGGCCCAGGTATGCCTTTAAAAAAAGTCAGGTAAAGTAGGATCTGGGATCTGATGCAGAAAAATGTCATAAGTCCCAAGCAACAAGTGCATGGGAAAGGAAAATCAACAGTGAGTATTCAGAACTGATTGTACTCTGCTTATTGAAAGTCCTGTACAGGGTAGCCATCATGCATTACCTCATTAAAGGCCCTTGGCTACAAAAAGCAAATTCAAGTGGATTTTCTGATTTATAATATGGATTTTTCCCCCACTATAGATAGAGTATACCATTTATCATAAGGATGACTTGACATTTGTTGATCTTTCGTTAGGGGAAATACGGTATTTAAGAGCATGTAATTTGGAGCCAGGCTGTCTTGGATTATGGGATTCCTGGATCTGCCACTTCCAAGCTATGTAAATTTAAGCAAGTTAGATGACCTCTCAGTCCTCAATTTCTTTATATTTAATGAAAGCAATTCACATAAAGTGCTTAGTACAATGTTTGGCATGTATTAAGCTGACCATAATGTAAGCTCATTATTCATACCTGCTATTTTGTCTTAAAGATGCTGTAATATCTTTCAAATCACCTATTCATTCATTTATTTATGGTCCTAACCAAAGAAGGGATACGCTCCTCAAGATTATTAATGTTCTATAATGAATTGAATGTTTGCAAATCGACTCTTCTGTGGATCTTTATCCCAGCTGATGTTCCTGTCTGTCTTCTTTAACAAGGTGAAATTCCTCGGTAAAAATAAAGCATTGGTGATGGGAAAAAAACAAAAAGTGAGGGATGAGAAAGGATGAGGAAGGCATGAGGAGATTTATCAAGGTTTGGACTATCTGAACTGTTTATACCCAAATGAAAAATCACTGGTTTCATTTTTCATTGTCATCATTGTTTTTCTTAAATGGGGGGGGGGGGAGGAGCCATTTTTAGAAAGAATTATTTGTTTAATTTTATTATTATTTTTAAAATTTGCTATAGGGCACATGTGCATACCTGAGAAAGAGAGGGAGGGAGAGAGGGAAGGAGGGGGGTGCAGAGACAGAGAGAGAGGCAGAGAGAGAGAGAAAGTGAGAAAGCAAGCCTCTAGGTCTAGGACTGGAACCACTGTCAGCCATGTGGCAGTCCAGTGCCTTGACTACCATGCCACCTGCTAGTCCCAAGGGATTAACTATTTATTCCTTTTTAAAAAAAAATTTCTTCATTTAACTTTATTTATTATTATTATTATTATTATTATTTTAACTTGATCAGAGAGAGAGAGAGAGGAAAAGTGAAAAAGCAAGCCACCAGGTCTGGGACTCGAACTGCTGCCGGCCATGGGGGAATCCAGCGCCCTCAATCACCATGTCACCTGCCGCACCCCCCACCTTTTTTTTTTTTTTTTTTTTTTTTTTTTTTTTTTAAAAAAAACGGGTGTTTTTATGCCAAAGAGGTGTATAATGTTAGTATTTCCCCCTTGTTTCAGAGCAATCTTAGAGTTTTCTTTTACCAATATAATTATACATATTTAGGATACAATGTGATTTTTTTTTCAGTATAAGAATATAGTATACCATGATTAAATCAGGGAAATTGGCATATCCAGCAATATTTAAATATTCAGTATTTGTCATTACTTCTTGTTGGGAACCTTGAATGTCCTCTTTTGTTACCTACTCTGAGGTATACAGTATATTATTGTTCTTTGAGTTTAGATTTTTTTGGCCTATCACCTCCCTGTGTAAAGTAAGTGCTAAACCAGTAAGGCATTCCATTAAAGTTTCTCTTCTGAATTTGATTAGAGTAAAACATCAATTAAGTAGATTACTCTAATAGGTATTATGTTTAATTTTGTGTTATCTTTAACTGAGCATTGTCCTTTGAATGTTGCTCTTTTGATTAAATACAAGAGATATCAGAGATTTGAATACTTATCAGGTTCTGGTAATTTATTCTGTTCTACTAAAATTGAGAAAATCTGAGAGTATATATGATGGAGTTCCCATCTCTAGAAGTATTTTTTAATCTCTGGTCCAACATAAAACTATGTCTCTCTTTTTTCTTTTCTTTTCTTTCATTCTTTCGTTTCTTTTCTTTTCAGGATCTTGTTATGTCATTAATTAGCCACTGTCATAATTAGCCTAGCTTTTAGGGTGGGCCAGATATTGCACCCAGGTCTTTCTTGTGGCCTCAGCCTGCTAGGTCATAGGGTCAACCAGCATGCACCAATATGGATGGGCTAATTTATTTTGTGGAATCTTGACCCAGCTAGTCTTGCTCGTCTCATTCTCCCCATGGCTTGGTCTAGAAGTCTATGAGAGGCTATTGTGTTCTCTGGGGTCAGGTTCAGGTCCCCCAGGGTAGCCATGCCTTGTTGACTGCCCTATTTTCTGGGCTTACTCCAGAAGAAACAAATGTCCAAAATTCACACTGAGAGAGACAATACCCTGAATTAGAGATCCCAACGGGACTCCAGATAAAATTTCCCTATAGTGTTAGGTTTTTAGAGCCTTTCAGAAAAAAAAGACCGTGAAATTACAAACACTATGAAAGACCTTCACTTTAATTCCACAGTGCACTTCAGCCTAAAGGCAGAGGAACACGTATTTATAGCTTCTACTCCTATTTCTGCTACTCTCTAACACATTATTTTATTAACTGTCAAGCTGCTTATGTAGAAAACTTATCACTTTAAAATTTACTTATTTACTTCTCAAATTATTGGCCTTTCCCTGTAGGATGTGCGTACCATGAAAGCAGAGTGATAGTCATCATATTCACCATTGCCTCTTTCCCCTACATCCAGAACAGTGCCTGACATGTGGAAGGCAGGTAATATGCATATTTTAAATGATTGAATAAATATTGTTCTACTTACCTGAGTAAACTGAATGGCTTTATTTTTATGACCCAATACACCTTATGAATAGAATAAATTTAAATTTTTTCACAGGCAAAGGAAAATGATTTTTCTAATATAACATTAGAAAACAACACCTTAGAGGGATTGGATATACAAATAATTTACTGAAAGTAAAAATATTTGTGTAACTTTCATGTTCTAAAAGCTAGAGGCCCAAAAGACAGATATATTAATTAGCAAAAATAGCACTAAGATCTAAGACATATAAATTCAAAAAATCTCAGGGGCTAGCATAATAGTGTGTCTCTCAGCCATATCAGAGTCCCTCGTGGGATGGAAAATGAGTGTGTGTTAGAGGAAGGGAGGAGGGCTCAGTGGCGCCTCTGCTCCATGTAGTCATTCAGCTGCCAGGCTCCCTGCATTATGCAACACCACATGCTTTGGAGCCTGGATCTCCTCTACATCCAGTCAGTGGAAGGGAAAAGTGACATGTGCAGAACTACATGAGAACAGATCCGGAAGTTGACAGAAAACCTTTCACTGCAAAAGAAGTTGGAAATGTGTTACTCAAAGGCAAAAGGAATAGGGTTTGGCTAAGCCCAGAGGGTGTTAGGCCCTTTCTGTTGCTCATCTTGACAATGAGTCTTTGGCTCTTCCTTAAGGTAAATTTTCCTTTTAAGATCACCCAGCTTTTCACCCATCTTTCAAAGGGCTCCACTTTTAAAAAATTAATATATAGCCCTAATAAAAATATTAAAATGTAAATGGTCCTTGATTATTTTCCCTCAGTATCCCATGCCATACTAATGATAAATCTCATGCCAAATAAAAAAGTATTTACTGAACTTACAATTGTAGACACCCCCTAAACATGGCACTAGAGGAGGGGCCAGGTGAATATTGAAGTTGGAGCTCATCATGTTCTTTCTGTCTTTGAGATTATTATTGGAATTTAGAGTACATAGTTTCCTCATGGTAAGCCAATTTTGATTATGAATAAGCCCCATTTAATTCTTTTTTTTTTTTTTTTGAGAGGGTTTTGCTATAGGGCACATGTGCTCGCCAGAAAGACAGAGAGAGACGGAGAGACAGAAAGCGAGAAATCACCCCCCAGGGGTATGGCCACGCTGCAATCCCTTCTCCTCCATTCTCCTCTCGGGATCTTGGGCACGCACGCACACACACCGACGTGAGTTTAAGCCGCCAGGACCAGGACTCGAACCACGGTCCACTACATGAGAGTACAATGACATAGCCATTACGCTAACTGCTGGTCCCAGCCACATTAATTCTGAAGATAGTGTGGCTTTCTGTCTAGTGATGCCAGCACCCCTTTACTAACCTCGTCCCCATCCTAACTGACCTGAATGGCTCCCAGTGAGAGCCAATAGCTCCTCTGGCCCTCCAGAAAGCAGAGCAAAATAAGAAGCGGGAGGGTGCAGAAGCAAATTAGTATGTCTCAGTATATCGTCCACCCTTAGGGGAGCGAGAGCAACACAGACATGTCAGGAATGGTGAACGGAACTCAGACTTGATCTTTGAGAACAAGGACAGGGCACTGTGAGGAAGGACAATGGAGTCTTTGAACCTCCATGTTCAAGAGGCTGTGCTGGAGGCAAACTAGAGAATAAACCTGGCCAAGCATTTCAAATGCTCATCAGCTCCTTCCATTTCCAAAAGTGATTCTGTTGTGGATTTGCTCCCCAGGAAGGTACAGAACTGAGTGGCGGTGGCCAGACTCTCAAGGGAGCTGAATTCCTACCAGAGAAAGACCAGAATTGGCACCTTGCAGGGGAGGGGCTGCTCACTTCACTCCCATCAGGCTTGGATGCCCTGCATGTACATATTTGACAACCCTCCTGAGGACTTGGCCTAATGCTGATTCTATCCTCTCTCAGCAAAGATGCAAAAAAAAAAAAAAAAAAAAAAAAAAAAAAAATTAACAGGTTTTTTTTGTTTTTGTTTTTGTTTTTGCCTTAGAGCACATGTGCTTGCCAGGGTGAGAGAGAGACAGAGACAGAGACAGTGTTGAGAGGGAAAGTGAGAAATCACCCTCTCCCAGGGAAGATGGCTGTGCCACAATCCCCTCTCCATTCTCCTCCTGGGATCTTGGGCATGTATGCACATGCCACTGGCATGATTTTTAAGCCATCGGGTCTGGGACTTGAACCGTGGTTGGTTGTGTGGGAGTCCATTGACATAACTGCTATGCCATCTTCTGGTCCCCAATGTAACAAAAAAAAAATTTGAGAGGTTTTTGCTATAGGACATGGGCGCTCGCCAGACAGACAGAGAGATAGAAAGTGAGAAATCACCCCCCAGGGGGGATGGCCACACCGCAATCCTGTCTCCATTCTCCTCTCAGGATCTTGGGCATGCATGCACACGCTCCCGGCATGAGTTTTAAGCCACTGGGTCCAGGACACGAACCGTGGTCGACTACATGGGAGTCCAGTGACATAGCCATTATGCTAACTGCTGGTCCCCCACCAATGTAACAAATTGTAAGTGACAGAGATCAATAAGAGAGGCAAGCATTTGTACAGAGCCTTTGTGTTTGTTCACAGCAACCTCTCCCCCAGTCCCAGCCAGAGAGGCCTATGTTTTCAATCCCTCTGAAATGTGGTCTAGTTTTTGTGCCTTATATCCGCACTTCCGTTATCCTGTCCACTGTCTGGGGCGTGGTTCTGGACTTCTGTTATACAGAATTACTTCTAACTCCACATTGAATTGAACACCGCCCAAGCAAAGGCCACCTGAAATCTCTCAGAACCTGAGTGTGTTGTGTGCCCACGTGCAGGTGGTTAGTGACAGAGGCTGCGGCTGGTGCAGCCCAGCCTGCATTTTTTCCAGTGCTGCAGTGCAGAGAGAGTCTGCAGTTATTGGGGCAGCCAACCTCCACAGCCCCTGACATTCTTTGCTCCTCTAGGAGACAGTAATACATTACAGGTGTTATAACTTTTCCTCAGAATCAGACTGCCTGGGGAACTGTAAATCTAAATCATGGCTGCCCTCAGGAAACCTGTGGGCCTGTAAACACAGTGAAATGAGTGAGATGAAAGCATCCGAGGGAGAAAATGAATTTCAGGCATCCCACTGAAGTCTATTTCATTTTTACAGTCTGGCCACCCCACTGTGGCAGGGGCAGTGCCTAGGAGGGACAGGCTACCTCCTGACTGACAGCTGACAAGTGAAGCTCCTCCTGGAAGCCTTGGCTCTGGGGCCTAATCAAGAGACAAGGGCTGCAGCAGATTTTGAGTGTCCCCAGCACCACTTAAAAGTGCCACCTAAGATGCGGTAGAGGCTATAGCAAGTTTTCATTCTGGGAGGCTGAGCCTGCCTGAGCAGGCATTTGTAATCAAGGCCAGTCTTAAAACCAAAGGCAAAATGGAACATTTTGGGAGGGATATGTAAGAGGAAGGAGATGGGAAGAGAATGGAAGGTAAATTGGAGGCTGAAAGAGAAGGAAGAAAAGTCCCTCCCCAGAAAATTCAGATACTGGTGTCTTAGGGTGCAGAGTCCCAGGAACCCGCAAAGGGATGGCAGCTGGCCAGAAGGAAACTGCTGTGAGCAGTGAGCTCATTGCCTTGGAATTGAGTGAGCACAAAGCACAAGCTAGAAAGTCATCACATAATAATAATAACACTATTTTTTATGTGACAACCTTAATGTCACGACAGCCAAACCAAATTCTTCAGCTGCAAATGGAGAAGAGGACTCCAGAGCAACCAAGAGAATGATGTCACTCTCAACAGACCCAACTTACCTCTGATTTTCATTACTGTTCATTGTAAACATAAATCCTAACATACCGCCTTCTGCAACAGGAACTATTGATTGCTTGACTAAATGGCAAACCGAAGTCATCAGGAAAGAGATTAGCTCGGTGTCCTTGTCGGCAAAACGCCAAACGCTTACAATAGTGAGCCCAGACTCACTTTTCCCAGTCGTACAGAATTCTACAAAGGAATCTGCCAAGTGATTTTTAAGTTCTTTGTAAATCCCCCAAACTCACATTTCACATGCTTTGGCAATGACTGCAACATTGCTGAGGCCTGTTTTTAGAAAATCACCTAGACTAGTTTGTAGTGTAAATAATACTCTAAAATGCTGGAAATAATATCTTGACAGTTCAACTTTCAGACTGTCGCTCCAGAGGCAGCAGACTGTCATGCATATGAGCTTAGACTCCGGGACTCCAGAGCCAGACTGTCTTGGCTCAAACCTCTGCTGCTCTACTTTCTAGAGGTGTACTCTTTGGCAAGAATTCTACCATCTTTGGGCTTCAGTTTTCTCTGCTATAAAATGGATATAATAACAATAGCTTCCTCAGTGAGCTAAAACATATAAAGTATGTTGGGACCAACAGTTAGCATAATGGCTATGTCGCTGGACTCCCACGTAGTCGACTGTAGTTTGAGTCCCGGACCGGTGGCTTAAACTCACACTGGGCACATGTGCTGCATGCCCAAGATCCCAAGAGGAGGATGGAGGAGAAGGGATTGTGGCATGGCCATCGCCCCTGGCGGGGTGATTTCTCGCCTTCTATCCCTCTTTCTCTGTCTGTCTGGCAAGCGCACATGCCGTATAGCAAAAACCTCTCTAAAAAATATATATATAAAGTATGTAGGACAGAGACTGGCATTTAAAAAGCAATAAATATTATTCATACTGGAAGAGAAATTTGTAAACTTCTGTTTTTGCTTTTAAATAATACTAGTACCATCCAATTATGATACATATGGGTTTTTCAGCGAAACATTTTTCTGTTTTATTGTCAGAGGGTGCATTCACTTGCCAGAGAACAAGAGAGAGAGAAAGAGCACTGTCCAGTAGGGTGTGGTCCATTTCTCCATCCCGTCAGGATTTGGGGCACACATCAAAATATGTTCAATGTGCTTCTGATAGCCCCTGGGGTTGGAATTTGAACTACAGTAGGCTCTACGGGATCTAGCTCCCAATGTATAAAGCTTAACCACTGCACTGTGGGGTGGCCCTAAACAAATGGTTTTTACTTAACAATTCTGTTAGGAAATAGATGCCCTCATGTGTAACTTTACGTGTGCTCCCATAATGCCTTCACAGTGTTCTTCTCCCATAGATGCCTTCATTGCTGAGAGAAATGTTATGCATCCTTGAATGAAAGGAAGAGTCCTGTGGACCCTCCTCTCTGAAGCTTCCCCGAGGAGTGCAGGCATCTTCAGTGGCCCCCTCCTTCATCTTTCAATGTCTCTTTGCAGATGCTCAGAACAGAGCTATTCCCAGGTAAGACTGTGACTGGACTTTCTAGTATCCAGCAAGACAGGAATCTCCTCTGGTACACCTTTAAATCCCCATGACCTTCCATGTAAAACAAAAGGGAAGAGCAGCTGCTGAAGCAAATCGCTTCGTGTCATTCGGAAAAATAAACGAGTGGATTGATGGAGTTGTCAAGGACTCTAGGGAGCGGTAGGATGGGAAGTCAAGGTCTTAATTGCTGCCTGTCTAGATGATTCGGCAATTTTTTTCTTACGCCTCTGTGACAAATGCTTATGTCATATTGAGTAAAACAAATCCATTTTAAGTCATACCTAGTTTTCACATTTGTTTCATTCTCTCTTCCCTCTAACCACAGGGAAATTATGTCCATCACACAGATAACGTGACTGAGGGTTGCACATAAAGCTCCGATCACAAAGAACATGTGGCTTAAATGTGAGCCTAACTCCAGATTCTATATCCTTTTCCGTGTATCGTCAGTTAACATCCATTCCACTGAATAAGGATCGGAAATGAGATTAGAACACATGCAAACTTGATTCCCAGTGTGGGGAGAGGAAAACTTATGTATATCCCTTGGGACCATTTCATTGTTTAGACTCCTTTTAAATTCAGTTTGTTCTTCCAGTTTCTTCTAATTCCCATAAACATGCAGTTTCTAAAGCAAAACAGTATTTCTGACAATAAGAAAGCCTACATAATAATAGTGATAGTTAACATTATTTGCTTACTTGAGACATTTTTTGAAATAGGGTGCATGTGCTCACCAGAGAGACAGAGAGCGAGAAATCACCCCCCAGGGGGGATGACCATGCCACAATCTCTTCTCCTTTGTTCTCCTCTAGGGATTTTGGGCACACACACACACATGCACCTAGCATGAGTTTTAAGCCACCGGGTCTAATGACTCAAACTGTGGTCAACTACGTGGGAGTCTAGCAACGTAACTATTATACAATGTACTGGTCCCAGTTAACAATAGTATTAACACTTACTCTAAGTCAGACTCTGTTCTAGTATTTCCCATACATTAATTTATTCAATCCTTATTTTTTTCAGATGGGTATATCAAACTTGTATTGAAGTAATTATACTTTGTCTCTGTTTCCATGATCATCTTGCATGTCACATATTTTCAGAGGCTTCGCCATACCAACAGAGCCATAGAAGTGTCCTTTAATTATCATCTCACATCACAAACTGGTTATGAGCTGACAAGAGTAATGTTTCACACAGAGAGTGAAGAAAAAAAGTTCAGATTTACAGACATCGCAAAATTGTCACTTCCAACATGTTGCCTGGCCTGAATGTTACACAATCTCTTCTCCTTTGTTCTCCTCTAGGGATTTTGGGCACACACACACACATGCACCTAGCATGAGTTTTAAGCCACCGGGTCTAATGACTCAAACTGTGGTCAACTACGTGGGAGTCTAGCAACGTAACTATTATACAATGTACTGGTCCCAGTTAACAATAGTATTAACACTTACTCTAAGTCAGACTCTGTTCTAGTATTTCCCATACATTAATTTATTCAATCCTTATTTTTTTCAGATGGGTATATCAAACTTGTATTGAAGTAATTATACTTTGTCTCTGTTTCCATGATCATCTTGCATGTCACATATTTTCAGAGGCTTCGCCATACCAACAGAGCCATAGAAGTGTCCTTTAATTATCATCTCACATCACAAACTGGTTATGAGCTGACAAGAGTAATGTTTCACACAGAGAGTGAAGAAAAAAAGTTCAGATTTACAGACATCGCAAAATTGTCACTTCCAACATGTTGCCTGGCCTGAATGTTATTTTCTACTTATTCTACAAGTTAAACTATGAGGAAGATGAAATAAATGCCTAAAACCACCTAGGGATCATTCTCCTATGTCTGCAGGAACTAATATTAATTCTAGGTACATGTTCAGACAAATGGGCAAATACGTCATTGGGACAGAGGCTGGGAACGCTCGGTGCCTGAACAGTTCTTTCTCTTCTCTCCTCGCTCTCTCCCTGTCCACTCTATCTGGCTTTCCCCTTTCCCTGATCTTGGTGCCATGAGACAAAAATCCCTCCTGCATTTCAAATGTAAAAGTGAGGAGGGAGAGGTTTCTAAGAAAGTTATTCCCTCACATTCTTCTCACCTAAGAGAGAGAAAGAGAACACCGACACATTTTAGCCAAGTGTTTCTGACTTCAAATCAGATGGATTCCCAGAATCAGCAAGAATGTTATTCCTTCAGGGACCAGCAGTTAGTGTCGTGGCTATGTTGCTGGACTCCCATGTAGTTGACTGCAGTTCGAGTACTAGACTCAGTGGCTTAAACTCACGCCAGGTACGTGTGCGTGCATGCCCAATATCCCGAGAGGAGAATGGAAGAGAAGAGACTGTGGCATGGCCATCTGCCCGGGAAGTGATTTCTCACTTTCTGTCTCTCTGTCTTTCTGGCGAGCGCACACGCCCTGCAAGAAGCAATTTCCACCAGACTATAATTTTTGAGAGTGTGCAAAAAAAGAAGCTTGTAAATACAGAATAAAAACATTTCCCAGTCAACCTTCACAGGACAAAGTGTTAGTCCAGAACCAATACTGACTTTCTCTGAAATATTTGGGAAGGAAAGCACTAGGAGATGAGGAAGTTTGTGAAAACTACTAGAAATGAGATGCACTGGGAGTTAACCATGGTTGTCTTTCTTATTTATTTAGTTATTCAGAAATTTTGCCAAGGGGTGAGTGCTCTCACTGGAGAGAGACAGAGAGAGACACAGAGAGAAGTAACATGAGAAATCACCAACTAGGGAGGATGGCCATGCCACAATCCTTTCTCCATTTTCTTCTCAGGATTTTGGACATGCACACATAGGTGCCCAGTGTGTTTCTCAGTCCACTAGATCCAGACCTCAAACTGTGGAGTTGGCTATGTGGGATCCAGTGCCTCAACCACTACACCCTCTGCCGGCCCTGTCTTACTTGTTTTAAATCATCCATTTGTAAATAGAAGTTTGCTCTTAAAGACAAGCAGATTTTTGTGGTTCACTTAAAAGTTTTGACACTTTAGTATTTTATCCTCATCTTATGTCATCCTCAGGCCTTCTTAGAAAGGCCTGCAAATGCAAAGATGTTCCACACGTAATTTGAGGTTGGGTGGAAGTAAGAATAAAGAAGCACTCTTTGCCTCTGATTCCAAGGATGGCAGAGAAAACATAAAAGAAACATGTCAAAATCAGCAATAATCTAAAGTCAAACAATAACTGCTGTTCAAGGATTGACTTATTCCCAAATATAGAACATACAGTTCAGCAGTACAAATTTTTCCTTGAAATTTCTAATCAGAATGACTTCTGATGGCTGAACACCTCCACACATTGTGTTTGAGATCCTGATGAAAAGCCTACAGGCAGATGTTATAGGTTTGTCAGGTCAAAAGCAATATTTTTTGTTTCTTTCTTGTTGAAAAAAAGATCTATCTGCCTTTAACACTATTAAAGTCTGATAGGAAGAGTGTGTTTTTAAAACGTGTCTCTATCTTTGGAGAATTTCAGACACTAATGGCTTTGAAGTAATTCTTACACACTTTAGAATAAATGACATCCTTAAAAAATGTCTGACTTGGTATTTACACGTATTCATATTCCCAAGTTCCCTGTCTAGTTTGTCAACGTACACGTACATCTTTAAGAAGAATGCTTTAAAAGGAGTAAAATTGCAGTGTCGGAAAATGTAAAAATGACACAAAGAGGCCCCTATTTCGCCTTTACATATGCATGCCCGTCGAAGTTAATGGAATTTCTCTTTATACAGGTAGCTTTCATGGCTTGAGTTGACTCCCTGAAATTTAAGCTGGGACTAACTCATAGCCTGTCGATCTCTAGCTCACTTCTCAAAGTGCCAGCGGTTGTCCTAATTAAGTGTGCTGTAGACCGCTGCGCACTAGAACTGGTACAATGCAGGTTTTCGTTCTGACAGGTGGTCCTGGTTGCTGAGACTCATAGGGGACCTCTCACCCATAACTAGCAGGGTTTTCAGTGTTTAGTGTCACTAAACACTAACCATGCTCTGGTTCATCCATCTTGACTCGTATATTCAGAGTCCAGGCAACCCCAAACTCTATACCTTCCAGTTGGAAGAGAAGGAATTCAGGAATAGAGAGCATGCACCACCTAGGTTTTACAAACAGAGGAGGTAAAAGCAGACAGATGGGGGTGCTCTCCACTCCTGCTCAGCCTGCAGTGCAAAAGGCTTTTGGGAACCTTCATCTAAGTAGGTCGTTCATGGCACATCAGGAGTCCCAGAACACTCGTGTTCTTCTCCTATCCTATCATTCATCACAGCCACATTCTTTATTACAATATTTGTTTGCCTTTCCTCCTCTAAGCTCCATGAAGGCAAACAGTATGTCCAAGACATACTCTAATTTCCTGGGGCTGTTGTAGCCAATAACCACAAAGTGGATCTTTGGAGAAAAGTTTTGGAGGCTAGAAGTCCAAAATCAAGGTGTTCAACAGAGACTGTGTTACCTCTTGAGGCCCCAAAAAGTGAAGAATCAGTTCTGTGTCTCTTTCAGTTTTCAGTGGCTCTACGTATTCCTTGATTCCTGATTACATTATTTCAGTTTCTGCCTCCAAGGTCATGTTGCCTCCTCCTGTATATGTATGCTCTGTATCTTGTCCTATTCTGTTTCTTTTTTGTTGTTGTTGTTGTTGTTAGAGAGGTTTTTTTGCTATAGGGCGTGTGCACTCACCAGAAAGACAGAGAGAGACAGAGAGATAGAAAGTGAGACATCACTGCCCAGGGGGGATGACCACACCGAAATTCCAAAAAAATCGTCTACTCCTTTGAAGGAAAAGAACAACAGGGAAACTAAAGGCATTTTCTTTATATGTCTATATCTATGTGTTTTAATATATTTTAGTTTTAAAAAAAACCATATACACAAAAAGTGGTTGCTCTTTTTTTTTTTTTTTTTTTTTTTTTTTGAGAGGTTTTTGCTATAGAGCTCATGTGCTCGCCAGTAAGACAGAGACAGAGAGACAGAAAGCTAGAAATCACACACACACACACCCCCCCCCAGGGGGATGGCCATGCCGCAATCATTTCTACTCCATTCTCCTCTCGGGATCTTGGGCACAAACGCACACATGCCCGGCATGAGTTTAAGCCACCGGGTCTGGGACTTGAACCACGATCATCTACATATGAGTCCAGCGACATATCCATTACTCCAACTGCTGGTCCCCCTATTCTGTTTCTTACAGATATACTTGTTGTTTGATTTACGACCCACTTGGATAATCAAAATGATCTCACCTCAGTGTTCTTAACTTAATCACATCTACAAAGACCCTTTTCCCAAATAAGGTCACATTCACTGTAAAAGATAGTATTTACAGGTTCTGAGCATTAGGACATGAACATATTTGGGGAGCTACCATTACACCAACCATTTCAAAACCAGTTCTTTGCATGGAGTCTGGTCTGTATAAGTGATCCAGAAACATTTATGGAAAGGCAGAACAAATGCTCGATGCTCCTTTCCTCAGCTTCTTTTCTTTTTAGCTATCGGTCAAGGGTCTCACCCCTGGTCTAATAGTCCCAGGCTGAATCCCTGCTCTATTATCTAATCCTGTACTTTGCCATCCACAAGGTGCTTCACGTTCTCTGCTGTACACTGTTAGTGCTGCAAAGTATTTTAGGGATCACCATGGCCATGAGAGCTCCCACAATTCCATATTTTACAGGCCAGCACAGTGAAAAACCATTTTCAAAAAGAAGGGAAGTGGGCTGATACAGGTTTGCCAATGTTGTACTTTGCCAAATACTGATTTTTTAAAGGACATTATCTACCATAATATGTTCATGAGATAAAGTGATATCAGTAAACCTGTAGGAAGAACTTTATTTCAGAGTACAGAAAAGTTTGTGATTTTTTAGGAACACTGCTAACACGGTCTATTGTTATGACCTACACTGATCTAACGGTTCATGTTGATTTAGACCAACCACTTCATCTTAAAGATGGAGAAAACAAGGCTCAAAGACATGACTTTTCAAAGGTCATAGAATTGAATGAGGAATAGAAGTTAGCTATGTTGATAGTTAATGATAATTACCACCCTAATAACAGTAAGGTCATTAGTAGTAGCAACAGCTCTGTAAGAGCTTTTCATCATTACACGTGGATACTGTGTTTTGTTTTGTTTCAGGTTTTACCATAAGCATATGTACTCGCCAAAGAGAGAAAGTGAGAGGGAAACTGAGGAATCACCTCCCACCCCCCAGAGGGAATGGCCATGTTGCAATCTCTTTTCCTCCAATCTCCTCTTGGGATTTTTGGACACATATGCACACATAAATGGCATAATTTTTAAGTCACCAGGGTCCAGGACTCGAACCACAAAATCAGCTGTATGGGATCCAGCTGCCTTAATCTCCATGCCACCTGCTGGCCCTGCAAGGTGGTTTTTAATGACATTTTATAGATATTAACTATAATAAGAACTACTTTTCACTGCGTATCACTCTGAGCTAGAATTCAATCAGGAATTTTCCTAGAGAAGCAAACAGCCGATTAGTTCAGGGCATGAACATTCCAGCCAACCTGCCTGAGTTTGAATTCTGACTCTGCTATTAGGAGGCAACCCTAAGCCAGTGATTAAATCTGCTCTGAGCCTTGGTTTTCTCATCTGTCCATTGAGAATAGTGATAGTAAAAATAGTACTTATCGAAAGGGAATATTGTGAGAAATTTAAAAATAATCTATCTAGAGGACTTAGAACAGCACTAGACACAGTAAATATTTAGTAAATATAAACCTGGTATTATTATATGAACCATCCAGTTGATTCTTACAACTCAATCATTATTATCCATATTGCCAAAAGAGAAACAGGCTCAAGGAGCCTAAGTAACTGACTAAATCACGCAAGTATTGGGTCATTGGAAAAATCCTGATGTGTTAACACACGACCCAATAGGAGGTTGCCCAGGAGTTCTTGCTATTCCCACAAAACCTCCACTTCCTCTTTAC
>NW_006159849.1:4577191-4609453 GCF_000334495.1 Tupaia belangeri chinensis
CATATCTGCCTTAACAATGGACTTGAGCCCTCTTTGGGTGACAGTTCAAATAAACACTGGGATATCTGTACATTAATTATTATTATTATTATTATGACTATTTCAAAATGCAGATTAACAGCCTCTGTGATGAAGCTCTGTGTGCACCAGACCATGGAGCTGGAAGCCACAGGCTAAATGCAGTCCAAGTCCCTGGCCTGGTCAGCCTGAACACATGCCAGGTATATACACATATGCCCTGAATTCTGGCAGGCTGGAAGACTGAATGGGATTGTGGCATGATCAAGTCCTATGGAGGATGCTTCTCTCTGTCTCTCTCTCATGCACACAGTAGGCTCTATCACGAAAAAAAGGAAGGCAGGAAGGATAAATTAAATGTACTGGGGATAATTAATATATTAATTAAATGCATTAACAATTCAAGCCGAACCATTTTAAATGAACTGCATGATTCCAATTCTGTACCAGAATTTTATTTTTTCTCTTAGATGTTTATGTTTTAATGAATGTGGCACTTCCTTTTCCTAAAGCAGAGCTAAGGTATTTAAAAAGTACAAGTAGATAAGGAATGTTACACAACAACTAAGAAAATAGAACTCCACACAAATACCTATAAAGTGGCTTCGATATTAGAAGTGGAAATCAAATTGAAATTAAAGCAATAACTAAATTCAATGGTTCTAATTCAGATTTCTAAGATTGCCCTGCAGAGGGTTCCAGTTACCATTTCCTGGCTTCTCATTACAGTCAAAGAACAGTGCTATGAGGACACATTATACATTTTCCTAGGAGAACCATTCCGGGCTTTCCTCCATGATACTACTGTAACCTGTTGGGCACGATAGATCCTCCCTTCCAATTACTGGTGCAAAGCAAAATGTTTTAACGTCGCTCAGTGTTCAAAACTAAGGAAAGTCTTTGAACTTAAAGAATCCAGCCACCTGAGACTCTGAAAAGATGTAAATTACAGCTATGGAAATCATCACATGGATGCACACAGGTTGTCCATGTGGAAAGGATACAAAAACCTGGGTATGTATATTATAAAGAATGGTCTGGAGCCAGCAGGTGTTTAAGGTGCTGGACTCCCACATGGCAGACCATGTTTTGAGCCCCAGACCTGGTGTCTTGCAAATCTTGCTGGATACATGTGAATGTGTGCCCAAAATCCTGAGAGGAGAATGGAGGAGAATGGATTGTAGCATAGCCATCCCCTCTGCAAGGTGATTTCTCACTTTCTCCCTCTTTGCCTGTCTTTGGAAGCACACACACCCTATGGCAAAAACTGAAACAAACACACACATGCACACACAAACAAAAAAGGTCTGTGCTAAACATCTCTTTGCAAACTACTTGTTAGGAGAGAAGAGTACTTTTGTGTTTTAATGTAAACTGCTCAAAGATAGAGCAATGCCCTGCTTATTCTTGTACTTTATCCACTTAGCAGAGTGCCTCAACACAGAATCAGTGGAGTAGGTACACTGAAATTTTGAAAGGTGAAAAGGCACCCAGCACCTGGAGTCACTGGTGCAGAATTCTGAGATTCAACTCTGCCATTTGGTAATAAATATGGTCTTAGGAAGCATTTGGCCTTTTTGAGTCTTCCTTTTTCACTTGTAAAATGGATAATGATTGTGATACTCATCTTGCAGGATATTGATTATTAAGTGAATTGGTGATGTAAAAGTTGCTTTGCGCATTACATTATAAGAAAAATGTTTTTTCGGTTTTTGCCATAGGGCATGTGTGCTCTCCCGAGAGACAGAGAGCAACAATGAGAGGGAAAGTGAGAAATCAGCCCCAGAGGCAATGGCCATACTGTAATCCCTTCTCCTCCATTCTCCTCTTCGGATTTTGGGCATGCATGCACATGCACTGAGTGTGATTTTCAAACCACTGGTCTGGGATCCGAACAGTGATCAGCCATGTGGGAGTCTGGCACCGTAACCACCACACCACCAGCTGGCCCCAAGAAATTTGTTTTTATTAGCAGTTTGGCAATAGGGATCCAAGGTAAAAATAAGATTAATCATATACTTTTCTGAAGGTCAAGACTAGGAAATATCTTAATGGCAGGACACCTGGATGCAAGATTTTGGCATTACAAATTTATCTTCAACGCAGTGACAAATATTTATTTCCAGACTTCTAATGACAACATCAGAGAAAATTACTGTTAGGTTTTCAGAAAAGTTGGGACACATTTTTGCTTAGAAAAACAGAAAACAACCAATAAATAAGTAGGAAGTTATATCTTCTTATATTATAGAAGGTTGCTTGGATTTTACTTCTTTGTTTTTATTTAAAAGATAATTTTTGTTTAAAATTATAGTAACATGTTTGTAATATCTAATTTACTTAACACAGAAAGATGAAATAAAAATAACTTATGATGTTATTACTAAGAGATGACCTCATGAATAATATTAGCTGTAGTGGTCTTTCACTTTTACAGTATTAGCTATAATCTACCATTATTCATGTACTTGAGCATAAGATGAACCATGCAGTATACACTGTTTTGCCTATAACAATATGTTGGGTATGCCTTTTCATGTTAACATATGCATGTTTTTAATATTATTTTAACAGAGGAATAGTTTTATGAGCATGTGGGGTAATTTATTTACCAGCAACATCTTCTACACATTCATTTCCAATGATTTTTATCATAAAAATGAATACAGTTTACATAAATATTTTCATCCTTTCATCATTTTTCCTTAGAATAAGTTCTTCAGTGTGAAATTATTAGACAGTAAATTTTTAATAGAGACTTTATATGTGAATTTTTAAGGATACATGGATGTTTAAGGATATTAAGACATACTGCCAAATTAAACTACAAAATAATACTAATTTACACTCCTACTAGCACTGTTCCAAACTACCAGTTTCTATATATTCTCATGAACACACAGAGACATTTTTAAAAAGTTTGTCAATGCATGGCATTCCCTTTTGAAAAAGCAATGTAATACACTGTAAAGTTATATGTAATCCAATGTAATATAAAGAAGATTAAGATGATAATAAAAATAAAAAAAAAAACTTTGTCAATATGAGAAATAAAGATTGTTATTTGATTTCTGCTTTAAATATCTTTCCTTTGATTACCAGATTGTATAATTTTCAATATTTATCAGCCACTTAAATTTCTTCTGTGAAAGAGAATGTTCAGTCTCTTAATTTCAATTTTGATATTCATATTTTTAAAAGAATAATTTATAAAAGTAAAGTGGGCACCTTTAAAATAGTTCCCAATGATCTTTGCTTCTTAGGATTCATATACTTGTGTAATCACTTCCCCTTGATTGTGGGCTGGAAATAGTGACTCACTTAGAATGACTTTAACATGGCAAAATTAATGAGATGTCGTTTCTTTTTCTGTTAGTGGTGTTGTTTAAAAGTTTTACTTATTTCTTCTGCAAATGACAGAGACTGAGAGAAAGACAGAAAGACAAGCATTCCCAATAGAGTCAAGGGTGTGATCCATCTCCAGCCTCAGCCAGTCCCAGATCATGGACATGCACATGCCCAGTGTACTCAGGGAGGTCTCTGGATGCAAATCTGGAACCTTCCCATGGGGTGAGCCTCACAGAAAATCATATTTTCCCACTGTGCCACAGCCCACCCTCATGGGTTGTCACTTCTGAACTTAGGTTACAAAAGACTGTAATATCTATATCGCTCACCTCTTTTCTCTCTCTTTTCCTATTTCAAAGCCTCCACTCTGGGAGAACGAAGCTGCCATGTAGTGATTAGCCCTGGGGAGTTATCTATGTGGCAAAGAATTAATGTCTCCAACTAATAGCCAATGAGGAAGATGTGAAATTTCCCAGGAGCCACGTGAATGAGCCAGAAAGTGGATATTTCAAGATGTGCCAAGGGTCACATGAGTGACTTTAGAAGCAAATCTTTTCCTAGTAGAGCCTTGAAATGACTGAAGCCCCAGCTGACATTTTGATTACAGCTTTATTAAAAATAAACTATACACAGAACCTCTAAGAGAACAGGTTTTTGTTGTTTCAATACACTAAGTATTAGGATAATTTGTTACACAGCAATAGATAACAGATACAAGGAGCTTTACAACAATACAACATACCGGGATTTTAGAGCCTCACACCTAAAAATGGTGCATAAAACACATGACATGTATCTTAGTGCATATATGAGCTGCCAGGAAAATAAATAAATCCTCAGAGACTAGAAATGACAAGGGGTGAAAATCCAGTAGTCGATAGGCAAGTATTATAGTCTGTTTTGCCCTGGAGATGTCTGCCAGTCTCTAGTGGCTTAGGTCCTAGATTTTAATGATCTAATGACAGAGGCAAAGCCTTGGGCCAAAGCAGTTTAGGAAGTCTGATTGGAACTCTCCTCCTATCCACATCACACAGAAAGTGTGACACGCTCAGTGGGTGACCAAAAAAAATCTACTCCACAGAAGAGAACAGTTATATATATCTTTGGCTTGACCCTTATTAGAGCTAAAAAAGTTCAAAATATTAAAGTTGCCTATTAAAATGTCAAGCCAGAAATACTAATTGTGTGACACACAAAATCCTAAACTAAAATTGAGTTTAAAATCTTCCTTGGTTGATAATTCTCCAAGGTGCTTAGCAAAAATAAATGCAAATTCTTTCTGGAGGAACATACTTCACACATATGCCTAAAAGAGTTTCCATAAATCTATACATAAAAGTCCCAAAGCACAAGAACTCAAAAACTCACTGAACACAGAAGGAAACAAACCACCATGAGCAAGGGCCAGGAAAAATAACAAAGTACATTATCAGACCTATAAAACTGATAGATGATGAAACAATTGAACCAGAATATAAAATTAGTATATTTTATTTTTGCAGAAAAAAGGAGCATGTTAAATGTATGATGAAAGAACACAAACTATCAAAATAGACCAGAAATACTTGAAAAGAGACTAGAATTTTTAGAAATGTAAAATACAATAATTTACATTAAAAGTTAATAGGTAGGATAAACAGAAGTTTATTCACAACTAAAGAGGAAATATAAAAAACAGATTTGAAAAATTTCAGAGAATATGCCACATACAAACAGAAATACACCATATAAAATAGAAGTTAATAGTTATAGACAATAGAGTGAAAAAGACACTAACACGATTGGGTTTCTAGAAGGAGGTAACAGAATGTGGAAGAGGTGACATTGGGTAAGGCAATGAATGAGAACTTTTCAGCAATGATCAAAGACATCAGTTAGGGAAGCCAATGATTTTCAATTAGTTCAATAAATAAAAAGACATGCAATCTTAGACATCAAAATAAAATACTAGGGAGCCAGCAGGTAGCATGGAGGTTAATGGCACTGGACTCCCACATGGCTGACCACAGTTCGAGTCCCAGACCTGGCGGCTTGCTTTCTCACTTGCCCTGGTTTTGTTTCTCTCTCACTCTGTCCCTCTCTGGTCAAATTTAATTAAGTAAATAAAGTTAAATAAAATAATTACTTAAAAAATAAAATACTAGATACAAAATTATGGAATACTAGTATAGAACACTAAATACTATACTAATGCCATACATAATATTTAGAACAGAATACTAAGAAAAAATGAATAACTTATGAGCAGCCAGAAAGAACACAAAATTAAATGAGCAACAATAAGGGTACTTCAAAAAATTTCTGGAAAAATAGAATTAAAGTACAAGTCTATTTTGGTGCAATTTTTTTTTGAAATTCATGAAGTGTTATTCTATTATATGCATACATTATCTATGAGCTTTTGGAAGACCTTTTCTATAACTAGACTGACAGCAAATTGTATTAGTTTACTAATGGTGTTGTGACAAATTACCACAAGTTATTGAGTGAGAAAAAAGTACACATTTCTTTTTTTTGGAGAGTTTTGTTGTTGTTGTTACAGGGTGCTTGTTGCATGCATGCACACACGCCCTGTGTCAGTTTAAGCCACCAGGTCCGGGACTCCAATCGTGATCTGTTAGGTGGGAGTCCAGCGCCATAACCATTACATCAACTGCTGGTCCCTACACATTTTGTTTTTTAAAGGTCTGGAGGTCAAAATTTCAAAATTAATCTAATGGGACTAAAATCAAGGTATCAGCAGGGCAGGTCACTCGTGAATATTTCAGAGAAAAACCTGTTCCTTGTCCCTTTAGTTCCTAGAGGCTTCCAGCACCCCTCGGCTACAACACTCCAATCTCTACTCCTGTCATCACATTTTCTTGATTTGATCCTCTTACCTACCTCTTATAATGATCTTGTGATTATTGAGTCATGTGAATAATCCAAGATAAGCATCTCATTTCAAGACTTTTAATGTACTCACATCTACAGAGTCCCTTAAACTTGCTCATATCTATAATGTCCCTTTTAATGTATGTGTAGGTTCCAGGGATTACAATGTAGACATTCTGTCCATACCATAATTTTACCTACTACAGAAACATCAGAAGATGAAAGACAGTGGTATAATCTGTAAAAAAACAAACAAACAAAAAAAAAAAAAAAAAAAAAAAAACCTGATACCTGGATTTCTAAATCTGGTGAAACCACCACTTTTCAAAAATTCTCTTTTTATGTAAGTTTTCTATAGGGCACATGCACTTGCTAGAAATGGGGAGAGAGAGAGAGAAAAATGTGAAAGCACCCACTAAAAGGGGTATGACAATACCACAATCTCTTCTCTCCCAATCTCTTTTTTGGTACTTTAGGTACACGTATACATGTGCCTCACATTGTTTTCACAACCCTGGGTCCAGGACCTGAACTACACAATTGGTCATGTGGGATCCGGCCACCTTAACCAGCACCCCACCAGCTGGTCCAGGTTAAACCATCTTTCTTTCTTTCTTTTTCTTCTTCTTCTTCTTCTTCTTCTTTTTTTTTTTTTTTTAACGCTTTTTGCCATAGGTTGTGTGCTCTTGCCAGAGGGGGACAAAGAGACAGAGAGAAAAGTGAGAAATCACCGCCTAGGAAGGATAGCCACAATGTAATCCTTTCTCCTTCATTCTCCTCTCAAGATTTTTTGAGCATACACACATATGCTTCCAGCATGATTTTCAATCCATTGAGTTTAGAACTTGAACAGTGATCAACCATGTGGGGAGACCAGCACCTTAACCACCATGCCACCTGCTAGCCTGTGTAATCACTTCTTTCTTATTCTTATTTAAATTTATTTATTTACATTCATTCACTGTACATCATTACAACATACAAAATGAGATTTTCCATCCAGAGTACACTGTATATTGGCTCAATCAAGCACATCAACATACGTGTTATCATCAACAAATAATTTTCCATTTCTTGTTTCCTGTAGGTTTTGCTTTTTTTCCCCACCCTAACCACTTCTTAAGAAAAGAGCAAAATAAAGATATTTTTCAAAGTAACTAAAATAGAGGGATTTTGCTCTCTAACTCACCAAAGAAATTTCTAAAAGATAAACTTTTTTTTTTTTAAAAAAAATGAACCTTGTAAAAAGAGAAAATAACCCCAGAGGAAAATAATACAGAAAGAATGATAAGCAAAGACATCACTAATACAGAGGAGGATTTATACAAACATTAACTGAATAAAACAATAATATAACATGAGGCAAATACCTTCAGACAAATGAAAACTAAAAAAAGAAGCCAAAATAATCCACACATATTAGAACTTAACAAATGCAGCAAAAGCAGTGTCAAGAGGAAAATTTATAGCTACAAAATCTTGATTCAAAAAGAAGAAAGATTTCAAACAAATAACCTATCCTTGTACTTTAAGGAACTAGAAAAAGAATAAACTGCACACAAACTAGCAAAAGGAAAGAAATAATAAAGATTAAAGCAAAGTTAAGCAAAATAGAGAATAGAAAAAAGAGAAGGAATTTAACAAACCAAGATTTGACTTTTCAAAAAGATCAACAAAATTTATAAAGCTTTAGCTAAACAGTCTGGGAAAGAAATGGAGAAGCCTCAAATAACTAACGTGTGAAACAAAATAGGGACTACTATTGTCAATTTTACAGAAATGAAAATGATTGTAAGAAAAAGTTATGAACACTCATACACCAAAAAACTGAGTAACCTACATGAAATAAATAAATTCCTAGAAACAACCTACTAAGTCTGAATCAAAGAAGTAACAAATTTGTAACTAGTAAGGAGATTGAATAAAATATTAAAAACCTTCCAACAAAGAAATGTGCAGGAACAGATGACATCACTGATCAATTTTACCAAATATTTAATGAAGAATTAACACCAATCCTCCTAAAACTTCTACAAAAAAACTGACAAGGGAAAATTTCCACACTCATTCTACCAAGCAGGCATTAGCCTAATACCAAACCTAAACAAAGACAAATGTAAGAAAAGAGAAGTAAAGACCAATATCCCTGGTAAATAGTGATACGAAAATCCCCAACAAAATATTAGCAATCTGTGTTAAAGAGTACGTTGAAAGGGTTATACACCCTGACTAAGTGGGATTTCTTTTTGGAACACAAGTATGCCTAGCTATAATAAAATGGATCAATGTAATACACCATAGTAACAGAATGATAGATAAAAACCCTCAATCATCTCAATTGAAGAAAAGCATTTGACAATATTCTATACTCTTTTAAGATAAAAACACTTAAGAAATGAAGAACAGGAGAAAATCTCCTCAACATAATAAAGGGTACAGCTAATATCACACTCAGCTGAGAAAAATGGAAAGTTCTTGCTCTAAAATCTGGAGTAAAACAAAGCTGCTGCTTTCACTACTCCTAGTCAATGCAGTGCTTGAAGTCCTAGCCAGGGCAATTAGGCAAGGAAAAGAACTAAAAGCATCCAACTTGGAAAGGAAAAAGGGGAAGTATCTCTATTTGCAGATGGCATGATCTTATTCCTAGAAAACCCTAAGATTACACATACACACAATCCTGTTAGAACTAGTAAACAAATTAAGCAAAAATTGCAAGATATGAAATTAACAAAGTTTTGTATTAATAGCATTTCTATATATGAACAACGAATGACCCAAGAAAAAAATGAAGAAAATAATTCCATTAACAAATGCATCAGTAGTAATAAAACACTTACGAATAAACTAAGGAGACCAAAAACTTGTACACTGAAAGCTATAAAATGTTGCTGATAGAAATGAAGGAAAATACAAATAAAATGGAAAGATATCTATGTATATGGATTGGAAAACATTGTTGCTAAGATGTCAATACCGGGCCAACAGGTGGCATGGAGGTTAAGGCACTGGATCCCAAGGTACACATAGCTGACTATGTGTTTCACATCTGGACCTGGCAGCTTGAAAATCATGCACATATATTTGCATGTGTGCCCCAAGTCTCAAGAGGAACCTAGAGGAGAAGAGACTGTGGAGTGGCCATCTCCAAGGGAGTGAGTTCTTACTCCCCATCCCTGTGTCTCTCTGGTGAGTACACTCACCATACAGCAAAAAAAAAAAAAAAAAAAAAAAAAAAAAAAAAAAGGAAAGGAAAAAAAAGTCAATGCTATGCAATACAAAGATTTAATGAGATTCCTATCAAAATCCTAGTGGCATTTTTGCAAAATATAAAAATTCTTCCTAAAATGTACTTGGAAAATACCAAGGGACCTCAAATACTCAATCTTGAAAGAAGTAAACAAAGTTAGAGATCTAACTCTTTCAGATTTCAAAACTGATTATAAAGTTACAGTAGTCAAAATTGTACAGTACTGGAACAAAGTCAGACAAATAGACAAATAGAATAGAATAGAAAGCCCAGAAATAAACCCTCACATACTGGTCAAGTCATTTTTGATGAGAGTACTAAGCTCCTTCAAAGCAGAAACAAAAACAAAACAGTATTTTCAACAATTAGAACTGGGAAAACTGAATATACAAAGTCTGAAGCTGGGGGACCAGCAGGTGGTGTGGTGGTTAAGGCTCTAGACTCCCACAGAGTCCAGAGATAACTGCAGTATGAGTCCCTGACTGGGCAGCTCGCTTTCTCACTTTTTCCCTCTATCTCTCTCCCTGATGAGTGCACATGCACTATAGCAATTTAATAATAATAATAATAATAATAAATAAAATTAAATAAATAATGATTTTTTTAAAAAGATTGCGGTTGGACCCTTACACCATATGAAGAAAGAACACTAAATGTAACGCACAAAACTAAAAACCTCTTAGAAACAAATGTATGGCAAAACTTTATGACATTGATTTTGGCAGCAGTTTCTTAGATATAACACCAAAGTCACAGGCAAAAAAAAAAAAAAAAAAGCCCCCCCATGAAAATTTTTAAAAAATGTACCCTCCCCATGAAAATTTTTAAAAAATGTGAATCAAAGGGCCAGCCCATGGCCTAGTGGTTCAGGTGGCTAGATTCCACATGGCCAATTACATAGCTCAAGTTCTGGAGTCAGTAGCTTGGCAAGCACATCAGTACATGTGTGTAAGGGCTCAAAATCCCCAAAAGAGGAAGAAATGCAGGAGAAGAGATTGTAGCATGACCATTCCTCTGCCATCCCCACCTCAGGCAAGCATATGCATCCTCTAGCAAAAACTTTTTAAAATGTGAACCAAAAGACTATATCAATAGAGTAAAAAGCCAAACCACAGAACTGGAGAAAATATTTGCTATTCATATAACTGATACAGGGTAATATCCAGGATATGTAGGAAATTCCTATATATAAAACTCCACAGCGACAAACAACCCAGTTCAAAATAAACAAATGACTTGAATAGACATTTCTCCAAAGGAGATATGTAAGTGCCCAATAAGCACATGAAAAGATGTTTGACATTACAATTGTTAGGAAATGCATAGCAAAACAATATGATACAACTTCTCATCCATTAGGATTACTACTCTAAAAACTCAAACGGTGGACTAGCAGATGGCATAATGGTTATATCGCTGGACTCCCATGTAGGTGACTGCAGATCAAATCCTGGCCCCAGTGGCTTAAAACTCAGGGTGGGCACGTGTGTGCATGCCCAACATCCCTAGAAGAGACTGGAAGAGAAGGGATTGCAGCATGGCCATGCCCCCTGGGGGGTGATTTATTGCTTTCTGTCTCTCTGTTTCTATCTCTCCAGTGAGTGCATGTGCCCTACAGCAAAAAATTCTCTAAAAAATAAAATAAAAATCTCAAATGGAAAAATAAGAAGTGTTGACAAGAATGTGGAGAAATTGAAACTGTTGTTGATAGGAAAGTAAAATGGTACAGTCACTACTCTGTGCAGTTCTCATAAAAAAATTAAAAGCAGAATAATTATGTGTCCCAGTATTTCTACTTCCAATTAAATATTCAAAAAAATATATTGAAAGTAGGGTCTCAAATACACATTTGTACATTCATGTTATAGCAGCATTAATTAGAAAAACAGAAATATGGAAGTGACCCAAGTGTCCATCAATGGATGAATGGGTAAGTGAAATACAGTATGTAAATGCAATGGAAGATTATTCAGCTTTATAAAGGAAAGAAATTCTGACACAGGCTACAACATAAATGAACCCTAAGAGCATAAGACTAAGCAAAACAAGCCAGTCACAGAAAGACAAAAACTGTGTAAATCCACTTACATGAGATACTTACAGTAGCCAAAATCATAGCGAGAGAGTACAATGATGATTTCCAGGAAGAGAGAGGAGGTAGGATAGAGTGCTATAGTTTAATGAATACAGAGTTTCAGTTTCACAAGATAAAAAGAGCTATGGCAATGGTGGTGCTAATGGTCACACATTATGAATGTGTTTAATAGCACTGACCTAAAATTTAAAGTGGCTAAGATAGTAAACTTAAACTTTATGTGTATTTCACCACAAAATAATTGAAAAAAGAAAAGATGTTGGCTTTTATCAAAATACTTTTCTATAACATGTGTAGTTCCCTTCTCTACCTTATGGGCAGATTATATTATTCAACTTCTTTATTTGAACTGTGTTTATAGTCTTCAAATAAAAACAAATTGTCATGCATTATTTTTCAAATATACTGATGGATTCTAGCTGGTAACATTTAATTTGGGAGTCTGACACCTATAATCATAGGGTCAATTGATACATTTTATTACCATTTCTTTGGCTTTGGTTTCTAGGATATGTTAACTTCGTAAAGTAAACTAGGGAGTTTTCTTTTTCTGTGTTCTGGAAATATTTATATAAAGAGAAATACCTATTTTTTGAAGGCTTGAGCATTTTCTTATGGTATTATTTGGGTGTGAACATTTTTACAGTAATTTTCTAAAAACTATTAATATTTTCCCATGGTAAATGGTCTCTTCAGATTTTTTTTAAACCCATTTTACCTTTTTCACCTATCTCCATGGATAGAAGTTAAAACAAGCAAATAAACAAACAAATAAATAAATAAGCAAACAAATAAATAAGACTGGTTGCTTCATCACTTAAGTGATAAAGAATATAAGTAGGCTCAGAAGAGCAAAGACAATTCAGGAGGTAAGATACTCTTGAGGGTGCATGTGCGTGTGAGTCTGTCTATGTGGTATGTTATGTGCAATATATGTGTGATACAGGGTGTGGGATGTTTGTGGATGGATGTGTGATATGGATATGACTATGTGGTGTATGAGAGGTGGATGTTAGTAGTATACATACGTGTGTATGTGCATGTATGCACATGTATAGTGTAATAAAATAATTCTCTAACCTATAGGGCCTACTGTTCTCTGACCTTTTTGAGTCTTCAGAGATTACTCTGTGTCACTTGAACACTGGGATTTTCCATCAGAAGAATATTCCTTTGCTGCCCCAGATTGAAAACCTCACGTAAGTATTGCGCACCTAATCCCCTAAACACTAGGGCTCATGCTGGATACTGGAATATTCATGTTTGAAGAAGATTCTTGTGTCTTATTAAACTAACAGCAAAGGGTCTTTATCTTATTTGGGAGAAATTGAATGCTGATTTTGTGCCATACACATACAAATCACTTTACCTTAGTTATCTCAACTAGTCCCGATAGAAAAATATTAAATAAGCTATCTCTGTTTAAGATCTAAGATACTGCATACAAATAGACTTAAATAGACTTCAAATCACACAAGATTACTACAATATCACATTGAATTGAGAACCATTCAGTGAATAGGCTAGACTGCAACATTTTCTTAAAAAACAAACAGAAACCCAACAACAACAAAAAAAACTCTGTAGTATGAGTTTATAAAGTGATATATAAAATAATTCTTTGCATCCGACTAGGCTGTGTTCTCCTGCTATTTGCCCAGTAGCAATGTCATCATCAACACCTCCAGGTCTCCAGGTAATTGTGAGAGACAGGAAGCCCAAACAGGGCAGTCCTGGTATCCAGAAGACCCCAGTGAAACCAAGGACAGGAGTCTAAGGGCAGAAGAGAAAAAGGGTTGGATGATGTGGGAGGCACCCCCTGAAAACCTGAAGAAATACTTGGGGTGGGATTTTCAAATGGATAAAAATCCTATATTCACAGGCAAAAGAAAAGTCCAGACTCAAACTTTGAGACCAGCAGTTCCTAAATTTTAGCATATATCAGAATTACCTGGAGGACTATCAGAAGTCAGATCACTGGCCTATCACTAGAATCTTAGAGTGGTAGGTCTGGAGTGGACCTGAAAATTTGAATTTCTAACTAGTTCTCAGGGGATGCAAACACTGTTTGTCCTGGCTCCATGCTTTGGGAACTGCAGACTTTGATAATTACATTGTTCTCAGAACTGATACTTAACTATGGGATCCAGCACAAACCCTTGGTCATAGAGATGGGAGTCAGCTTAGTAGTAACCTAAAGACACGAGCTTCTTAAGAGAGAAATATCCCTTATCTCCAGAAATGACATTATTTCAGAAGGGAACCAATATCATTTGGTCCATTCATGTACAGGCTTAAGTTGCTTAATAATAGGGGTACGTGCTGAGAGATGCACTGTTGGGTGATTTTGTCAGTATGGGAACATCATAGCATGTACTACACAAACCTAGATGGAATATCCCACAACAAGCCAAGGCATAAAGGCATAGCCCACATTATCCTTATGGGATAACCCTTGTATATACAGTCCATCATCGTCAAACCATTGTCAGACAGCACATGACTATATTTCAAACTCTCTTTTTCTAAACTACAACTTACTATAAACAAAAAATCTACATTGCCGTGTAATTATAAATACATCACTGAAATAAAAATTTCACAAAATAATACTCATCCTTTTTGCCTGCAAGTTACTCTTGATCTAGTCTATCCTATTTTTTACAATATTGTATAAAACTCCAGCCAGCAGGTGGATGGTAGTTGAGGTGCTGGACTAACACATGGCCAACTGAGGTTTGAGTCCCTGTGTTGGTGGCTTGAGAATCATGCTGGGTATGTGTGAATGCATGCCCAGAATGAGAATGAAGAAGAAAGGATTATGGCATGGCCGCCCTTCACCGGGGGGATTTTTTGCTTCCCCTCTCATTGTCTTTCTGCCTGTCTCTCTTCCACAAGCATATGCACCCTATGCAATTAAAAAAAAAATACAGTATAAAACTCACTGAATAGTTTTCATGACTCACTAAAGGATCGCAACTGACAGTTTGAAAAATACTGTATTAAGGGCTGGATGAGGGAGGATCCATCCAATCAGTAATATGTGAGTTTTACTGTGCTGGAGGAAGGCATGATTAGGCTAAGATCAAACACAATGGGTCACGGCAACCCGCCACATCAGCTGAACTTACAAATGTAAGGTGCCACAGACCATCTTTTCCTGAAATTTTTAGTCATAAAGACTATTTCTGTTTCAGGCAAGTACTGTTCTAAAATTGGATATAATTTTATATTATGAAATATAAAATATTATTTAAAACCTAAAATAATATCAATAAGGGCATATTTTAATTAAATGTAAAATTACATATTAATACAGTATAATTAATTAAAAGCTCTATTTTTGCATTTGGAGTCTCCCCAATTAATTTAATAGCATAAATAAAATAAATAAAATAAAATAAATCCCAAACACTTACTTGTTAGTATTTACATAAATAGCATGATACATGCCTCCAAATAAGAAATTGCGGAAACTACGAATCATCTGAGCACACCTTAGAAATGAAGACACTTTTTCCCAATTGTACTGAAGGTATGTGGGTGGGTGAAGGCTGGCATTAGCTTAATAATCCACAGGTGTCTTATAATAAAATGAAAATAAATAGTGAAATTGTCATTGCGGGGGAAATTTAATTATTAATGAAGTCAGTTTTGCTTGTGAAATGACTTGGATGAAATAAATACATAATTTAATATGCCAAACCATGTGTACCAAAATAAACCAAAATACCACATCTGCAAGAAAACAAGCAAGGGTGGCTTGGTGGCTTCTCTTTAGCTACTACAAATAAATGATCTATTGATGTATATATCAGATGCATCTTTTACTGAGTTTTCTTTCCCAACATAATTGTTCGCTAAGCAGAGGACCTTTCAGTTAACCAAGTTGGTCAAGATGAAAATACAGACAGGGGAACTAGCAGTTAGCGTAATGGCTATGTCGCTGGACTCCCATGTAGTCGACCGCGGTTCGCGTCCAGGACCCGGTAGCTTAAAACTCACGCCAGGCATGTGTGCGTGCGTGCCCAAGATCCCGAGAGGACAATGGAGGAGAAGGGATTGCGGCGTGACCATCCCCCCTGGGGGATGATTTCTCGCTTTCTGTCTCTATGTCTCTCTCTGTCTGGCGAGCGCACGCGCCCTATAGCAAAAATCTCTCCAAAAAAAAAAAAAAAATACAGACAGGAAGAAATCTCTCCACATTCAGATATGAGAATAACCTGTAGACTGACAGAATGATGACTGTCAGCTAAACCTGAAGTGCCATTGCAGCTTCCAAAGAGAAAATTGGGAATGTGGTTAGACACTTAGAATGATCTTTTTACTGAATTAGAAGTACTTGTTCATCGAATCCCTCTGCCACTCTATATGTTCTCTAAAAAATGTTGTTCCAGAGAGCTGAGCCAGACTGAAGGTCAGACAACTTATGAAAGGTCAAAGCATCATAAAAGACCCACTTGACTCTGGTCACTTTGATTAGTCTGGATTCTTTTCTCAGAGGCTAGGTCAGTTCTGGAGCCCTCATTCCCCTAGGTGAGCCCAGGTATAGTTATTTTCCAGAGTGGGAAGAAGAAAAAAATAAGAAAGGACCAAGGCCAGCAGGTGGTGTGCTGGTTATGACTCTGGACTCACACGTGACTGCTCACAGTTTGAGTCCCAGATCTGAGGGCTTGAAATTCACCTGGGTGTATGTGCATGTGTCACCAAAATCCCAAGAGGAGAATGAAGGAGAAGGGATTGCAGCAAGGCCATCACCCCATGGGGGTGATTTCTCGTTTTCTGTCTCCCTAGCTCCCTAGCAGATACACATGCCCTATAGCAAAAAGCTCTCTCAAGGAAAAAGAGAGAGAGAAAGAGAAAGAACCATTGGAGCCCAAGGCAGAAAGTCATATAAGGCAGACCCCCAGTATAGCAGTTAAGGGTTATGTGGAGAGAGCTGGACCCCACATGGCCAACACTGTTCAGATTCTAGCTCCAGAGGCTTGAAAATCATATCTGGAAACCTAGAGGTGTGCAAAACACGATGGCACTGGCCATGAATATGACCAAGTTCTGTTCACACTAATGGATTGATTCATGGCATAGATTTAGAGCTGCTTCAGACTTGGAGTTTTGTCTTATAATGAAACGTTGTGCTCCTAGTAACTGGTTGGGCAGACTAAGATGAGGTTTATAGGAGGGCCAGTGAGAAAATGACACCAAAAGCTTTTGTAATCTAGCTTCATAGGTACTTTCGGTGGACAGTCATCATTCTGTCAGTCTACAGAGGTTATTCTCATATCTCAATGTGGATACGAACTACTTGGATATCTTGTCAAAATGCAGATTCTGATCTGGTAGGTCTGAGGTGGGGCCAGAGGTTATTTCCTATCTAGCTCCCAGGAGATGCTGATGCTGCTGACCTGACCTCACTTTAAATAAACGGGTCCTAAAGAATTTTTTGAATTTTTATGAAGTGCCCCACATTGTCCAATTCTTAAATACTTTGCCTTTAGAAGCCAGAAGTGGAGTAATTTTCCAACTATGTATCTATATTAATTATCACACAAGTTTATACATTACATCCTCCTTAATTCACTGTCACTTGAAAAGAGAAAATTCAAGATTTTACTTAGACATCTTGGTATTTTTCAGAGATTACCAAAACCCAGCTTTTTAGATAGAAATCAACAGTATAGACAGCTCTCTGTAACCATCGGTTCCACATGCATAGAATTACTCAATCATGAATCAAAAATATTTGGAAAAAAACGTAAATACATATAAGACAACAACAAAATAATATGAACTTAAAAACAATACAACACTATTTATATAGCACTTATGTTACATTATATAGCATTTATATTATAAATAACCTAAAGATGATTTCAAGTACATGGGAGAGAAATGTCATCAATACACCTGACTAGGAGAACCCAGGGTTACCCTCTTCTAACAAGAAGGAACAAAACAAAAAATAAATGCATTTCAAGTGAAGAATCTGAAGGGGAGCACTGGAATTCATCAGCGAAATGAGAAAATCACCTTCCCAGAGATGATCCAGGAGCTGGAAGAGACTCCCCACTGCTGGGAAAGGATAAGCAAAAGATCCCCAGCAGTCCCCATTACTACCATAGATGACAGCAATCCTAGCCGTGTGAGATTCACCAGTCCCCACAGTTCCTGAACTCACTGAATTTCTTGAATTCCAGAAAGCTTAATGACTCCAGAAAGGGAATGTGCCCACAGTTGCCCACACTCCTCAGGATTCCAAACTACTACAACAGGGCACCATTTTGAGAGCAGGACACTGCTGGACTAAAGCCTGCCCAAAGAACCAATAGCTCCATATGTTGCCCCATCCCTTGAGCCTTACTAATACCACATCAAGGTAACATAAACAGTTACACTACTGTCACTCCAGCTAGACTGAGAAGTAAGGCCAAGACTGCAGCACCTTGGTCCACATAATACCACAACTCCAGACACAGATAGCCCACCACATTGTGGAGGACACCCTTGGGACATGATGAGCTGACATGCATGATTCTTGGTTCTTCATTTCTCCAGGGCACATGCACACCTGGGAGGAACTGCTGGCTAACTCCTTCAGCCCTTGCAACTGCTGATGAATGTACTCTCAAATCTCTAGTCTGCAAGGACTTATGAACACTCCCAGGGCCTGTGGGTCATCTCCATAAGCTCATGCTACCATATATGACCATTACCTGACCCCTGCCAGGACTGTGGGACCTCATGTATACTTACCAGGGACCACTCTCCTGGTAACCACTGTCTCCAGCAAAACTGTACCATTTACACTGAAAATATTTGCAGAACAGACTAGAAAAGCACTCACAGACACCACTGAAGTTGATTATAGGGAAACAAAAATCAAAGACAACACTACTGTGCTCACATAAAAACAAAGTACCCTGTTAAACTGACACTACAGGACACATCTTTGGGAAAAAGTTTTCTCTAAGAAAGGTACTCCATTGAACAGAAACAGGAGGATGTTTCACCAGATGCAAGATACCAATGTAGGCATTTAAGAAACATAAGCAAACCAAAAAAATGCAATTCCTCCAGAGAAACACGATTTTTCAGCAATAGACCTCCAAGCAGAAAGAAATCTTGGAAATATCTGAGAAGAAATTAAAAATAATGATCCTTAGAAAACTCAGCAAGATGCAAGAGAATACAGATAGACAACTTCTTAAAAATCAGGAAAACAATTCATAACCTGAATAAAAAATTCAACAAAGAGATAGAAATGATAAAAAAAAAAGAAACAAAAACTTTGGAAGTGATTAACTCAATTAACAAAATTTTAAAATGCAATAGTAAGCTTCAACAGCAGATTAGACCAAGCAGAAGAAAGAATCTCTGAACTTGAAGATAGGTCTTTTTAAATTGTCCTATCAAAGGGGAAAAAAATGAAAAAGAATGAACACAGTTTATGGGACTACTGGGATATCAAATAGCAAACAAATATTTGCACTATGAGAATTCCAGAAGAAACAGAAACAGGGATAGGAAATTTATTTAACAAAATAATTGCTGAAAACTTCCCAAGTCTTAAAGAGATATGAACATCCAGATATAAGAAAACAACCTACCTCCAAACAAATTCAATCCAAAGAAATTCTCACTGAAGCACATTATAAATTAAACTGCCCAAGTCAATGACAAAAAGAGAATTTTGCAAATGACAAGAGAAAAGCTTCAAGTAACATATAAAGGAATTTCCATTGTACTAATAGTGACCTTGAAAGCAGAAACTCTGAAAACCAGGAAACAAAGGGATGATATATCAAATTCCTAAAAGAAAAAGAAGCTAGCCAAAAATCCTATACCCAGCAAAGCTGTCCTTCAGAAATGAAGTCTTTCCCAGGTAATAAAAACAGAATTAACTAGACTACCACTAGACCACCCTTAAAGAAATACATGATGGAGTCCTGTATCTGGAAGCAAAAAGACAATAACTACTATTACGTAAACAAACAAAAGTATAAAATTTACTGTAGAAAGAGAATGGGAGTGCCAGCCCCATAGCCTAGTGATTAAGGGAGCCAGATTCCACATAGTCAACTGTGGTTCACATCCTAGCCCTGGCAGCTTGAAGAACATGGGTAAATGTGCATGCATGCCCCATATCACAACAGTTTGGAGTTTGGAAAAAGAAAAAGGAGAAAGGATTGTGTCAAAACCATACCCCACTAGGGAGCAGTCTTTCTCTCTCTCTCTCTCTCTCTCTCCCCCCCCCCTCTCCTTGGTGAATGCACATGCCCTCTTGTAATTGATATAAAAAAAACAAAGTCAAAAAAAGAAAGAGAAGAGAATCAAATTTTATCACTATAGAAAATTCCCAAAGTATAAAGATAAACAACAAAAATGAAACAAAGGTTCATACAACAAACAGAAAACAATTAATAAAATGAAATAAGTAAATTAATTCTGACTGTAAATGGGATAAGTTCCTCTATGAAAAGATATAGAATGGTTGGATGGCTAAAACAAACAAACAAACAAACAAGTCTCAGTATGTACTGCCTATAAGAAACTCACTTAAGTTATAAACATACACATAGACTAAAAAATGAAAGGACGAAAAAAGTATTTCCTATAATTGTAAACCAAAATCATATGGGAGTAGCTTAATTGTATCATGAAATATACTTTAAATCAAAAATTATAAAAAGAAACAAAGAAGGTCATTATGTAATGATAAAGGATTCAATTCAGCAAGAGAAAATAACAGTAAATAAATATGCACCTAACACCAGAGAGTCCAAATATATAAAGCAAACATTAACAGATATGAAGGGAGAAAGAGATCCCAGTACAATATAATAGTTGGAGACTTCAACACTCCACTCAGAATTGGATAGATCTCTAAGGAGAAAAATCAGTAAAGAAACAGGGAAATTAAATAGTACTATAAACCAAATAGACCTAATAGACATTTACAGAACATTTTATCCAATAGCTTGAGAATACCCTTTCTTCAATCAACACAGGGAACATTCTCTAGCATAGATCAAATGTTAGGATACAAAACAAGTCTCAACAGACGTTTACAAATTGAAATTATATCTGGAATGTTTTCTGATCACAATAGAATTTAGACTAGAAAGTAACAATAAGAGGAACTTCACAAATTATAAAAATACATGGAAAGTAAAAAACATATTTCTAAGTGACCAGTTAATCAATTAAAACATTAAGAAAAAAATTTCTAAATTTCTTGAAATTAATGGAAATTAATAAAACACAAAATATTAAAACCTGTGGGATGTGTCCTATACCAAAACCAAAAAAAAGAAAAAGCAAGTCCCATGGGATATAGAAAAAGCAGTACTAAGAGAAATAGTACTATAGCTATTGATAGCAATAAACGGCTACATCCCAAAAAAAGTAGGAATATTTCAAATAATCTGATGAAGCATCTCAAACAACTAGAATAATAACAGATTTCTCTTGCTGCTCTGTGGAAACTGTAAGGTTTTACTGTGGTAGGAACAAAAGGAATGGTTAAGATGCTGCTAAGATCTAGCTAATGATTTGTTTCTCAAAGTTTCATGTTAGGGAATGTTGGTCACTAGTATAACAGCCTTGAGAGGTGGTGAGACCTTTACGAGGTGGGGCCAAACTGGAGAGCACTATCCCATTGGTAGAAGGTGTGGGAGGGACAGAGGAAGTAGAGAATTCAGTTTCATTTCTCTTTGCACATGCCTGCTTTTCTTAATACTTCTGTTGGCCATGCTGCACTATAGCATAACAGGACAACCCAGTACTGGCCCATACCTCTTTAGACTTTCAACCACCAGACTCATAAGCTGAATAAACCTTTTTTTTAATAAATCACCCAGTCTGGAGTATTTCCGTTTGGCCACGCAATAACAGACTAAGACAGATGCAACAGCAGAAAATCACAGGAGAAAAACACGAGGCTATGCAGGTGGTGAGATGTGATAGGATATATCTTGAAGACAGAGCAATTTTAGGAATTGCTGAGGGATGAAATATGGGGTGTGAGGTGGAGAAAAGTCAAGAACATGAGATGGATGACTGAATCTAAAATTCAGTTTTAGACATAGGCTTGACCCGCCCAGTGCCCATTCAAATGGAAAAGCTTCATAGCCTGTTAGATAGGTAAGTTTGTGGTTCAGAAGAGGGTCCATGCTGACGATACACATTTTTGAATTGTCAACTCACAAGATGAAAGGAATTTAAAGTCAAGAAACAGGATAGGTCATCTAGGAAGTGACTGGAGGAAAATAGAGCCAGGGACTGAGCCTTGAGCTGTCCTGGTATTTAGAAGTTTGGGTTATGAGGCTGCCCAGGAAAGAGGACTGATTCATTGATACACAGGCCACCAAACAAGGAGGAGATCAGAAATGTGCTAGAGCACTTTTCAAACATCTGTTCCAGAGCATGTAACTCTTTCAAAAATGATTTCTAATCTAAGTTTAATCTTTACGAGATTATCAATAAAGAAAAAGTTAAAACCTGTGTGTGGGTCATGCTGAAATTCTACCCCCAGTAGACAAACCCTTTTGAAGCTTGGGCTCTGTGAAGGTCAACTGTCCCATCTATGGGAGAGTTTGGGATTCCTGACCAAAGTTTCCTGCTTATAGATTTCTCACAATCCAGGTTCTAGCTTGGAGCTGGGCATTGAGGATTTCCACTTTAGTAAACCTGCCTTGACAGAAGAGGGAAGGTAGGGATGGCAGGTGCTATGGACTGAATGTTCACATTGCTCCAAAATTCATATGTTGAAATCCTAATCCCCAATTAGATGATATTGAAGGAGGAGCCTTTGCAAGATGATTAGGTCATGAGGGTGGAGCATGTTTCTTGATATACATGCCCTTAAAAGAAGAGACAGGAAGGAGCTTGCTTTCTTTTTCCATCTCGGGGTATCACTAGAAAGCAGGAGCCAAAGCACCCCGACACTAGACTCTCCAGCCTTCAGAGCTTTGAGAAATACATTTTTGTTATTTTACTACTCAGCCTGTAGTACCTTGTTATCGTAGCCCAAACTAAGACAGCAGGAAATGGAGAAATCACTACTCATCCAGCCAGAGGGCTAGCCTCAGGCATATGTAGAGTGTGACAGGTGAGGGTGGCAAATGTCTGCCTCCCTTTTCTGAGCTGTGTATCTGGACAATTCTTACACTGTCAGGCCAAAATGCTTCTGTGGGAAGCAAACAAATTTTGTCCAAAAAGTTGGGCATTTTCTCTTTCTTTCATGCTTCACCATGCTTTTATAGATTCTAGGCACCAAACCTGGTAAAATGATGGAGCTATCAGACTAACAGCAGGCAAATAATAGATCTAACAATGAATGTGAATAAAACATCCTACCACTCCGTGCAAGAAAAACATGCTTTTTTGACCTTGGATCTTCATCTTGGGAGACCACAGGGACTCATCTGCCCTGAGAACACATTGACCTCACTGTCAGACCCAGGACATGGGGAGTGGGGAACCTGCAGTTAATTACTTTCCCGATTCACCTCTACATATGTTCAGAAAAACTGGGATATTGATTTTGGTTCCCACCAAGCAAGATGTCTTCCTTTAAAACTATTATTTCTCAGTGAAAGGGCTATTTAAACAGCCACATTGTGAAGGCCTTAAGCTATGGTTCTTCTTCCTTCTCTTAATTTTCTATTTTAGTAAGTATCTCTGAGACATTCATGCATTTAAAAAAAAAAATACCATTCACTTAGCAGATATTTATTGAGCACCTATTGGGAATCAGGTACTGAGCGAGGCACTGAACACAACAGGGAACCAGAGAAACCACACATTTACACTCATGGGACATGCGTTCTGCAGAGACAGTTCTATTAAGAAGAATAAAGGCAAATAAAAGAAATAGAGAACCTTCAATTAGGACTAGAGTAAATGAAGTAGTAGGGCCAGCTGGTGGCATGGTGGTTAAGGCAGCAGGATCCCACATGGCTGCTGTGTGGTTTGAGTCCTGGACCTCGTAGCTTGAGATACATGCTGGGCACATGTGTACCCAAAATCCTGAATGGAGGAGAAATGGAGAAGAAGGGATTGTGGTGTGACCATTCCCCATGGAGGGTGCTTTCCTTCTTCCTCCCTGTATCTCTCATTGGCAAGTACATGCACCCTCTGGCAAAATTAGAAAACAAAACAACTGCACAAATATAAAGTAATAAAGCTAATGTGATAGAGTGTCTGGGCAGACCATTTAAAACAGAATGATCAGGAACACACATTCTGAAATAGAGTCCAGGCAGAAGGAATATATATAAAGGCTCAGAGAGGGAAGCAGTCTGACAAGTCCAAGAAAGAGAGACCAGTGTAGTTGGAACCTCATGAAAGAAAGAGAGAGATATTGAGAAGCTGACAAAAGACAGACTACTCAAGACCATATATAATATTGAAAGAAGTTCTGACTTTCCTCAAAGAGGAATGAAATGCCAAATGCTTTTAAGCAGAATGGAGACATGATGTTGCTTATATTTCTTAAACTTTTTTTTTAATTTTGAGATAATTGTAGATTATGTTCCCACTTAATATATACCAAGTGTCTATACTCTAAGACTGAAACCGATTGACTAAAGGATATAGAAATATAGTAAATGGATGTAAATACCAGATATAGTGTGTGAAAGAGTAGAGTCTGAGGAAGGACATTTAGAACAAAAATAGAGAGGCAAAGCATTAATGGGACAAAGAAATGTGGTATTATCTGTTGAAGATATTTTATAGTTTTATCAACGGGACTAGGGAGAAATGTTCACATGTTGAAATATTCACGTTGTAAGCTAAATAATGTGATTGGATGTATAAGAGAAGATGAAATAAAAAAAGTAAATGAAAGAAAAATATAAAATAAAATAAACATTAAAAAAAGAAATTAAATAGACTCCATGTGCTCTTTATCAAATTTCTCCTAATGGTAATATCTATATAGTGCAAAATCAATTTTTTTTTTTTGGAGGGGTTTTTGCTATAGGGTGTGTGCGCTCGCCAGAAAGACAGAGAGAGACAGAGAGACAAAAAGCGAGACATCACCCCCCAGGGGGGATGGCCACACCACAATCCCCCCTCCTCCATTCTCCTCTTGGGATCTTAGGCACACATGCACACACGCCCGGCATGAGTCTAAAACACCGGGTCTGGGACTCGAACCATGGTCAGCTACATGGGAGTTCAGCGACATAGCCATTATGCTTAATAATGGCTGGTCCTGTAAAATAATTTTTTAAAAAATATTTTTAAAGAAAAAAAAGTTGCAATTCACATTCACCATCAGGGTATGGACATTGATACAACTTATCAATCTTATACAAATTTCTCCCATTTTATTTGTATTTATATGTATGTATGTGTATTTAGCTCTATGTATTTTTTTGATATATATATATTTTTAAACAGTCTTGGTTCACAGAAAAAAAAAAATGAATAGAAAGTACAGAGAGTTGCCATAGCTCTCATCCCCACCAGAGGCAGACTCCCCCACTCTCAGCATCCTGCACCACAGTGACCCATTTGTTACAATGGAAGGACCTGCAGTGACACGTCGTTATCACTTAAGGTCCATAGTTTACATTAGTGCTCATTCTTGGTGTGCTGTCCATGTGATGGGTTTCAAGAAATGTATTGTGCCATATATCCATCTTATAATACCATACAGAACAGTTTCACTGCTCTAAAACCATCTGTGCTCCAGTCAGTCCGTCCCTTTATCCCCCTCTGAGTAACAACCAGTCATTTTAATCTCCCCAGTTTAGCCTTTTCTGGAAGATCATGTAGTAGGAATTGTATAGTAAATAGACTTTTTTTTTTTTTTTTTTTTTTGCTATAGGGTGCATGTGCTTGCCAGACAGACAGAGAGAGACAGAGAGACAGAAAGCAAGAAATCACCCCCCAGGAGGGATGGCCACGCAGCAATCCCTTCTCCTCCATTCTCCTCTTGGGATCTTGGGCATGCACGCAAACACGCCTGGCGTGAGTTTAAGCCACCAGGTCCAGGACTCGAACCGCGCAGTCAACTACGTGGGAGTCCAGTGACATAGCCATTACGCTAACTGCTGGTCCCAGAAAATAGCCTTTCTAGACTGGCTACTTTTACTTAGTAGTCCATTTTTTATTATTTTGCCAGAGTGTGCATGTAAATGAGAAAGTGAGAAAGCCAGAGACAGACAACTCCCTCCAGTGGAATATATGAAACATGTTTATCCCTACTGTTCTCTATACCATCAGTATCCTCAGCACAAGTGCACGTGCCTAGCATGTTTTTAAGCCCCTAAGGGCCAGGATTTAAGCAGTGGTCAGTCATAAGGGTCCGGGATCCCTCTGCATAGCATTTATCGGCTGCACTATGGGCTGGCCAAGTAATATGTGCTTACATTCCCTTCATGTCTTTCATGGGTTGATAGCTCTTTTGACTTTTGTGTTGAATAGTTAATTGTTTTGATGTACCACAGATTATTTATACACTCACCCATTGAAAGACATCTTGGTTCCTTCCAAGTTTTAGCAATTATGAATAAAGTTGCTATAAACATCCATGTGCATGTTTTTTGTGCCGATGTAAGTTTTCATCTCAGTTAGATAAATACAAAGGAGCACGATTGTTAGATATTTTGTTTAAAGTGCATTCAGTTTTGTAAGAAATTGCCCAGTTGTCTTCCAAAGTACCTGAAATTTTGTATTCCCACCTGAATGAATGAGTTCCAGCTGCTCCACATACTCACTAGCATTTAGCATTGTCAGTGTTTTGGATTTGAGCCATTCTAATAGTTGTGAGTAGTGGTAACTTATTGTTACACAAATTTGCAATTCCAGATGATATGCAGCATCTTTTAATATGCTAATTTTCCATCTGTATCTCTCCTTTGGTGAGGTGCCCATTCAGGTCTTTTATCCATTCTTAAAATCAGGTTGTTCATTTTCTAATTCTTGAGTTTTAAGAAATCTTTGTGGGCCAGCAGGTGGCAAGGTAGTTAAGGCACTGGACTCCCACATGGACAACTGCAGTTCAAGTCCTAAACCTGGTAGCTTGCTTTCTCACTCCTCCTCTCTGTCTCTCTTTCTCTCTATCTCTTTCTGGTGAGCACATATTCCTAATAGTAAGCTTAAAAATAATAATAATAATAATAATAAATAAACTTTAAAAAGAGAGATCTTATATATATATCAGATGACTGTTCTTTATTGATATGCCCTTTGCACATATCCCAGTCAGGGGCTTGAGTTCTATGTAATTTTAATCACATGGATAGGTTCATGTATCTACTAACATAGTCAAGGTACTAGAAATCCATCACTGCAGTGATCCTTCAGGACTGTACTTCTACAATCACATCCATGGTCCTCCTGTCTCTTTCCCCACTTCTCCCTCTTTTCTCCATTTCTATAATTGTATTCACTTCAAGAATGTTTTATAGATGGAATTATACTATGTATAACTTTTGAATATCAATCTGTTTCACTCAGTATAACTCTCTGGAGATTCATCCAGATTGTTGTGTGTATCAATAGTTCATTCCTTGTTATTGCTGTGTACTATGTTCTAGTGTAAACATACTACACTTTGTTTAACCATATACCTATTGAAGGACATCTGAGTTGCTTTTAGTCTTTGGCTATTACAGATAAAGCTGCTATGAATACTCATGTACAGGATTTTGTGTGAACCCACAGTTTAATTTCTCTGGGATAAATATCCAACAGTGCAATTTCTGGGCCATATAGTAATTGCAGATTTAGTTTTATGAGAAACTACCAGACTGTGGAGTGTCTGTATATTTTTATATTCTCGGCAGCAATCAATTAATACAAGGGGTCTTCAAAAAGTTTGTTTCCATGCATATCATCAAAAAACTATTCAAGACTATTCATCAATTTCAAAACTTTTTCTGTACCAAAATAAACTCATACTTTAATTCCATTTTCACTCATATGCGTGATCCAGTTTCTTGAAATTATTCTTGGTATTTGTTGTTGCTGTTAATTTAAGTCACGTTAATAGGTGGTAGTGATATCTCATTGCGGTTTTTGTTGAGGGTTTTGTTTTGTTTTGTTTTCCATAGGGTGCTTACACTCACCGGAGAGACAGAGAGACAGAAAGCGAGAAATCATCCCCCAGGGAATGACCACACTGCAATTCCTTCTCTATTCCCCTCTTAAGATTTAGGCATGCATGCACATTCACCCAGTGTAAGTTTCAAGCCTCTGGTTCTGGGACTCAAACCTCAGTTGGACATGGAGGAGTCCAGTGATGGAACCACTATGCCATCTGCTGGTCTCTCTCATTATGGCTTTACTTCGTGTTCTCCAAGTGGCTACTAATGTTGAACATATTCTCCTGTACTTATTCAATGTCTATAACCTGTCAATCAAATGTCTGCTTATGTATTTTGTTCATTTATAATAAAAGTGTGCTCTTTTATTAATATAGTTGTTGAGTTTTTAGACTCCTTTATAACATTCATATAAATCAACTATCTGATAAGTGGTTTATAAATATTTTTTCTCACTATGTAGCTTGGTTTTTATCTTCATAATAGGACCTTTAATAGAACAAAAGCTTTTAATTTTGATGAAGTCAGATTTATCCTTTTAATTTTATTATTTTTTTAAAATATTTTTGCCATAGGGTATATGTCCTCTCCAGAAAGAGAGAGAGAAAGAGAGAGAGAAAGTAAGAAATCACCCTCAGAAATCCCTTCTCCTTTTGGGATTTTCAGGGTGCACACATGTATCTGTTGTGATTTTCAAGCCACTGGGTTCAGGACTTGAACTACAGAGTTGGACATGTGGGATCCAGCACCTTAACCACCACACCACTGCTGGCCCCTCAATATTTATTTTTATGTCATGAATAATATATGGTGAGTTATCATTGCCATAGGGCTCACACACTTGCCAGAGAGGGAAAGTGAGAAATCACTCCACAGGGGTTGGCCATGCTGAGATTCCTTCCTTTGTTCTCCTCTCATGATTTTTGGCATGCATGCATGCACATGCACCTGGCATGATTTTCAAGCCACCAGGTCCAGGACTCAAATCATGACTGACCATGAGAGAATCCAGCATCTTTTCCCTCGTGCCACCTACCAGGCCTGCCAATCTCTCTACCTTTCAGTTCATGTATTTAAACCATTTAAATTTAAGGTAATTTTTATATGTTAGAACTTAAGTCTTATCAGCTTCCACCCTGGGGGATGGCTCTAGCTGAATCACCAATAGGAGGCTGCTGGTGAGAAAGAGAAAGAGGATGAAAAAGAGGAAGCCCTTCATCTTGATAGGACTGGGGAATTGCAAAGAATGAGACAAAGAGACAGAGTAGAAGGGAACACAGGTAGCCTGAGCTGCTGCTTGAGCCACCCAGACAAACTGGGCATCTTTATTTATAGTATAAGGAGACACTACACATGTATATTTTATGACACTTCATAGATTTGTTGCTAGGTTACAGACAATAAGAAGCAGGTAACAAATCTATAAGGGCTTAGTCATACTGGGCCAAGTGTATCCCTTGGTGATAATCCCATCAAGAGAAAGTCCCATTATCTTCTTTTTTAATGCAGAGAAGTCTAGCTGTAGGTGTGGGGAAGAAGCTAAAGAACTTCTCCATAAGGAGTGCACCACCACACCCAGAGAAGGCTAAAGAACCTTTCAGATGCAGAGCAGGGATTGGTCTTTGCTAATTGGGGTCAAGATGTCTTTTGACTTCCATCAGATGTGTCTCTTGGAATGTCCCTAGCAATTTCCACCCTTTGCTCTCTCTGCAGGGAGGGTCAAGGAAAGGACAAGTTACAAGGTTCTGCCAAAGCCCAAAAAGACAGGTGGTGTTTGTTCAGAGCATGTCCCCACACCTCAGGTTCTCTCTCTAAACGTGTCCCCACATGGTCTATCATTTTGTAAGTTGTTTCTTCCTTTTCTTGTACCTGTGTTTCTTCTCTTGCCTCCTTCTGAATTACAATTTTAAGCATTCCATCCTATTTCAATAGTATTTTAAGTATATCCCTTTGTGTATTTGATTAGTGATTGTTCTATAGTTTTCACTGTGAAAGGATTGCAGATTGTTGAGAATAATATGGATTCAAAGGTGAAAATATTAGAGAAACAGAAACCAGTTGAAAGGCTATTGAGGTAATTATACCAGTCTGTGATGCTTCCTTTAAGTGCTGCAGTTGGTGCAAGTCTCCAAGGAAGCATATTCATGCTTCTCAAGCAGACATGCCCATCTACACTCAGGACTGCCTGAGTCCTAAAGTCCACTAGGCACAACACTGTGGGAGAGACTTCAAATGCAGTATGAAGAGACTTGCCTTATTGAAGGGGTACTGCTTCCATCTTGAAGAGCATCTTCCCTGAGCCCTGGCCATCTTCCAGCTACCACCTTCTCACTATCCTGCCTCAACTAAACTTTTAGAAAAAGTTCTGTACGTTTTTTGTCTCTGCTTTGACCTTCCTTTCATAATCCCTGTTACTACTTCACTGCAAACTCTATTCTGTCTTTGCTGCCCCTTAAACTGCTCTCTGTGTGATCATCAATAAGCTCTGTGTTTCTGTAGCCAATGCACATTTTGATTCGTATGTTATTAGTGTTTTTACATGATTTGATAATGTTGACCAGTTTTTATTAATGGAAAATTTAATTTTCCTTTCCTTGGTGTTCATGACACTGTGCTCTTCTGCTTTTTCTTTGTCAGAAAGTTCCCCCAGCCCATTGCTTTGCCACCGCCAAAATCCTGATGATAGACTTCAGCTATCTCATCTTTCTCTTTTCATACAGTTTCTTGGTGACCTTGCCCATCCCCACACTACCATCCACATGCAGAAGACTCCCAGATGTCGATGTCCACTCTTAACCCCTCATCTACACCCTCCAACTATATGTAGGAGGTGTTTACTTAGACTTCATTTGGCTCCTCAATATTTCTAAACCCATTCCTCTCTCCGTTTCCTCTCTTGGCATTTGGCATGTGTACCTGCTCAGTTAACTAAGCCATAAGTCTAAGAATTAGCCCCAATACCTTATTCTCTCTCCTCGGTCCTTCCCCTACCACACAATACAAATCCAATCTGACTTGTATCTAGTTTCCATCTTCAGCATCTCTTATTGATTCTGTTCATTTCTTTCCTTCATCCCAACCATCACTATTTCAGTTCAGGCCTCCGTTATTTCAACAACCTCCCAACTGATCTCCTTTCTGTCATGCTCTTTCTAATCTAGTCTCTACCTTGTAGTTGTGATAGTATTTCTAAGACCCAACTTTATCATGGCACAGGTAAAGAGACCAACTACCCTGGTTTGCCTGGAACAGAGGGGTTTCCTTAAACAAGACTTTCAGTGGCAGAACAGGGACAGCCCCAGGAAAACCAGCACCTTTAGTCGCTCTAGCTTGTGTCCATTTATAGCTTCCCTTTGTCATTAGGATAAAAGGAATATATACTGATATGGATTTTTTTTTTTTTGGTCAAAGAGTATGTGCACTCACCAGAGAGAGACAGAGACACAGAGGAAGAGAGAGGAGAAAGCACTCCCCCATGAAGAATGGTGAAATCACAATTCCTTCTTTCCACTGCTCCCTCCTTTTGGATTTTGAGCATGCAAGCACATGTAGCCAGTGTGTTTTTCAGGCTACTCGGTCTAGAACTCTGCTCAGTTGGCTATGTGGGATCCAACTGTCTTAAACACCAGGTTGTAGAGTTGGTTATTGATTTTAAGGGCAAGTTAATCCTTTTCTTAATTTGCATGCCTATATGTTATTCTGTGCCCCAAATTCACTCTTACTTCTTCTCTAAGCCTAAAATCCTCTCTGTATTAGATACTGGCATGTGCTTTTCTCTATGGGTAAATTATTATTTCTCAGTCCTTTCACCCAGTGAATTCTTTTCCATTTTTCATTCTGTCATTTTCTAGAAACCACCTGCGATTCCTAAGATTGAACTACTGTGTCATTTCAATGTTCACCCATTTTACCCCCAACTCCTCCTATTAAATGTTTATCCATTTACCCCCCCCAACTCCTCCTAATGGGACTAATTGCATGCATTTGTAATTGCTCACTCCCTTGTCTGTTCTTCCCATTATCTTATAAATTCCTTGAGAGCAGGAACCATTCTTACTATTTTCTGAATACCCAAGCCTTCATAAAGTGAGTACCGAACCTCTCATAGAGTGACCGAAACCTAGTAGAACCTCAAGAAATACCTACAGACTGAATGAATAAATTAATTCAATGAGAAATATTTGAGTCTTAAAAGGGCAAATTGCGGGGGGGTGGGCAGTGAAGAGAAGAGGATAGAGCAAGATAGCAAGAGAACAATAGAGAGGCAGGACGTTAGTAAGAAACAGATAAGGCTCATTACCTGTTGATGACATGTATATTATTCTCAACTGGATTGGTCTGAGAAGTATTTCATGATGGGCAAAGTCTTTTTACGAGCAAAATGAGAAATAGTGATTGACTGTTTTAAAAAATAATTAGAATAATAATAATAATGATTGGGAAAAACATAGGAAAGATATTGAATGATGAAGCGGGGAGATTAATGTCTCTGTATTGACTGACATGCATGGCATTCCCTTTTGAAAAAGCAATGTAATACACTGTAAAGTTATATGTAATCCAATATAATATAAAGAAGATTATGATGATAATAAAAATAAAAAAAATTTTTTAAAGTG
>NW_006159849.1:4610226-4615205 GCF_000334495.1 Tupaia belangeri chinensis
AACCATCACTATTTCAGTTCAGGCCTCCGTTATTTCAACAACCTCCCAACTGATCTCCTTTCTGTCATGCTCTTTCTAATCTAGTCTCTACCTTGTAGTTGTGATAGTATTTCTAAGACCCAACTTTATCATGGCACAGGTAAAGAGACCAACTACCCTGGTTTGCCTGGAACAGAGGGGTTTCCTTAAACAAGACTTTCAGTGGCAGAACAGGGACAGCCCCAGGAAAACCAGCACCTTTAGTCGCTCTAGCTTGTGTCCATTTATAGCTTCCCTTTGTCATTAGGATAAAAGGAATATATACTGATATGGATTTTTTTTTTTTTGGTCAAAGAGTATGTGCACTCACCAGAGAGAGACAGAGACACAGAGGAAGAGAGAGGAGAAAGCACTCCCCCATGAAGAATGGTGAAATCACAATTCCTTCTTTCCACTGCTCCCTCCTTTTGGATTTTGAGCATGCAAGCACATGTAGCCAGTGTGTTTTTCAGGCTACTCGGTCTAGAACTCTGCTCAGTTGGCTATGTGGGATCCAACTGTCTTAAACACCAGGTTGTAGAGTTGGTTATTGATTTTAAGGGCAAGTTAATCCTTTTCTTAATTTGCATGCCTATATGTTATTCTGTGCCCCAAATTCACTCTTACTTCTTCTCTAAGCCTAAAATCCTCTCTGTATTAGATACTGGCATGTGCTTTTCTCTATGGGTAAATTATTATTTCTCAGTCCTTTCACCCAGTGAATTCTTTTCCATTTTTCATTCTGTCATTTTCTAGAAACCACCTGCGATTCCTAAGATTGAACTACTGTGTCATTTCAATGTTCACCCATTTTACCCCCAACTCCTCCTATTAAATGTTTATCCATTTACCCCCCCCAACTCCTCCTAATGGGACTAATTGCATGCATTTGTAATTGCTCACTCCCTTGTCTGTTCTTCCCATTATCTTATAAATTCCTTGAGAGCAGGAACCATTCTTACTATTTTCTGAATACCCAAGCCTTCATAAAGTGAGTACCGAACCTCTCATAGAGTGACCGAAACCTAGTAGAACCTCAAGAAATACCTACAGACTGAATGAATAAATTAATTCAATGAGAAATATTTGAGTCTTAAAAGGGCAAATTGCGGGGGGGTGGGCAGTGAAGAGAAGAGGATAGAGCAAGATAGCAAGAGAACAATAGAGAGGCAGGACGTTAGTAAGAAACAGATAAGGCTCATTACCTGTTGATGACATGTATATTATTCTCAACTGGATTGGTCTGAGAAGTATTTCATGATGGGCAAAGTCTTTTTACGAGCAAAATGAGAAATAGTGATTGACTGTTTTAAAAAATAATTAGAATAATAATAATAATGATTGGGAAAAACATAGGAAAGATATTGAATGATGAAGCGGGGAGATTAATGTCTCTGTATTGACTGACATGCATGGCATTCCCTTTTGAAAAAGCAATGTAATACACTGTAAAGTTATATGTAATCCAATATAATATAAAGAAGATTATGATGATAATAAAAATAAAAAAAATTTTTTAAAGTGCAAATTGCTTTCCAAAACAGTCTGTTTATTACCATAGATGTTACCAAAGTGTTTCAATACCATAATACAACAAATTAAAATTTAAACAATAATTTAAAACCACATTTTCAGTATAAGTTTTTTTCTCTCTCTTTTTTTTTTTTTTTAGTAAATTGCATGAGAAATAGGCAATAAAAAAACAAAAGAAACATTAATTGGGATGCTTATTATACATAAGAGTACTGTGTGTTCTATTTCAGGATTTTAAAAAATTCTGTTGTGATCTTATATGAACAGAAGAGAACCAGAATATTGCTGCAGAAACTATGCTAGGGCATCAAGCTGTTACTTTAACTCAGAAGGCTCTACGGATTAATCACTTCAGTATCTAAAACGAACCCTGGTTTTGATTTCCCTCAGGTTTCAAAGGTAACAAACCAAATCTCTTATTTTTATGTTCCAAGGAAATATAACTGAACTCACAGTACTCCCATAACTCCAAAAAGTGGCCCAGCCACTGTTGTTGCTGAAACCTTTATGTGTGGATTTTAACCCAGAGGAAACATTTCTGGACAAGTGTGGGTGAGGGCTTTCTGCAAGGATTCCACACTCTAACTGCTGACATGCAGGATGACAGTTAGGCATGGGAATCAGTATTCTAGGCACTATTACTGTGAAAAAATAATGTGCAACTGCTTCCCAAGCCAAACAAATCATCAAGCCAGATCACCTCTGTCTTTCTGTCAAAAACATAAATGTACTAAAATTACTTAAAGAAGTGGTTCCCCCCACCACCCCATTTTAGAACTACCTTCTGCATTATCAATAATCTGGTTCTTGTTTTTGTTAAGTGAAATTTTAAGGGACAGTAATTTATTCTATTCACTAGTGGTACAATTTCAACAATGACCCTCTTGAATTTTCCAACAGATGATTTTCACAAGAACCACAAGATGGCATTGTCTACTATGGGACTGTGTTCTGACACTCAGTAAGAATTGACAGCAGAGAATGGAGACAAAGTTGTTTCATATTTCTCACTTTACTTGGGAGCTGTACCACCTTTCTACATCAGCTTTATTCACTGTGTTGTGTGGACAGGTTAAGTGCTGGGTTATGAAGAAGGAGAAGTGATTGGAAATGAGTCTTGGGTTTCCTCAAGAAGAACACTGAAGGGCTATGATGAAATAAAGCATAGTAAGTTAGTGGGAAAAGATGGGTGTTTGCACCTGCCACATGAAGACTAAAAGATTGAGCTTGTATTTATACAGCAAGGCAAAGAATTTAGACCTAATGCAGTTGTTGCAGTCCAAGCATTCAGATAATTGTTTAGGTTACTCATATCCCAAATATCTTATTCTTTCCCATTGGTATCATATATTACCTATCTCTACTCACAATGTCAAAACTAAATTTTCACCATAGTGGATATAGGATAAAATCAAGGCTTTCATATCTTAAGTTTGCAGGAATGATACCATAAAAGAAAGCAAAAGGAATAAATTTATAGTAACTGCCAACATTGAAGCTTGCACTTTTTTGAAGTTGCTTAATTTAATCCTCACAACAACTAACCCCAGTGTAGTAGTATTGCAGTGAAGCAATTGAGGCTCAGAAAGGCTAAGAAACTAGCCCAGTCCCATAAAATGGCCTGCTTACAATTTAACCTCACATCAGTCCACCCGCAAAGCCCAAGGGCTTTGCACTATACCATTCCACCTTCAACTAGAAAACACTGTGTAACTAAGCAGCACACCTGAAACAAACATCTTAGTTTTATCTTTAGCCTCACTGCACCTATTGGTCACAGGCTGTAATACCCACAGGCGTTATAGGCAGAAGTATGTCTTTCCCATGATGTTCTTCAGTGTTCTGGCTGAGATGTCTGATCAATATAATACAGAGGGCAGTTGGTTAATTTTACTTTTCCTCATGATGGCTTAGAAATTGGATTACATCTACCACGTTGATTTTATAACCCTGTGTTGTAAACCATGTTTTCAGTTTTCTCTGTCACATGCATGTTCCTTTTTTTGTTGTTGTTGTTATAGGGCGTGTGCGCTCGCCAGACAGACAGAGAGAGAGAGAAAGATAGAAAGCGAGAAATCACCCCCCCAGAGGGGATAGCCATGCCGCAATCCCTTCTCCTCCATTCTCCTCTCAGGATCTTGGGCACGCACGCATACACGTCCAGTGTGAGTTTAAGCCACCGGGTCCAGGACTCGAACCGCAGTCGACTACGTGGGAGTCCAGAGACATAGCCATTACGCTAACTGCTAGTCCCAATGTGTCACATGCATGTTCAGTGCTATATAGGAGTTTGCAGTTTGTGGGTTTAGAACATGGTGTAAATATATGCTTTTATATAAAAATCTGTTGGCTCAAGTTGGTAATCTTATGTACCTGACACCTAGATGTAAAGATGCATAAGATAAAATTCCTGTCTTCAAGGAGCTTAAAGTCTAGTGAGGGAAACAGACACATTAAGAAATATAATTTCAGCATAATTTGGCAAGTGTGTTGAAGATGCAGAGGTAGACATGAGAAGCTAGGTGAACACAGAGAAGGACATTTATTCCATGTTGAGCATACAAGAAAGGTCTTCTAAAGGATATGACGTATTGGAGCAATTTTGAAGGATGACTTAAAGGCCAGTGGTAAGAAAAGACTGTCTTTACCTTCTCCTCTTCCGTAGAAACCTACTTGGTAAGGAAACCTTCAAGTCTCAGATGCTGAGTATCAGATACTGATGTGGGAGTATACGCTAGTTCTTCTTCATTTCCTCCCTTATCAAATGATTGTCTTTCTCTTCCCCGAGAGGCTAACTACTAGAGACCACTTCCTCTGGGCTCCATTGCCTTGGGCTTCAGTTGGCTTGATCAATAGGGAGGCACTACCAGAAGATACCATTACCAGGAGAAAGAGAGAAAGAGGCATTTATAACTTACACTCCTTCTGATCTGTTGCAATTATGCTAGTCATTGCATCTTCCTATGATTGTAGCTTCTGTTGAGGATCCTTTTCCTTAGCAGCTGTAGCTCTCAACTAAGCTCCAGGAAAACCATTTCCACCCAATTTGTTATTAATGACTGGAAGCCTCATACTTCTTTTTGGGTTTCCTACACCCTACACATACCTTCAATTTTTTTTTCATAATTCCCATACATGCCATGTGTTTTAGTGGAACCCTGACTGATGAAGATGGGAGAAGGAAGAGTTTTAACTAACTCAAGCTTCATCTTTGATAGCCTCACAAACTACAAGAACTGTGCAGAAGCAAATTTGATGTCTAGTAGATTGAGCAACCTTAGGCAAAGTCCTAGTGTATTTCAGAGTTTCTGTGAAAGTTGGATATTGTAATAGCTGCCCTTCTATGGTTAGGATGAATGAGATGCAATTCAGTCAAGTAAGTATTTGACGAGTTTCTAGTACATGCTAGCACTTTGTTGAAGTGTAGG
>NW_006159849.1:4615236-4674257 GCF_000334495.1 Tupaia belangeri chinensis
ATAAAGAGCAATCTTTTCTCTTAAGAAGCTCATAGTCTACAAGAGAAGATAGAGAAATAAGTCTACAATTTCAGAAGAGACATAGTGAGTTGCTAAAGTAGAAAGAATCCTTCGTTCAATTTAGGGAGAGTTGGTAATTATTCTGGATAGCTTTGATTTGCTATGGTAACAAGCCAGCCCTTTATACTAAGGGAGCTAATAAAATTTCTCTTTCACATGTAGCCTGATGAATATCGGGCAACTTTTCTGTAGTATACCATTTGAAACATGTTCCTTCAAGATTCCATGGCAGAGAGAAAGATGGAAGTACTTTTTTTAAGGCTTTTACCATAGAGGACATGTACTCACCAGAGAGAAACAGAGATAATAAGAGGAAAGTGAGAAATCATCCCTTCTAGAAGATGACCATGCTGCAATCCTGTCTCCTCCATTTTCCTGCTAGGCTTCTGGGCATGCACACACACACACACACACACATGCCTGGCATGATTTTCAAGCCACTGGGTCCAGGACTCAAACTATAGTTAGCCATGTGGGAGTCCAGCACCTTAATCACTATACTACCTACAGGCCCCAGCACACTGACTTTTAATGATGTTGGTCCTTACATAACAAAGTTTTGCTCACAGCCCTAATTTTAGCCTCACTAACTAACTTCTACCACAAACATTCACAGAGGGAATTTTGGAGAGAGTCACAACAGATTTGGTGTTAAGTAATAATAAAGAATTAACCTGATGCTGTGAGGGAGGGTATTCCCACCAAAGAGAATGCTAGGCCTTCATGAGACCACAGTGTCAACCACCAGTCACCCATCTGCCATAAATGATCAAGTAGGAAATAGCTAGAGATATAGATCTCTGAAAACAGACAGATGAACCAATTTGGAACTTGTATAGTCTTTAAATATTAAAACTATTTGGTTGTCATGTACTACACGTATACTTAGAAAAACCATATTGTGGGACAAGCAGATGGTGTAATGACTATGTTGCTAGACTCTCATGTAGCTGATCACGGTTCGAGTCCCAGACCTGGTGGCTTAAACTCATGCCAAGTGCATGTGTGTCTGTGCCCAAGATCCCAAGAGGAGAATGGAGGAGAAGAGACTGCAGCATGGCCATCCCCTCTGAGGGGTGATTTCTCACTTTCTGTCTCTCCAGCAAGAACATGTCCCCTATAGCAAAAATATCTCTTTCTCTCTCTCTCTCTCTCTCTCAAAGAAAAAAAAAAGAATTACCCAGTATGGTCCTAATTTTATAATCAGATCTGGAGCCTGTGTCCTGCTATCTGTAAATAATGACACACTTAAAGATTTATGAAGCCTAGATTAATATATATTGGGTTATCAGAGAAGTCATGACATGTGCTTCTATGTAAAAATGTGTCATGAATTTTCCAGTGACCCAATAAATGAGTAAAGAATTATGCCCCAACTAAAGGCATGACCACTATACAGCTCTAACCATTTTTTAGCCAAGAAGAATATAAGGTAAGGCAGGGTTGCAGTTCTTCAGTGTTTCAAGAGAAACCTGAACCTCAGATTTCTTGGAGCTTTTCGGTTTTTCAATGCCAGCTTAATTATAAACAAAATAAGACTCCTGAGTGTGTTGAAGCTAGCTCATATATCTCCAGTTCAAGATTTTTGCTCTAGGTTATCTCTCTCTGCTCTGGGACTATTCAGCAAACTCCCTGGAATATAATTGGTCATTTAAAATGCTTGTTGAATGAATAGCTATAGGAGTGAACTGAATCTGTCTCTGCCTTCAAGGATTTTCAGTTAAGTCAGGAAGAAAACTAGATAATTAATGATGCTATAAAAGGGCTCTGTTTAAAATATAAGAAAAGAATAGAGAAGGGGTTCTGAAATCAAATTGGACTCTTCTTCCAAGAATAGTTTTATAAAAATAGTCCTCACTAGCAGAGAATAAATAAAAGAGAAGATTTTTATTCATACAGTGGAATGCTGTACCAAAGTGATGCTGAATGAATTACATTTACAAGTATCAAGATGGACAAGTGTCAATAAAATAAAAAAGAGAGAAAGAAGAAATAACAAGTCATAAAAGGATTCATAGAGAATGAAAGCACTTATGTAAAAATTTTAAAAGCACAATATAATGTTACATATACATACACACACACATGTTGTAAAATTAAAAAAAAAAATGCTAAATATCTGCCAAATAAAAAATGGCTTTTATCTCTAGAGTGGGAGGAAATATGGGAAGAGGTGCACTGGGGCTTTAGTTACATTTGTAATATGATATTTTCTTATAATAAAAAATATTTGAAATAGACACATAAATGAGAGGTTTTTAAAAGGTTCATGAAAAATAAATATGAGGAAAATCCACATGGATTTCAAAAATTTTTTGAATCCAAACTTTAATTTCATCTTTCCAAGAACTTTTTGAAGTACCCTCTTCCATATTGATATCCATTATGGCTGGGTGGTAAGTACACTAATGTCTTTATATTTGTTCTCTATATTCAATATATGTAAAATATCATGCAATTAAAGGTAAAACATATGATGCCCTATAAAATATAGGGATAAAGAACTTATGTTAATTCTGAGATCCTGAGAACTATTCTTCAAGGGTGATAATGCTAAAAGACTACTTAGTGAAATGCTGACTTTCGCCAAGTAGGTCTGATATACTTGGCGTTTCCTATTCAGATTGTCACACTGACATAGTCACCTTCACTTTTTCCAGTCTCTCCCTGTTTCCCTATATACTCAGCTTCTTTCAGGCAATGAATCTCATCATTGGTGACACTGAAGCTCAGGCAAAGCCAGTTCCCAATGTAGACATGGACACATTAACACTCAAGGGAAGAAATTAGTACCTTTACAAAGGCTGTATTGTAGAACATACTCAAGGGCAGGAAGGAGATATATAATAAAAAGAATAGCCTTAAGAACTACCCAGTATAATTCCTAATTTTACAAAAGAGGAAATCCTCAAAGAGAAGACAGACTTTTCTCAATTGTGATCATGAATAACCATAACTCAGTGGTGATAATTAGCTAATTTATGGTGAGCCCTGGACATAGAAGAAGTCTCATGTTTCTAATCCAAGAGTCTTCACTGCTACACCAATGCCACTAACAGAATTTTTGAGCTAGCAAAGAACCTCAAATTAGAGAAGCTATATGAAAGAATTTGTACCATAAAATAACCTGGATTTTTCCAGCCCAGCATTGTAACCAGTAGAGATCGCAAAAGAACAACCACAACCAGAGGATTATCTTGAGGAAGACGTTGAAGGAAGAAAAAGGGATGATCTTTGCTGATAGATGATAGATCACAGAATAACTGGTAGGCAGGGCTGAATTGAAAAGTTTATGTGTGACTTGTGTGCTGGAACTGGGTGTTTGCTTTTCAACAGCTTCAGTAGTTGACATGTAAATATTTTCTCAAAAATATTTAAAACCATACTGTCTCTGTTGTTATAGAATCACAAGCAAAATTGTAACAAATATTTTGAACATTATCTTTAAAACTCAGTTGTTTGAATTTTTGAAAGTTGTTTATTAACTGTCAAGAACTATGGAGTATGGAAAAAAATTGATATGTAAAGTAAATTTTTGTGGGACAATCTGAAAATAAATAAATAAATGATTTAAAAAAAGAGAGGGAGAGAGCCTTGAGATCACCAAGTCCATATTCTCTATACTATAAACACAAGAAGTAAGACTTCTAATGATCCTCTCATGGAAAACTGTAAGAGTTTCCGTATCAGCTTCATCCACTTTAAAAACACAATATTTTGACTAAAACTACTGATTTTCTTCTATGCTTAGTTTTCCAGATTTAAGGATTTTTGTCTTCTCTTGAGTTGTCAATAGGTTCATGTACCTACTATTTGAACAGAATCCTGTTTCCTGGCTTTAAGTCTTAAGCAAATTTCTATTAACATTTTTGGATTTGGGTTTATTAAAGCTAAAACTGCTTTTCTTGAAATTAAATAAATAAATAAAAATAAAATCTAAAATAAAAGCATGAAGTTAACAAATCTGAGAATCTTACTCTTGAATATAAAACTGCTAAGTGTGAAATCAATGAGTGAATCTGTAAATCAATAAGTGGAATGGACTCTGAGAATCACTTAGTCACCCTAATTTGAGACACTTGAATCATCTCCTTACATATTGTTTACTCTGTTGAGAAACTTTTTCTATCTTTTTTGGAAAAATACTGTCCATTCATTCTTCTGCCACTTCCTTTGAGGGGTCTTTCCTGTTATTCCAACATTGAAACAATCTCCTCTTTCATTTGCTTTCACATAACTTAACAAGAGAGTAAAATAAAATGTTATGTGATCAATGTTATATACTTTCTCCCAAATGTCAAATTCCTTGGGAACCTGCACTAGGCTTGATTAATGTATGGGGGAAAAATGCCTGTTCAACAAATATTGATTCAATGGATTGAAGGCAGTTAATTATTATTCTCAATGTGCATATATTTCACAGAAACAAGTAGACTTACTCAGTATTATTAATGACTGCAAAATTCTTAGGATCAAGTGTGGCCCATCATGAAACTTCTCATAGAGTGTATCATGAAACAGATTTTAAAGAGCTTTGACAGAACATTCTTCACTCAGTTGTGAGTTGGACAAGTATGGAATAGTGTCCCTGTGAAAGCAGTAAGTTTCCTATTCATTGGAAATGTTTAAAGACAGAATAGACCAAGGCCTGGAAGGGGTGTCTCAGAAGAAATTCAAACACTAGATGAGGGGTTACACTAGAAGTCTTTCAATATTCCTTCTAATTAGGACACCACCTGAGACTCAGTTGGTTATAGAGGGACTAGTCCATAAGTCCATCAGTCCACGGGTCATTCACTCACTAGTAGGAACTTGAGAAGCACAATGTGGGAGATACCAGATGGTAACTTTGAAGAACTCACCTGACATAGAAAACCACTCAGTCCTACAATCACACAAAGAAAAGGAGCTCACTTATCTTAGGTTGCCCTAATAGGCAGCATGAGGTTGAGGGAATATTCCGTAAATACCATGCCAATGGTAGAAAGAACATTCTAATAGTAAACTAACTCAACATATTTAACAATGGAATGAGCTCTCTTACACATAAATATTTATTCTTATTCAGGTATTCAAGGAAAGAGATCAAATGATCAATTATTTTAGATGAATTTGGATAGATGTGTATTCTCATTCAAAGACTGGGCTATATTTAGGGTATTTATACATCTCAGTTCTCTCAGGACAGTTACAGTTTACATTTGTGTCCCTTGCATAATTATTAGTTCTGCTTCATTTCGCTATCAAAAATGTCCCAGTTTGGGGGCAAGGGGGAAACACAATAATAATGGGATTGGACTTACATGGAAAAAACCTAGATTTCATTCTGATAATTAAACTGATTAAACTCAACTTATCTAACAATTGAGTGTGGAATGGTGTACACATTTGTGCTTAGGATCTGGGTTGGCCAAGACTCAGAGTGGATGGCAGTGTGAAGACTCTTTTAGGAGTACCTGTCTCTGTCTCTATTTCTATTTCTGACTCTCTCTCGGGAAAACTAAACTTTTTAAAGAAGCCTAAGATAATTCATATGGCAACCTCAGTTATATTACATGACTCTATCTTTTATTTAATTGCCAGAGGACGTGCACACTGGCCAGAGAAAGAGACAGAAAGAAAGAAAAAGGGAGGAAGCACATGCCAATGAGGCAGAGTCATACCACAATCCCTTCTCTTCCATTTCTGCATGCTGTTGGAGTTTGGGGGACACATGTTCATGGATCCAGTGTGTTCCTCACATCACCATGGCTAGCATTTACAATGCAGACAGTCATATAAGATCTGGCTCCCTCAACCACTATGCTATAGGATTGGCCCTCAAAAATCCCCTTCAACTTTCCTAATATTGCTCAATATTTTGGGTAGGGGTAGAGGCAAGAACAAGCATAGCAAATGGGCTAGAGAGGGAGATTATAGATTGGAGGAGACATCTCCCCCACGTCCTCCTGGCTTGTATCTTCTGTCTCACAACTCCAACTATCACTATTCAAGAAGGGTCTTCAAAAAGTTCACAAAAAATGCAAATTAGGAAGAAACTATGTGTGATTTTCAATTTTTTTTTGCACCAAAATAAACTTCAATTCTATTTTCTATGAACTTTTGAAGTTCCCTCATATGGAAAAACAAACAATAGGGCCAGTAGTTGGCATAATGGCTATGTTGCTGGACTCCCACGTAGTCGACCACATTCTGAGTTCCAGACCTGGTGGCTTAAACTCACACCGGGTGCATGTGCGTGCGTGCCCAAGACCCCGAGAGGAGAATGGAAGAGAAGGGATTGCAGCATGGCCATCCCCCCTGGGAGGTGATTTCTCGCTTTCTGTCTCTCTGTCTTTCTCTTTCTGGCAAGTGCACACACCCTATAGCAAAAACCTCTCAAAAACCAAACAAAAAACAAACAAACAAACAAAAACCCTCAAACAAATGTATCTAGTTCTAACCTCCCTACTAAATCATACTTTCTCCTGCCCCATGTTGAGCAGCGCTTTTTTTTATCTTTTTTTTTTTTTTCTTCTTTTGGAGAGGTTTTCACTATAGGGCGCGTGTGCGCGCTAGACAGACAGAGAGAGACTTAGAGACAGAAAGCAAGAAATCACCCCTCAGGGGGGATGGACACACCTCCATCCCTTCTCCTCCATTCTCCTCTAGGGATCTTGGGCACGCACGCACACATGCCCAGCGTGAGTTTTAAGCCACCGGGTCTGGGATGTGAACCGCAGTCGACTATGTGGGAGTCCAGTGACATAGCCATTACACTAACTGCTGGTTCCCTTGAGCAGCGCTTTGATGTCCTATAGACATCTTTATTGCAACACCGTTTGCATAGCTTGAGGGAAAATGCTGTAAGAGTTCATTATAGGTACCTTTCCTAATGATTCAAATATTTCATAATGAAATGCTTGTGGATATCATGATAAAATCAAACATTATATACACGTGTTCATATTATGCACTAATTTGTAACAATTCCTATAATGCTTCTTAATCTAATCACAGAATCAATACACTCTCTAATAAAAGACTACCATTCTTAGGTTGGTGCTAATACTATTTGTCTTCTCAATTAATACTTAAATGATAATACAGTCTTCAAATTGTCTCAGTAACATTATTGCACATCAGTGCTGATGAAGGGTCACTAACTTTAACACATACCTATCCAAAACCTTGTCATAGCTATCTATACAGTACCCAGGGAACAATTTCAAAATATCTATTGTAAACAATGCTAGTGGCCACAGCTTAGCAAACTCTTTTGGGAACCCCTAGAAGTTCATGAGGTAAAGAGTCAGAAACTGGGCCGACTTGACTTGGCATGCATGCATTCAGCACGTTGGGGTGTCATTTGCTATAAAGCATCCCTTGACCCAGAGAGCTCAAAATTTTAGGGGCACACAGAGTTGCCAAGCCCCAACTGTTAAAATGCCTGAGGTTTAAAACCCAATACCAGGTTGCGTGGTCCTAGAACCTACAGCATCCAGGGTCACCAGAGTGCTTATTAGAAATGCAGAATTTCAGGTCCTGCCTCAGGCCTGCTGATTCAGCGTCTGCATTTTGTCACTATCTTAGGTAATTCACATACATATTGAAGTATGAGAAACACCGGCTTACCACAGTTATCTACCTAAAGTCTATCAGTCTAGATTTAGGTCTGAACTGTTCCACTCACTATAATAATTAAGTTGGAGGATGAAACCAATCACATGACTGGTAAAGAGGAGGGGATATTTTAATGGTAATTCATTTGCTCATCCTGTACAAAATCTGTTCCAGTCCTATTCCGTCTCCAAGAATGGACTCCCCTACAACTCCCTTATAGCTCCTTTTAGCTTAAATAGTTGTTCTTCACTCTTACAAAACACCCACAGACGTTTGCCTAGGAAGACCCACTTGATCCATAACTCATAGCCATCTTCCCACCTCCACTGTCTCTTTGAAGATTTGGAAAGGGCTTTTCTGGTTTTTTTCACACAGCCTGCTTGAGGCTTTCGAAGAGCATGAAATGCAATTAACACCAATGTGAAATCCACAGTTGTTCATTACGAGGTTATTCAATGCTATTGTTACCGGACCTACAAGCAGCTGTTGCCAACTAATGTAAATTGTCACTAGGATCTGGAATTATATATACATGTGAAATAAATCTGCCTTTCACGTTGGCATGGTAAAGAATGTTTCCCTCCCCTTTCTCAAGCCCCACCGTAGCTAGGTCATGTATAGCCATGGTTGTAGGTCTCACTTTCCTCTACTCAATTCACTTCTTATTTACTTTTTTTCCCTTGAGATTCTACTCTATTAGGCATTTTTATTTCTGTGACCCAGGATTTTGGCCACTGACAATACAGTAAAGAGGTTAATCTGAGCTGAAATAGATCAGATCTGTTATACTCATTCTGATTAATCTGACTCCTTTGCTGGTTTACCAGCTTGAAATCTTTGGCACTGATTCAGGCCATGCCTCTGGTAGAGGAAATTTTTAAAAATTATTTAAAGGTTGCTCTGTTTTCATTACAGATGATATGGTTGAATCTCAAACTGCCACAAAGTTAAATGCATATACTAAATTTGATAGGTGTTTTTCCCCCCTGGGGCCATAAAAATGGAAACAAAAGCAATTTAAGGCGTTATTTTCAAACTTCTGAGACATGTACTGGAAAATGTATTAGGGTTTGTTGGACTTATTTTTGTGGTTGGGTGCTGGAGCCCCAAAGGCAGCAGCTGTTTGTTGTGCATGCTATCAGTCTACCATGACATATACAGATGTGCTGCTGCTGGGCAGAGCGTTGCACTGGCATTCTGCATGGCAGGCCTGAACTCCGGGTCCTTATCAGTGTGAGGAGGCTGAGCTGGCTGACAAGGGGACGGTTCAGTGACCAAAAATACTAAGAGAGAGAGAAATCCTGCCTCGAAGACAGAGAAGGGAGAAGGTAGGAAAGGGCTCAAGCTGGAAATCCCTGTTCCTGAGGGTAAGCTTTGCCAATCACATGGATTGGCAGGACTTTGGAGGTCATTTTGGACTGCTTGATTATCACAAACACACTGATTTGATGATGATTTTAAGTATGTATTGGTGGGAATTAAGTATACAAGTGTAATGAGTCTAATAGATTCTAAGAGTTTTCTGATAAGATGATACAGTCTTTGCCACTGATGAGTTTGGTTTTTGAATTGCAAGCAGGCATAATACTGGATAATTGAAATTTGAGTTCTATTGATTACAGCATGATTGGCATCCACTGTTTTGCTCAGTGCAGCAGCTGCCTTGAGCAGACAAGGCCTTAGGTGTCTTCCAGGAGCCTACGAGAGAAAATTCTGGCCTGTGTAATCTGGGTAACAGTCTTGTCTCCATAGAGCTTCACTCCTAATCAGAGATGGCCCAACATCATGGGAGCCGTGAATCTCAAAATGCATGGGGCTGGCCCGTGAGGACGATAGGGCATTGATTCCCATATTTCCTTCAAGGACTGGTGTCTTTAGGGAAAAAGGTATCAGCGATTCCTTTGTGACCTTGAACATCCAGTTTCCATAAGCCAGTACAGTACCTTATCCTGCCTTGAGCTGCAGAAGCTGGATCTCAGTCTTAACTGCAGGGCAGCACCATGACTCCATTTTTCCCTCATGAAAGAAACCTTGGGAAACAGACATAGGACACATCAACGACTCAGTTTACCAAAGGCTTTCCTTACTTCCCACAGGTCTAGGGATCTAAGAGCCTGTTGGTCACAAAAGTCCTACCAAATAAATGTTCCACTCTTGTTATGCTGTGTCAAAAGTCCTTTTTCTGGAGGGTGGGGGGAGGGGGGAGGGGAGGGGACATGCCCAATGTTACTAGCACATACAGTTGGTTTGAATCCACTTGTCTGCCTAACTTCAAAGAAAGCCTTTGTTGACAATTTGTTCCCAGTGTTTTCTCACCTGACCTATAAAGCCAATGGCTGTGGAGACCCCGACAAAGGTGGCGTCAGACATCCTTGACATGTCTTTCATCTCCACCCAGAAGGGACACTTGAATTTTCCATTTTAGAGTCTGGGAGACATAATTGTTAGGGAAAGGACCAATGGACTGTACATTGGTGCTGAGGAGATTATGTGTGTATTAATGTCTCATGAAGGTATTTTGTTTTTGTTTGTCTGTAAAGATGAAACCATCTGGGAGGAATAGCTATTTGTGAGGTTTCCTTCCCAAAATGTTCCTAAGGTCAAATAAAAAGTAAGATCTTTAAAAGTACCCCTTAACTTAGATCTAGATTCTCCCATTAGGTTGTAACTAAAAATCTTAAGCTTCTTTGTCACTAGTGCTTTTATTAAGTTCATCTCTTTTATGATTTCTTTTTTTTTAAAGAGGGTTTTTCTTTTCTTTTTTTTTTTTTTTTTTTTTTTTTTTTTTTTTTTTTTTTTTTTTTACGCTCGGGTGTGTCCCACCAGAGCGAAAAACTCGCCAGAGAGAGACAAAAAGCGAGAAATTACCCCCCAGGGGGGACGACCCCACAGCAATCCCTTCCCCTCCATTCTCCTCTTGGGATCTTGGGCACACACGCACATGCGCCTGGCGTGAGTTTTAAACCACTGGGTCCAGGACATGAACCGCAGTCAACTACATGGGAGTCCAGCGACATAGCCATTACGCTAACTGCTGGTCCCACTCTTTTATGATTTCTACAGGTCCCTACAACTGAATTGTCAAAGTCCTCTCTGAGCAATGTTACCCTAGATGGACAATTTCCAAAAGTTTATTTATAAGTTGATTTTTTGGGGGGAGTCCAAACCCATTCCCCAGAGAAATATGATTAGAAATTATGCCCACAACACCTCAAGACCTCCTTAAGCCTATTTATAATATTCTATGGTTTCAGTAAAATAGAGTTGAAAACATCAAAAAAAGAGAAAGAACTTCTCTACTCTGCATATTATTTCTTGATGAAAACACATTTTAATTAGAGGAAGATGTAGAAGCAAGTGGAAGCTTTAATGGTGATGCAAACAATTAGACACTTTCTAAGCCGCAAGATATAATGACAATTGGAAATTTTCAAAACTTGTGTTATTTACTTGATCTGAGGTGTTAACTAGTCATGCTTATCAGAGCTCATCACGTTCTTTTTTTTTCCTTTTGTACTCTTAATGACAATTGAACAAAGAAAAAGGAAAAAAAAAGTAAGAGGAAAGTTTCTTCTGTGATATCTTAGGTAAAAGTTGGATAAGACATGGTACAAATATGCAGCTACACAGGAAGGTATGTATCTATACAAAACAAGATTGACCAAAAAATAATCCTGAAATGAACCAAGATGTGGTCTAATAGTTGAAAAGCAGAGTACAATCTGTGCATGTTCTCCGTAAAAGACAGGCCACTGTGGTAAAGCAAAGGTTCTTAGAACATGGTTCTCAGACCAGCAGCACTGCTTTCACACAGCACCTGGGAACTTGTGAGAAATGCAAATTATTGGGGCCTGCACCAGACTCATTGAATCACAAAGTCTGGTGTAAGGTCCAACAATCTGTATTATTTATTTCTCCAGGAAATCCTGCAGGTTACAGAGAAGCACTACTTGTAAAGAAACTCTGAGCTAGTCAGTTTCCCATATTGAGCACTAGGTGGCTCTGTTGGTCAGGACAGATTGGTCTAATGAAGAGGATCAGAGCACAGGAGTGATGTCACTCTTAGGAGCCATGTGGATGAGGATGACTTCTTATCATTTGCCTTGACTTTTTTAAAAATAGGCAGGAATAAACTATAAATAAATCTACTACACTAACTGTCCAACTAAATTCATGTGACATTGCTAGGTTTGGTTTTCATGAGTAGAGTTTGCAAAAATGAAAATATTTATTTATAAGCAGGAAACACAAGCTATTTTTAAGGTATCTATTTTCTGAACTGTACTGCCAAATATTGCTAGTATTTTAAAAACTTCTATTTAATTTTCTCTAAATTCTAACACTTCAAATTATACCATAAATATACCATGTCATAGCTAGCAAAATTAGATATTAACCCTTAACCTAGTCTTGGAGTCTATTGCATGTTTTACCCAGCCTGGCTCTAGATCCATACTTTGGTCCTTGGGTCTACTTTTGGCTTTGCTCTCTTACATGCCCTTCAACTTTTCTCAGTTTGATCTAGTCTTACACTCAACCTCGAGTATTTCTCCTTCCTTGTTCTTACAAAAGCAATTCCACCGGAATCTCCAGGAATAATACCCAATAGTCAGGTACTGCAGACCTTGGCAGCCTAGACCCACTCCAAAGGAAAAGGCAGCAGGCTCTCCACTGGAGCAGCCTTTGGACTGGAGGATTTTTTGTGTCTATATTGAAGAGAGAGTATCACAATTCAAGTATTTCTGATAAAACCCTGTACACTCTCTAGAGAAAAAGCACTATAAAAATTCACGTAGATAGTTTCAATATCTCTATTTATAGCACCATTTGTTCTTTGTTTAAAAAGAAATAAAAGGGCTTTTTACCTGAAGTTATCTAACATAAAGGTTTATTTCAATATAATTGGTTTCCTTTTTAAGTCTATGTATTTTAGCTTAAGTGCTTGAAATATTATTCTAGGGCCAGCCGGGTGGCATGGAGTTTAAGATGCTGGATCCAACATGGCTGACTTTGTCATTTGAGTCCCGGACCAAATGGCCACACTGGGTACATGTGTGTGCATGTCCAAAACTCCAAGCAAACAGAGGAGAAGGGATTGAAATGTGGTCATCCTCCCCTTGGGTGATTTCTCATTTTTCATCTCTCTCTGTTTAACAAGTGCTCATGTCCAATGGCAAAAAATCTACATAAACCAAACAAATAAATAACAATTATTCTGAGAAGGGCTCTTGGATTGGTCTCATCTTTGGCCAAAGAAGTTCATGCACAATAAAAGTAAAGTGTCCTGAATAGTGCTGGGGAATACTACCTCAACAACAGAGAAGCAGTGCTCATCCTCTGGGCCTCACCAAGGGAAAGAAGAAACCCTCACTCCATGGCAGAAAGTAAAGTGAGCCCCTGGCTAAGCGGAATACAGATAGCCATGCTCCCAAATTCACCAAGTGTCTCTGTCCACCGGGGATGAATGATTCCTAGACAGTCGGCAAGAACACAGCCACAATAAACTATCCTAGTTTTCACAGAACCCTAAACAGGGTGAGACACATGGTAGGTACTTATTGTGTTAATAAACGTGAAGAGCTTTCAAAACGTTCAATAGAGAAATGGAATTAAAGTACGAGTTCATTTTGGTGCAAAAAGATTTTGAAATTCATGCATAGTTTTTTCATAGTACCTTATTTTATTTTATTTTTTGAGCTTTGCTGATCCCTTGATTTTTTTTTTTTTTTTGGAGAGATTTTCACTGTAGGGCGCGTGCGCTCGCCAGACAGACAGAGAGAGACATAGAGACAGAAAGCGAGAAATCACCCCCCAGGGGAGATGGTCATGCCGCAATCCCTTCTCCTCCATTCTCCTCTCGGGATCTTTTTTTTGTTTCCAAAAGACTTTTTTCCCCATGGGGCGTGTGTGCTTGCCAGAGAGGTAAAAAGAGACAGACAGGGGACCAGCAGTTAGCATAATGGCTATGTCTCTGGACTCCCATGTAGTCAACCATGGTTCGAGTCCCAGACCTGGTGGCTTAAACTCACACCGGGCGCATGTGCATGCGTGCCCAAGATCCCAAGAAAAGAATGGAGGATAAGGGATTGTGGCATGGCCATCCCCCATGGGGGGTGATTTCTCACTTTCTGTCTCTCTGTCTCTCTCAGTCTTTCTGGCAAGTACACGTGCCCTATAGCAAAAACCTCTCAAAAAAAAAAAAAAAAAAAAGAGAGAGACAGACAGAAAGCAAGAAATCGCCCCTGGGAATGATGGCCATGCAAGTACACACACTGGCATGAGTTTAAAGCCACTGGGCCCAGGGCTCAAACCATGGTCGGTAATGTAGCCATCTGCTTGTCCATGGGAAAATTCTTAAAGAAATGGGATTGTGGCATCTTCCCATTGCAGTTTTCCACTCTTTTTGCCACAGATTGGAGGCTGATGATAAAGTATCTTACCATAGTGGAAAAAAAATCTTAAGATATAAACTTAAATCAATAGAGAATTTAGAGATATATAGCAGAATTATACATTACCTTTATCAGGCTTAAGAGATAAGAAAAAAATAATATTGTTAGTTTTCTTAGAATGTGAGACTCAGCTTTATATCTTAGTACTTCAGAAAGACAGAATTTTTCTCATCGGTACTGAATATATCTTTTTTAAAAATATTTTTTATTCATGAGACAGTGTGTACAAGAGAGACAGAATGCCTCCAGAGGACTCGGTCATACTGCAATCCCTTTTCTCTTGTCCTTTAACCACCAGGATCCTGTATATGCTCAGCACATTTTCAGACTTTTGGGGCTGGGAACACCAACTGCAGTCAGCATGTGGTTTTCAGCTCCACTGTCTCGTATGCTACCAGCTGTGTCAGGGAAGCTGGACCTGAACATACCCTTTGAATTTAAGCTACTATCTATATTCAAATGAGAAGACTTGTCAGTGTTGAGGGTGGAAGTGGCAATGCTGGCCAAAAGCTTGTCCCTGAGAGTAGGAAGGAAGTCAAGGATGAGAGCTGTAGCTGAAGACATCACCCTGAGAGTCAAGGCAAAACTAAAAACTTATGACCAGACAAGACTGGTAGGAGTTTAATTAAGTTTTAGAAGACATAACGCTTGCTGTAAGTAAAAAGTAAGAATCAGAAGTGACAAGCTGGAGTTGAAAGCAGACTGAAAACAAGATAGTACCTCCTCGCAGAGGCCAAGATAGGCCACCTCTTGGAATTATAACAGCTTACTTCATGAAATTAGAAGTTAAACAGGGTTCTGTAAAACACTGGGAGGTGAAGAAGGACTGGGGGACCAAGGTGCATTTGGCAGTTAGAAGGCTGGCATTACAGAAGAAGAGAGGAGCTACAGGAAAAAGATATCATCATGTACCTACTGTGTGCAGGACATAGTGCTAGCCAGTAAAGGATGGGAGGAAATAAGAAAGCTAGAGAAAAACAAAATACACAAAGAAAAATCATTTTATTTTTAGCTGACCTCTAATTTTTTGTTTTTTTACTTATTTATTTTTGAATTTGCCAGAAGCATGTGTGCTCACTGGAGAGAGACAGGGAGATAGAGAGGGAATTTGAAAAAGCGTCCTCCGTGGGGCATGCAGCACCCCCATCTCCACCATTTCTCCCTACTTTTGGGATCTGAGGTACACATGCTCATGTGCCCACTGTGTCTTTCAACCCTCCAGGTCTGGGACTCAGCCACATGGGATCCGGCCGCCTTAACCACCATACCATAGACTGACCCAGAAAAAGATTTTTTTTTTTTTAAAAAGAGAGAGAGAATGAATATACAACTTGCAAATCATTTTGGAAAACTACTAAGTCAATTTTAGAACTTATATCTCTTTCTAAAAACCTGAGGATAAAATCTAGTTAATAGGATTTTTAAAAAGATTCTAATTAAGATTCTATTTAAGATTTTAAAAGCCCACTCCAATAGAATGTACAAGTGATGAAGTGCCTGTATCGATGAACCTGAAAGTGATTTTGAACTCCTACAGCTCTGTGTAAATGATTGTGCAATTAAAACCAAAAGGAGCAAGGATTCCTGTCCATCTTGTTGGAACGTTTATCTGACTTGATGACTCGCCACTTCTCATTCCCATTTCCACTTCCTTTTCCCAAAGCACTGCATGGCACATGTAGTGTTCTCAGTGCCCAGGTGTGACCACTTGGCACATGCCATCCCAGGACACATGACTGGCATCTTATTGAAGCCCTTGCAACTCTTTGTTGAAAAGAACAGGTGAGGTAGACACAAGGGAGGTGGAAGAACCAGGGGTTTATTGACGCCCCCTGGAGTAGGGACACTCAGTCAATAGTAGTGAGAATTGGCCCACTCTCTACTCCTCTAGTGGGACAACACACACGACCACACCTGCCCTACCATTATCGAGCTCCAGTTGTCTCAGAGTGAGCCGCCGCTCATTAGCACACTGTGCCAACTGGGATCACCAACTAAGTAAAACATTTACCCCAAATGTATGTCTTAGGGTGTACTTCAGGGGAAACCGAACCTAAATGACAGCGTGTGTGTGTGTGTGTGTGTGTGTGTGTGTGTGTGTGTGGCATTTGTAAGTATATATACAAATATTTAATGCTAAAATGATTTCATTAAGATTCAATATTTATGGGAACCAGCAGTTAGCGTAATGGCTATGTCGCTGGTCTCCCACATAGTCGACTGCTGTTCGAGGCCCTGACCCGGTGGCTTAAAACTCATGCTGGGCGTGTGTGTGTGTGTGCCCAAGATCCCGAGAGGAGAATGGAGGAGAAGGGATTGTGGAGTGACCATACCCCCTGGGGGTGATTTCTCGCTTTCTGTCTCTATGTCTCTCTCTGTCTGTCTGGCAAGCGCACACGTACTATAGCGAAAAACCTCTCAAAAAAAAAAAAAGATTTGATATTTATTGACCAAATCTGCCTTGATGTTCCTAACTTGTCCAGACACAGTATTTTGAGAGGGCTGAGGTGGGCAGGACGTGCTGGTGTACAGCCAGGGGCAGCTATGCAAGGACTTTCACATGCCATTTTCCTGGCCCCTCAGCTCTTTCTTGAAAAGTAGAGGCCCGTCCTTTCCTCATTAAAGGAAAACACTGGATCTCTGCAGGATCTGCTTACAATGACCTTAGATTTCACCAACAGTATCACGTGAGCATACATCTTCAGAAAGTTCATGGAAAATGCATATTATGAAATACTTGTGTATGAATTTCAAAATTTTTTGGTATCAGAGTAAACATATACTTTAATTCTATTGTTCCAAGAACCTTTTGAGGCACCGACATATATAAATTTTCTCTTTTATGCAGAGTATTTAATAAGCACAAACAATAGACTATCTGAAATAAATCTAGAAAAAAGGTAAGAAATTCTGTGGTCCTAATTAAAAACAAGCCAATAAGTCACATCTGGAGGAATTGAAAATCTATTTTATTTATGTCCAAATATAATCAGAGAGACACATATGTAGGCATATTGTAAAATCTTCGTTTTCTTTTCGCAGAAATCTGTAGGCAAGAGGCGGTAGAAGGAGAGGGAGAAGAGTAATTTTTACCCTCATTTAAAAGCTTGGTTGAAACATTTCTCCTGCAAAACATTTTGGCAAAGAGTATACATTTCCCAGCTGCCTTTGAAATAGGAAATTCCATTCTATTTTATAATATCCTTCTCTCAATTAAATGTTTCCTTGGGAAATTGCCTGGAAAGCTTATAACAAAAGATCAAATAACCTGCTGGTGAAATAGCCATATTGATATGCTGAGGAAGAACTTTGTATAAGGGCCAAAATGAAACTGCCAGGTGCCGAGTTCTGCCAATGGGTTACTCAGCCCCTTGAATTTCCCAGGTAGATGAGTAATTTGTGCAATAGATTACCACCTCCCAGCAAAGTGTTTGCATGAATTTGAGGATGGAGGATCTCCTCTTCCCCACTTAACTCTTCAGATGCCTCTGATCTTGTGAACAATTAGGGCTATTTAAATGCAAGGTGATGGCTAAGGCATCTTAGTGCTTGTGAGTAGGTCATGAAGCCAAATACCTCCAAACAGTACGAAAAGAAAAGGAAATCTATGTCACTAAGAACATAAGGAATCCCAGGGCTATGGCAATAAAGTGCATTGTATTAGATCAGAATAAGAATTGCTTCAAAGAAGGAAAGAGTTTCTCAGAAGCAGAATTCTAGGCAAATATTGCTTATTGGGCAGAATAGAGAGTGCATCTGACATTTGAGAACAAAAAGAGCAAAGAGCAAAAGACCTATTTCTCATGTGAATGCCTACTTACTGCTGCAGTCTAGAGGACTCATAGGAACATTGGCAAGATTATAGATCCCCCAACCCCCCCCCCAGTGCCCACCTTTTGGGAATTAAAAGCTCACTTGGCATTTTTAGCTAGTATCTTACCTAGATGTTTCACATCCAAAGCGCCATTCATCCAGTTTTCCTGTTTGTAGTGTTTAGCTTGAGATTATCACTATTTAATGTCAGAGTGAGCTTTCCTTGATTACCAAGCACAGTATTTTCCCCACCATTGCCTGAGGTCTGATTTTGGGTCAATTCTCTGCAAACAACAGAAGTTGACTCAACAGGATGGGTCACCAGGGAAATTCAGGTAAAGCACTCTAAGTTCCAAATCCTTCAAAAAGCAATGCAGACCTGCAGCTGCTACCCATCCACCTGGAGCCCCTACCAATGGGCAGACATAACAAGAGGAAACAAATGAGTACTTACTATATAGTAATCACCTGCAATAATATATGTCAGGCATTGTCCTCGGTGAATTACAGGGATTTTATATACACTTGAGTTTAATAAATACAAGTATGATTCACCATGTGAAGTACATTACGTATTTGCTATATAATGAAGCTACAGCCACATAGAACATTACTGGCAGAATTTAGATATAAATAACAATTTGTTTTGGTTATTTTCTCTATGTGACATGAAACCCTGTTATAGAACAGATGTAGATCTGGTGTTTCTATATCAAACAGAGGGAGATGGCACAATTGCCATAGGAGTACGTGTGTATCACAAAATTGGGTAAAGACACTTCCTAAAGATTTGCTTAAATGTGTGATGTTATATATTTAGACATGTAAAATGTGCACACTGAAGGGATCTTAGAAATCATAGACTTCTATTACTCAGAAAACAAAACTGATGGTCAGTAAGGTTAAACTACCTGCCTGAGGCCTCACAGCATGTTAGTAAAGGATGGGAACTTCATTAACAAATCAGGTTCTGGTCCAACCACTGTGGAGAACAATTTGGAGATTCCTCCAAAATCTACAGATAGAACTACATATGATCCAGTAATCGCACTCCTTGGTATCTACTCAAAGGACAGAAGAATACTTCATCGAAAAAGTGCTTGCACATCGATGTTTACTGCGGCACTTTTCACGATTGCTAAGTCATGGAAACAACCTAAATGCCCATGAACTGATGAATGGTTAGAAAAACGGTGGCACATATACTCAATGGAATACTATTCATCCATAAAAAACAACAAAACCCTGGCTTTTGAAAGGAAGTGGATGAATATGGAAGACTTACTGCTGAGTGAAGCAAGCCATGCTATGAAGGAGAGGCATTGTATGTCCCCACTTAATATATACCAAGTGTCTGCACTATCTGAGGTACACATGCTCATGTGCCCACTGTGTCTTTCAACCCTCCAGGTCTGGGACTCAGCCACATGGGATCCGGCCGCCTTAACCACCATACCATAGACTGACCCAGAAAAAGATTTTTTTTTTTTTAAAAAGAGAGAGAGAATGAATATACAACTTGCAAATCATTTTGGAAAACTACTAAGTCAATTTTAGAACTTATATCTCTTTCTAAAAACCTGAGGATAAAATCTAGTTAATAGGATTTTTAAAAAGATTCTAATTAAGATTCTATTTAAGATTTTAAAAGCCCACTCCAATAGAATGTACAAGTGATGAAGTGCCTGTATCGATGAACCTGAAAGTGATTTTGAACTCCTACAGCTCTGTGTAAATGATTGTGCAATTAAAACCAAAAGGAGCAAGGATTCCTGTCCATCTTGTTGGAACGTTTATCTGACTTGATGACTCGCCACTTCTCATTCCCATTTCCACTTCCTTTTCCCAAAGCACTGCATGGCACATGTAGTGTTCTCAGTGCCCAGGTGTGACCACTTGGCACATGCCATCCCAGGACACATGACTGGCATCTTATTGAAGCCCTTGCAACTCTTTGTTGAAAAGAACAGGTGAGGTAGACACAAGGGAGGTGGAAGAACCAGGGGTTTATTGACGCCCCCTGGAGTAGGGACACTCAGTCAATAGTAGTGAGAATTGGCCCACTCTCTACTCCTCTAGTGGGACAACACACACGACCACACCTGCCCTACCATTATCGAGCTCCAGTTGTCTCAGAGCGAGCCGCCGCTCATTAGCACACTGTGCCAACTGGGATCACCAACTAAGTAAAACATTTACCCCAAATGTATGTCTTAGGGTGTACTTCAGGGGAAACCGAACCTAAATGACAGCGTGTGTGTGTGTGTGTGTGTGTGTGTGTGTGTGTGTGTGGCATTTGTAAGTATATATACAAATATTTAATGCTAAAATGATTTCATTAAGATTCAATATTTATGGGAACCAGCAGTTAGCGTAATGGCTATGTCGCTGGTCTCCCACATAGTCGACTGCTGTTCGAGGCCCTGACCCGGTGGCTTAAAACTCATGCTGGGCGTGTGTGTGTGTGTGCCCAAGATCACAGGCCCAGAAATCCTGAGAGAAGGCTGGAGAAGGGGTTGCGGTGTGGCTGTGCCCTGGTGGGTGATTTCTCGCTTTCTGTCTCTATGTCTCTCTCTGTCTGTCTGGCAAGCGCACACGTACTATAGCGAAAAACCTCTCAAAAAAAAAAAAGATTTGATATTTATTGACCAAATCTGCCTTGATGTTCCTAACTTGTCCAGACACAGTATTTTGAGAGGGCTGAGGTGGGCAGGACGTGCTGGTGTACAGCCAGGGGCAGCTATGCAAGGACTTTCACATGCCATTTTCCTGGCCCCTCAGCTCTTTCTTGAAAAGTAGAGGCCCGTCCTTTCCTCATTAAAGGAAAACACTGGATCTCTGCAGGATCTGCTTACAATGACCTTAGATTTCACCAACAGTATCACGTGAGCATACATCTTCAGAAAGTTCATGGAAAATGCATATTATGAAATACTTGTGTATGAATTTCAAAATTTTTTGGTATCAGAGTAAACATATACTTTAATTCTATTGTTCCAAGAACCTTTTGAGGCACCGACATATATAAATTTTCTCTTTTATGCAGAGTATTTAATAAGCACAAACAATAGACTATCTGAAATAAATCTAGAAAAAAGGTAAGAAATTCTGTGGTCCTAATTAAAAACAAGCCAATAAGTCAAGTCACATCGAATTGAAAATCTATTTTATTTATGTCCAAATATAATCAGAGAGACACATATGTAGGCATATTGTAAAATCTTCGTTTTCTTTTCGCAGAAATCTGTAGGCAAGAGGCGGTAGAAGGAGAGGGAGAAGAGTAATTTTTACCCTCATTTAAAAGCTTGGTTGAAACATTTCTCCTGCAAAACATTTTGGCAAAGAGTATACATTTCCCAGCTGCCTTTGAAATAGGAAATTCCATTCTATTTTATAATATCCTTCTCTCAATTAAATGTTTCCTTGGGAAATTGCCTGGAAAGCTTATAACAAAAGATCAAATAACCTGCTGGTGAAATAGCCATATTGATATGCTGAGGAAGAACTTTGTATAAGGGCCAAAATGAAACTGCCAGGTGCCGAGTTCTGCCAATGGGTTACTCAGCCCCTTGAATTTCCCAGGTAGATGAGTAATTTGTGCAATAGATTACCACCTCCCAGCAAAGTGTTTGCATGAATTTGAGGATGGAGGATCTCCTCTTCCCCACTTAACTCTTCAGATGCCTCTGATCTTGTGAACAATTAGGGCTATTTAAATGCAAGGTGATGGCTAAGGCATCTTAGTGCTTGTGAGTAGGTCATGAAGCCAAATACCTCCAAACAGTACGAAAAGAAAAGGAAATCTATGTCACTAAGAACATAAGGAATCCCAGGGCTATGGCAATAAAGTGCATTGTATTAGATCAGAATAAGAATTGCTTCAAAGAAGGAAAGAGTTTCTCAGAAGCAGAATTCTAGGCAAATATTGCTTATTGGGCAGAATAGAGAGTGCATCTGACATTTGAGAACAAAAAGAGCAAAGAGCAAAAGACCTATTTCTCATGTGAATGCCTACTTACTGCTGCAGTCTAGAGGACTCATAGGAACATTGGCAAGATTATAGATCCCCCAACCCCCCCCCCAGTGCCCACCTTTTGGGAATTAAAAGCTCACTTGGCATTTTTAGCTAGTATCTTACCTAGATGTTTCACATCCAAAGCGCCATTCATCCAGTTTTCCTGTTTGTAGTGTTTAGCTTGAGATTATCACTATTTAATGTCAGAGTGAGCTTTCCTTGATTACCAAGCACAGTATTTTCCCCACCATTGCCTGAGGTCTGATTTTGGGTCAATTCTCTGCAAACAACAGAAGTTGACTCAACAGGATGGGTCACCAGGGAAATTCAGGTAAAGCACTCTAAGTTCCAAATCCTTCAAAAAGCAATGCAGACCTGCAGCTGCTACCCATCCACCTGGAGCCCCTACCAATGGGCAGACATAACAAGAGGAAACAAATGAGTACTTACTATATAGTAATCACCTGCAATAATATATGTCAGGCATTGTCCTCGGTGAATTACAGGGATTTTATATACACTTGAGTTTAATAAATACAAGTATGATAAGTATATATACAAATATTTAATGCTAAAATGATTTCATTAAGATTCAATATTTATGGGAACCAGCAGTTAGCGTAATGGCTATGTCGCTGGTCTCCCACATAGTCGACTGCTGTTCGAGGCCCTGACCCGGTGGCTTAAAACTCATGCTGGGCGTGTGTGTGTGTGTGCCCAAGATCCCGAGAGGAGAATGGAGGAGAAGGGATTGTGGAGTGACCATACCCCCTGGGGGTGATTTCTCGCTTTCTGTCTCTATGTCTCTCTCTGTCTGTCTGGCAAGCGCACACGTACTATAGCGAAAAACCTCTCAAAAAAAAAAAAGATTTGATATTTATTGACCAAATCTGCCTTGATGTTCCTAACTTGTCCAGACACAGTATTTTGAGAGGGCTGAGGTGGGCAGGACGTGCTGGTGTACAGCCAGGGGCCGCTATGCAAGGACTTTCACATGCCATTTTCCTGGCCCCTCAGCTCTTTCTTGAAAAGTAGAGGCCCGTCCTTTCCTCATTAAAGGAAAACACTGGATCTCTGCAGGATCTGCTTACAATGACCTTAGATTTCACCAACAGTATCACGTGAGCATACATCTTCAGAAAGTTCATGGAAAATGCATATTATGAAATACTTGTGTATGAATTTCAAAATTTTTTGGTATCAGAGTAAACATATACTTTAATTCTATTGTTCCAAGAACCTTTTGAGGCACCGACATATATAAATTTTCTCTTTTATGCAGAGTATTTAATAAGCACAAACAATAGACTATCTGAAATAAATCTAGAAAAAAGGTAAGAAATTCTGTGGTCCTAATTAAAAACAAGCCAATAAGTCACATCTGGAGGAATTGAAAATCTATTTTATTTATGTCCAAATATAATCAGAGAGACACATATGTAGGCATATTGTAAAATCTTCGTTTTCTTTTCGCAGAAATCTGTAGGCAAGAGGCGGTAGAAGGAGAGGGAGAAGAGTAATTTTTACCCTCATTTAAAAGCTTGGTTGAAACATTTCTCCTGCAAAACATTTTGGCAAAGAGTATACATTTCCCAGCTGCCTTTGAAATAGGAAATTCCATTCTATTTTATAATATCCTTCTCTCAATTAAATGTTTCCTTGGGAAATTGCCTGGAAAGCTTATAACAAAAGATCAAATAACCTGCTGGTGAAATAGCCATATTGATATGCTGAGGAAGAACTTTGTATAAGGGCCAAAATGAAACTGCCAGGTGCCGAGTTCTGCCAATGGGTTACTCAGCCCCTTGAATTTCCCAGGTAGATGAGTAATTTGTGCAATAGATTACCACCTCCCAGCAAAGTGTTTGCATGAATTTGAGGATGGAGGATCTCCTCTTCCCCACTTAACTCTTCAGATGCCTCTGATCTTGTGAACAATTAGGGCTATTTAAATGCAAGGTGATGGCTAAGGCATCTTAGTGCTTGTGAGTAGGTCATGAAGCCAAATACCTCCAAACAGTACGAAAAGAAAAGGAAATCTATGTCACTAAGAACATAAGGAATCCCAGGGCTATGGCAATAAAGTGCATTGTATTAGATCAGAATAAGAATTGCTTCAAAGAAGGAAAGAGTTTCTCAGAAGCAGAATTCTAGGCAAATATTGCTTATTGGGCAGAATAGAGAGTGCATCTGACATTTGAGAACAAAAAGAGCAAAGAGCAAAAGACCTATTTCTCATGTGAATGCCTACTTACTGCTGCAGTCTAGAGGACTCATAGGAACATTGGCAAGATGATAGATCCCCCAACCCCCCCCCAGTGCCCACCTTTTGGGAATTAAAAGCTCACTTGGCATTTTTAGCTAGTATCTTACCTAGATGTTTCACATCCAAAGCGCCATTCATCCAGTTTTCCTGTTTGTAGTGTTTAGCTTGAGATTATCACTATTTAATGTCAGAGTGAGCTTTCCTTGATTACCAAGCACAGTATTTTCCCCACCATTGCCTGAGGTCTGATTTTGGGTCAATTCTCTGCAAACAACAGAAGTTGACTCAACAGGATGGGTCACCAGGGAAATTCAGGTAAAGCACTCTAAGTTCCAAATCCTTCAAAAAGCAATGCAGACCTGCAGCTGCTACCCATCCACCTGGAGCCCCTACCAATGGGCAGACATAACAAGAGGAAACAAATGAGTACTTACTATATAGTAATCACCTGCAATAATATATGTCAGGCATTGTCCTCGGTGAATTACAGGGATTTTATATACACTTGAGTTTAATAAATACAAGTATGATTCACCATGTGAAGTACATTACGTATTTGCTATATAATGAAGCTACAGCCACATAGAACATTACTGGCAGAATTTAGATATAAATAACAATTTGTTTTGGTTATTTTCTCTATGTGACATGAAACCCTGTTATAGAACAGATGTAGATCTGGTGTTTCTATATCAAACAGAGGGAGATGGCACAATTGCCATAGGAGTACGTGTGTATCACAAAATTGGGTAAAGACACTTCCTAAAGATTTGCTTAAATGTGTGATGTTATATATTTAGACATGTAAAATGTGCACACTGAAGGGATCTTAGAAATCATAGACTTCTATTACTCAGAAAACAAAACTGATGGTCAGTAAGGTTAAACTACCTGCCTGAGGCCTCACAGCATGTTAGTAAAGGATGGGAACTTCATTAACAAATCAGGTTCTGGTCCAACCACTGTGGAGAACAATTTGGAGATTCCTCCAAAATCTACAGATAGAACTACATATGATCCAGTAATCGCACTCCTTGGTATCTACTCAAAGGACAGAAGAATACTTCATCGAAAAAGTGCTTGCACATCGATGTTTACTGCGGCACTTTTCACGATTGCTAAGTCATGGAAACAACCTAAATGCCCATGAACTGATGAATGGTTAGAAAAACGGTGGCACATATACTCAATGGAATACTATTCATCCATAAAAAACAACAAAACCCTGGCTTTTGAAAGGAAGTGGATGAATATGGAAGACTTACTGCTGAGTGAAGCAAGCCATGCTATGAAGGAGAGGCATTGTATGTCCCCACTTAATATATACCAAGTGTCTGCACTCTAAAAATATTATATATGAGTGTATATATATATATATTTGAAACCAAAAAAAAAAAAAAATCAGGTTCTGTGCCCTAGATGAGGCTCCTCCTGTTCAATGTGTCAGAAGCATCCATTCAGCATTAAACAAGAAGTTCAGTGTTTTAAGAAAAATTGGGGACATTAAGGTATAGAGGGGATTAGGTTTTGCAAAAGCTCTCTGGATTCTTGTCTTTGGGGCATGAACTTTGTCTCAGTCTGAGATTCTGATGAGTTCAAAAAAATTTCAGGGGATTCAGAACATGTGTGTGAAATGCCTATGTACACGTTCAACCAGTGATAACTGAATGACTGTCAGAGACATCAATCTCTCTCTCTCTCTCTCTCTCTCTCTCTCTCTCTCACACACACACACACACACACAAAGTTGGTCTAGTCCAGCATTACCTCTGCAGCCATTTATCCATTTATGGGGCTGCAGGGGGAAGGTGTTCTGGAGCAAGAGCTGGTGCCTGGCGAGGGCATCATGCAGCCCCAGCTGTTACTGCAGCTGCCCGACAGCAGCATCTGATAGAAATCCTGCCCCAGGCGGCTGAACAACATCCACATTTGCTCAAAGAAACAGCCACTCTTTCTTGCCTTTACTTAATTATTGCTTAGCAGGGTTTTACTCAGGAAGAAAAAAATGGGTCTGTGAATTTGTGAGCATACAAGGGAGCATGAGCAAGAGCAGAGAGCACGTTTCCAGTGTTAGAGCCCTGGTTCTGTCACAAATTAGCTGTGAGTCCTTGGTCAAAAATCTTCTCTCTGAACTCATCTGTGAAATGAGTGTGTTAGATGATCATCTGGAAGGATCTTTCCCAGTCCAATGGGTCAATCCATGTTTACAGACTGCATAGCTGGGCGCTGTGTCCTAGGCATAAAAACATGAATACATGCCTACATCAAGCAGCCCATTGCCTCATGGGAGATACAGAGAAGAATAACATTACTTTATAATAGCACTTCTGTGCCAACCTAGTGGCACAGTTGGTAGCAAACTGCAACAACTGCAGGTTCAGCTCCCCAGGTTGCCTTGAAACACAGTGTGTGTGTGTGTGTGTGTGTGTGTGTGTGTGCATGTGTGTGTGTGTGCATGTGTGTGTGTGCATGTGTGTGTGTGTATGGGTGTGTATGCCCAGGATCCTAACAAGTGGGAGGGTCTGCAAATGGGTATGACAACACGACAAGATCCTGTAAAAGGTAATTCTCTTTTCTCTCTCTTGCTCTCTCACATGCTAACACTAATAAAATTAATTGACTTTAAAATAATAGCACCTTTCTCCCTCTCTTTATATGCTTTAAGTACTTCATATGTTTTAACCTGCTTAATTCTCACAAGAAGATGAGATAGATAATATCACATTATTACTTTTATTCCCATTTTACAGAAAAGAAACTGAGATTTAGAGTGGAGCCTAAAGTAATTTCCCCAGGTCACACGTTTAATTGTTAAGTATAGAAAATATCTTGGGGGCAGAGAAGACTCTTAGACAAGTTGATACAACGAGTTGAATACTTATGTCCATCCAAAATTCACAGGTTGAAACCCTAGGATGTGGGAGTTTGGGGAAGTGATTAGAGCATGAGGGCATGCAAGGAGTCTTCCTGAATGGATTAGTGCCCTTGTAAAAGGGATCCCAGAGAGCGATCGCTCTCTCTTTTTCTCCATGTGAAGATACAAAAAGACAGACTGCAACCTAGAAAAAAACCTTCTCCGGCACCTAAATCTGCTGGCACCCTGACCTCAGGGTTCAAGTCTCCAAATGCAAAAAATGGATTTCTAATGGCATTTTGTTATGGCACCCTGGGCACACTAATACACATAGTACAGCTTTTTCTATTTTTTTCAACCATTGAATTATCTTGATATTTTTATCAAAAGTTAATTGACCATATTATATATCTGATGGTTTTATTTCTTAGTTTTAGCACACTGATTCCTCTATTTTTATATCAGTATTACACTGTCTTTAACTCTGTAATCAATTTTCAAATTGGGAAGTATGAGATATATACCTTTCTTCTTTTCCCAGATGATATATTCTGGGTTACTTCATGATTTTTTGATTAGCTTGTTATTTTCAACAACAACAACAACAAAAAAAAACCCTCAAAAAACTAGTTGGGGTTTTAATAGAAAGTACATAGTGTCTGTAAACTAAATTGAATAGTATAATCATATTAACAATATTAAGTCCATGAATATACAATGTCTTTCCATTTATTTAGATCCACATTAAGTTCTTTCAACAACAGTTTGTAGTGTACAGTAATACCATACATATATAGCTTTTTTAAAATCAATCAATGAAATGTTTTTTTTCCTAATTACACTTGTGAATGCTTTTTTTTAAAAAATGGAATGGTATTATTAATGAAGTTGTATCTTACATGATTTTTTTCATTTGTACAAGTTTAAACTTCAATATGAAAATAGCATATAAACTCTTGCAAACTAAAATGTAATAGCAATGTTAACAAAGTTAGCTCACTTTCACTAAATTATTTGCATTATTTCATCATTTAAATATATATATATATATATTTTTTTTGTTTTTTGAGAGGTGTTTGCGATAGGGCGCATGCACTCGCCAGACAGACAGAGACAGAGAGACAGAAAGCGAGAAATCACCCCCCCAGAGGGGATGGCCATGCCGCAATCCCTTCTCCATTCTCCTCTCGGGATCTTGGGCATGCATGCACACGCGCCCGACGTGAGTTTTAAGCCACCGGGTCCGGGACGTGAACTGCAGTTGACTACATGGGAGTCCAACGACATAGCCATTACGCTAACTGCTGGTCCCTCATCATTTAAATATTAACTGATAAGTCTTCACTATGCGACATATTCATTTGGAGTGTTTTCCATAGTCAAGCACCACTTTTTATTTTTTACAGTTGATAATGTTATTTTTAAATTTTTATTATTTTATTATTAATACATTAAATCGCTATACATCATTTAGTGTATACTATACATATATAGCTTTTAAATCTCTTTTATTCTATAGGGTGTGCATGTGTGTGTGTCCCATCTGTCCCTCACTTTTACACACACATTCTTTGCCTGTCCTTTCTCTACATGTTTGCTCTCCTCCTGGGGGTAATCCCTTGCCTGAGGTGGTCAATGGAAACAGACTGATAGCTAGAGAAAGCTAATTGGTGCAGTTTTTCTACAGAATCGCAATTAATTCTTTTCATTTAAACTGCATCCTAACTCATGTCTACCTATCCAGGAAGGTCAATTCTAACCTTTCTCATTCGGTTATTCTGAGATATACCTTTAATTCTAGCCATCTATTGGGTCATCAGAAAAGTGATGATGTATTTTCCTATGTTTTTCTATGCAAAAATGAGTCATGACTTTTTTCAACAGCCCAATAGATATCTAACAAAAGTTTTTGGTTGTTTTTTATTTTTGTTATTATTGTCTTATTATTCTTGATAGTGACCTGATTAGATTTCTGGTTTAGTGATATGACAGTCATTATCTCCCATTTAGGCTCTCTATTTTTTTTTTTATTTCAGTTACCTGTACTGAGGAAATCTAAGAGTAGATAAGGAGTATTTTTTGTTTGTTTGTTTTAGAGGTTTTTGCTACAGGGCACGTGTGCTCGCCAGAAAGACAGAGAGAGACAGAGAGACGGAAAGCGAGAAATCCCCCCTCCAGGGGGGATGACCATGCCACAATCCCTTCTCCTCCATTCTCCTCTTGGGATCTTGGGCACACACGCACAAGCGCCCGGTGTGAGTTTAAGCCACCAGGTCCAGGACTGGAACCATGGTCAACTACATAGGAGTCCAGCAACATAGCTTTTACATCAACTGCTGATCCTGAGTAGACAAGGAATATTGACTGAGATGAATATGTATTTAATTTTGGCTATAGGCCTAATAGATGGAGAGAAATACAATGCATTTCTATTCAATTATGCTTATACTTTTTTTTTTTTGGAGAGATTTTTGCTATAGGGCATGTGTGCTCACCAGAAAGATAGAGACAGAGAGACAAAAAGTGAGAAATCACCCCCCAGTAGGGATGGTCATGCCACAATCCCTTCTCCTCCATTCTCCTTTTGGGATCTTGGGCACCCACACACACGCCCCCAGTGTAAGTTTAAGTCATGGGGTCCAAGACTCAAAATGCAGTCAACTGTATGGGAGTTCAGCAACGTAGCCATTATGCCATCTACTGGTCCCCATTTATGCTTATGCTTTAAAACACCACTCATTAAAAATATGCTTATTATTTTCTTTATATTAAAAAGCCTATTCACATCATTAAAAAAGAGAGGTAGGGGACCAGCAGATGGCATAATGGTTACATCGCTGGACTTCCATGTAGTTGACCGCCCAGCAGCTTAAACTCACACCAGGCTCATGTGCGTGCATGCCCAAAATCCCGAGAAGAGAATGGAGGAGAAGGGATTATGTCATGTCCATCCACCCTGGGTGTGTGGGGGGGAGTAATTTCTTGCTTTCTGTCTCTCTTGCAAGTGCACATGCCCTATAGCAAAAATCTCTCTCTCTTAAACAAAAAAAAAGAAAAAGAAAAGAAAGGAAAGGTAGGTTTAAAGTACATTGTGTGCCTAGGGACTAATCCTTAACAATTTTAAGTCTTTCCTTTGTGCTCTCCAGTGAATCAACGAGAGATTATTGGCTTTTTCCTTTCACATTCTTGATTCAATGTTAGAAATCCAGTGAAATTTGTAGCCTCTAAAGTTTCAGTAAGAAGTCAACTATTTTTTTCAAAACTCCCTTTATACTTCTGACTACTTTCTGTATCTTACTTTTCTATTAATGGAAACCTGCAAACAAAATGGCAGAGAAGGGATGGGAAGAAGACAGTAGAGCAGTAAAACATGGTCTGCAGGGCTGACCAATATGGAAGGGTTCTGGGTTTATTCCTAGAGGTCTTCTCAAATACACAAGGCAGATGCACATCCATGATTAAGGGCTGGCTTAAGGTGGAGGTGGATTTCAACACCAAGACCTTTGGGGGTGTACTCTCTCTTTCATACTCATGAAATAAATATATAAATAAGTAAACTATTGAAAAAAAAAGGCAGAGAGAATTGTGAGGTCTGGACATCTAGAATAATGGTTAGCAAACATCAGTGAGCATGAGGATAGTTTGAGGCATTAGTTTAACTAGTAGATTACTGAACACATTCCCAAGATTCTATTTAAGTAGTGTACAGAAATTCTGATTTCTTGGCAAAGTCTATATCTTCATTTTCCTGGGTGCACAGCTAGACCATTTATCTCCACCTGCCTTGCTGTGAAGTATGGCCATGTGACGGGGCTCTAGCTAAAGGAGTATGAATTAATACTGTATGCCTGCTCAAGGCTGGACCCAAACATTTTCACACACACTCTTGGGTGCTCTCTTCCTTCTCTAGTTGCTTGGGATGCTGAACTCTAGAGCAACCTTTTTCTTCTCTATTTTTTTTTTTAACTGAGGCCAATTTCATACATTATAAAGTTAACCATTTTTTATGTCCTTTGGTTAAATATCCAGGAGTGGTATTACTGGAATATATGGTAACTCTTTTTGTAGGTTTCTGAGGAACCATATTGTTTTCCACGGTAGTTGTACTCATGTAGATGCCCACTAATAGTGTAGAGTTCCCTTATCATCAGTCTTGCCAGGACTTGTCATTTTTATTTTTTTAATCATAGCCATTCTGACTGGGATTAAGTGGTATCTCATGGTGGTTTTCATTGACAATTTCCTTATAATAAAAGATGTTGAGTATTTTTTGGCTTTTTGGCCATTTGTATGTCTTTCTTAGAGACTTGTATGCTCAGCTCATTTGTCCATTTTTTAATTGGATTTTTGTTTTGTTGTGTGTGTGTATGTGTGTGTGTGTGTAAGCTCTTGAATTCCCTATATATTCTGGTTATCAGTCCCTTATCTAAAGCATAGTTTGCAAATATTTTCTCCCATTCTGAAGGTTGTCTATCTCTTTCTTTTACGAATTATTTATTTAATTCCATTTGTTATTATTTTTTATTTTGACCAGAGAGAAACAGAGAGAGAGAAAGAAAGGGAAAGGGAAAGGGAGAAAGCAAGCCACCAGATCTGGGACTCAAACTGCAGTCAGCCATGAGGGAATCCAGTGCCTTTAATCACTACACCACCTGCTGACCCCTTGAGAGTTGTCTCTTCACCCTAATTATTGTTTCCTTTGTTGTATAGAAGCTTTTTAGTTTGATGTAGTCCCACTTGTCTATTTTTGGGATTAATGCCTGTGCTTTAAGAGTCTTATTTAAGAAATCTTTGCCTACTCTTTGAAAGTTTTCCCTATGTTTTCCACCAGTAATTCTATAGTTGCAGGTTTTACACTTGGATCTTGATCCATTTAGAGTTGATTTTTGTTAATGGTGAGAGATAGGGGTTCAGTTTCATTTTTCTTCAGGTAGATATCCAGTTTTTCCAGCACCACTTGCTGGAGACTTTTTCACACTTGACTGTCCTGTGCCTTTTTGTCAAAGATCAGTTGAACATACATTTTAGGGTTTATTTCTGGGTTCTCTATTCTGTTCCATTGGTCTATGTGCCTGTTTTTGTGCTGGTTCCATGCTGCTTTTATTATCACAGCTTTGCAATATATTTTGAGACCAGATAATGAGATGCTACCTACTTTTTTCTTTTTGTACAGTATTGCATTGGGGAATATGGTACCTTTTATGATTCCAGACAATTTTATTATTGTTTTTGCTATTTCTGTGAAGAATGTTTCTGATAATTTGATTAGAATTTCTCTCTCACTCTAAGAGAGATTTTTGCTATAGGGCACATGTGTTCACCCAAGAGACAGAGAGAAAGTGAGAAATCATGCCCCCCCCCAGGGGGTTGGTCACACTGCAATCCCTTCTCTTCCATCATCCTTCCAGGATTTTGGGTATGCATGCACATGCTCCCAAAAGCACACATGCTCAAAGATATGAGAGTGGGCAGGACAAGTGTAGATACCAGAGACTTTTATAGGAAGGAGCGGATAGTAGGGAGTGAGAAAGAAAGGCTCAGGGGGAAAAAAAGATTAACAGATGCAAGAATGTAGAGTTATTTGTTGAAAATTATATATATATGTATATATACATATACATATACATATACATATACATATACATATACATATACATATACATATATATACACACACATATGCATACACACACACATAGTAATACCTTTGACTTAATTGACATGCACACATGCATGCTTAGAAAAACCATATTGTATGTGATAATGATGTACAATGATTTAATGTAAATAAATGAGGACAAAAAAACCACTATTTTGACCATTTTAAAGTATACAAAACAGTTACTTTTAGACCATGTATGATATACAACCCTCACCATATTCTGATTCCAAGATGTTTTCATCAGTCCCCAAAAAACCTTATGTGGGATTAAGTAGTCACCTTCATTTCTCCTCTCTACCTATTCTGTAGCAACCACTGACCTCTATGGTTTTCCTATACATGACTTTTTGTATAAATAGAATCATACAATATATAGTCTTTTTATGACTGGTTTCTTGTACTTATCATAGCGATTTTAAAGTTTATTTATGCTTTAGCATGTTTGATATATCACTCCTTTTATGACTAATTAATATTCCATTGTATAGATACATAACTTCTCATCTCCCCATTCTATAAGTTGATGGATATTTGATATTCTCCCACTTTTCTTACCACTATGAATAACTGCTATGAACATGTGTATACAAGCTTTCACTTGAACATATATTTTCTTTTTTTTACTTTAAATTTATTTATTTTACATTCAGTCACTGTACATACATTTTCAATCCTGTTTTGTATGTACTTTGGAGTGGAATTTCTGGACCACATAGAGCAGTTCAATTTCTTGAGAAACTGCAACTGTTTTCCAAAGCAGCTGCACCATTTTACATTTTCATCAGCAATGTATGAGGGTTCCAGTTTCTCCACATCCTTGCCAACACTTCTTATTCTCTATCCTTTCTTTTAATAGCCATCCTAGTGGGTGTAAAGGGTATCCCATAGTTGTTTTAATTTGCATTTCCTGAGTAGCCATTGATGTTGAACATCTTTTTATAAGCTTACTGGCCACTTGTATACCTGACTTGGGAAAATTTCTATTCAAATGCTTTGAATGTCTGTAATTCAATTGTTTGTCTTTTAAAATTGACTTTTTAATTCTTTATCAGGTATATGACTTGCAAATAATTGTTCCCATTTTCTTAGGTTGTCTTTTAACTTTGTGGATAGTGTTTTTTGATACACAAAAGTTCCTAATTTTGATGACATTGAATTTATCTAATTTTCTTTTGTTGTTTGTGCTTCTGGTGTCAGCTTTAAGAAACCATTGCCAAATCCAAAGTCATAAAGATTTACCTGGTTTTTTTCCTAAGAGTTTTATAGTTTTAACTCTTACATTTCAAATTTTTATGTATTTTGAGCTTATTTTTGTATATATTGTGAGGTAAGAGTTCAAGTTCACTCTTTTGCATGCAGACATCTAATTTTTTACCACCATTCTTAAAAATCACTATTCTTTTCTACTGAATGGTGTATACCAAGTTGAGGACAAATTTGCTATAAATGTGTTAGTTTATTTCTGATCTCTCAGTTCTATTTCTTTCATCAAAATATCTCTCCTAATGCCATGACCGCACCATTTCGATTACTATAGCTTTGTAGTAAGTTTTGAAAAATGGCTCTGAAGTCTAAGTCTTTCAATTTTGTTCAGTTCCAGATTTTTTTTTGACTAGTTGAGGTTCTTTGTAATTCCACTTTTACAATCAGATTTTCGATTTCTGTAAAAATAAAAATGACTGTAGGGATTATAATAGGAATTACATTGAATCTGTAGATCATTTTGGAAAGTATTCCCCATCTTAGCAATATTAAGTCTTTCCATTAACAAACATAAATATTTCTCCATTTGTTTAGACCTTTAATTTTTCCCAACAATGTTTTACAGTTTTAAATGTACAAAATTTCCTTAGTTAAATTTATTCCTAAATATTTTGTTTTGATGATATGATAAATAAAATTATTTTTTAAATTTAATTTTGCATCATTCATTATTAGTGTTGGAAATACAATTGACTTTTGTTTACTGATCTTGTATAGTGCAACTTTGCTGAACTTACTTATTATCTCTCATAATATTTCATGGATTCTTTAGGGTGTTCTACATGTAAGATTATGTCATTTATAAGTAGAAATAGTTTTGTTTCTTTTTTTTTTAATATTGAAACTTGTTATTTCCTTTTCTTACCTAACTGCCCTGGTTAAACCCTCAGTATGACACTTTCTGTAAGGATGCATCATTGGATTTAGGTCCAACCAGGTCAATTTAGGATGATCTCATCTTAAGATTCTTCACTTAATAATTAGATTGGCAAAGATTCTTTTTAAAAACAAAATCACATTCACAGATTCCAGGTGGACATAACTTTTGGGACTACCATTCAACTTATTGCACCAATTAAATACCAAGGTTACATAAACTTCTTACAAATGTAAAAGGAGAAACCAAAGAACCCAACAGAAAAAAATGAGCAAAATATAGGAAAAAGCATGAAGAAATATTACAGAGAAGAGGAAACTTATATGACCAATAAACATAAAAACACATGTTCAAACTCAGTGGTCTGGAAATGCAAATGAAGACTATAATGAAATACCATTTTATATCTATTTGATAACATTTTTAAATCTTTTAAGGAGTATACAGTCAACATTTGCTATGTCTGTTGTATGTTATCTATGGACAATGCTTGTGATAACTAGCTTCATGACTACTAATCAGCTCTCAAGAAACTATCACTCTTTTCCATGGACTAGTATTGGCCCTAAATGAGGCATATATAGAATGACTTGCTTCCACATGCTCCCTTCTTTAGCCCTTGTTTTCCTTCCCCAGAACGTCAAAATAACTTTTACTCTTCATCTACTATCTGCAGAAGTCTTTCTTCTCCCAACGTTAAACATTTTGATTATTTGCTAATTGAGTGAACTGATATTTTTTTCTTTTATCAAGTTGTGTCTTTAACAACTGCTATGATTTTGACACCAAATTACTTCTAATACTAAATTGGGTCTTTATAGAAATTTCAGTGACATAGAGCACCTCTCCAAATGGCCCACTAACATCAGGATTCTCTAAATGTCTTTCCCACTTCATTCAGTGACATCTTGTTGTTACTCTCTGAATATTTTAACAGGAATATTCAACAAATATTTATCTATAATTTTCATTATAATGATAATACACTACAAATATTATGATATAGAGTATATGCACTTGGAATAAATAAGTTTATACTTTCATCACTCAATTACCTTGCTACTGACTAAAAACATTAAATCAACTCATCATTTAAAATGTATATTCTTGTTTAAAGAGTTTAGTGAGAGGAATAACCATGTTTGTTATAATCAATGCTCTATTCCAAATGTCTGATATAGTCACTGATACATAGTACAATCTTCTGATTAATCAAATAGATTAATCCCCTGTGGCTATTTTATTTGAGTATGCTAGAGCCCAAATATGTTAATCCATTTTCAGTAAGAACAATTAAAACTGTTAGTGATTATACAATGTTTATTCTGCACACAGAATTATACTGAGTGTTTATATGTTTCTCATGACATCCCTATTAATAAACGTGTCTAGTATTGTCATTAGATAGATGAGGAAACTATGGCTTAAAGCAGTTTGGGGGGTTTCCTAAATTCATAGAGCTGGTAAATAATGGTACTGGGATTGAGCCCAAACATTTTGTCCTGTGCCCTCAACAACCAACCCTACTTCTATCCCCAAGTCTTGGCTTAACAAGACCTTTCAGACTCCAGAGCTCATATAGAAAAGCTGCCCTTTCTGTATGGACCATTAATTTGACCTATGACTAGGATACTGATCTTTTCTTGGGTGCTGCTATTGATATATCTCTGAATTAATTCTTCCTCTTATTTTAATACACTAAAATCCTTGCTGAATTTCCAAGAACTGAATAAAACATACTCATGATGGTCCAGTATTGGTGGTGCTGTCAGTGGCATACTGAATGGCAGTGGTGGAAGCCACTTGGCCAACATTATGGTTGGTTCCCTAGCCCAGTCACTCTGCAATGTCAGGCTAATGCATACATTTAACATCCAAGGTCATGACAAGCTGAAAGAAAGAGGACAAGCTGAGGAAAGGGGAGTGTAATGAAACAAGGCCCTGTTGACACTGCCTCCCTCTCTCTCCCTCTCAAACATGTGCATGAACTTCCTGTCACTGGTAAAATAACTTAAATTACATGTATATTCATAGGCATTTCTAGTCCTCTTAAGCCTTCTTTATTCTATCACTTTTTTCCCTTTTCTTAAATTGAAGAGCTCTGTAGAGAAATAATGTATTATTTTTCTATTGCCACTATAAAAAAAAAAAACGAACACATATTTTGTGGCTTATGCAGTTCTTCAGGCTGTAGGTCCTACATTGATACAAATAATGAGAATAGGCCCACCCAGGTAATCTAAGAAAATTGAATTTAATCGCATTTGCAAAAATCTGTTTTTCCCCTGAAGGTAACAATATTCACAGGTTCCAAGGATTAGGTCATGGGTATGTTTAGGCCATTAATTTGCCTACTACAAATAGTTAACCTATATTCTATATTCCATAGAGGATTTTCTTATCCAAAGTTCTCTTTGGTCATTATAAGATTGTTCCACTTAATTCAATTTACTGCATTTATTCATCCTATTAATCTTTAACTGTGAAGGGGGCACCAAACAAGATGCTGTTTAAAAAAAAGACGAAATACAAGAAGTATATACATTACTGCTCAAGACCCTAAGGTGTTTACAACCTTCTTGGAGAGAAATAATATAGAAGAATTAACTAGATGAAAAAGAGGCTTGAGCTTTGAATAGAATTAGATATGCAATGTAAGTTTTTGTTTGTTTGTTTTTTTAAAAAACTTGAGAAGACATGATGTTAAAAGCACTGTAGCTTGGGGACAGCAGGTGGCATGGTAGCTGAAGTGCTACGCTCCCACATGGTCAAGTCCCAGACCTGGCAGCTTGAAAATCATGCTGTGTGTGTGTGTGTGTGTGTGTGTGTGTGTGTGCAGGTCCAACCAAAATCCTGAGAGGAGAATGGAGGTAAAGGGATTGTGGCATGGCCATCCTTGCTTGGGGTTATTTCTCACGTTCCCTCTCTCTGTCCCTGGTGAGTGCATGTGCCCTGTGGCAAAAAAAAATCTAAAAAAAAAAAAAAAAGGCCTCTGGCTTAGCATGTCTGCTGCCACCTCATATTTCTTTGTGGTGAGAATATTCCAAATTTTCTCTTTGAGCTATTTTGGAATATATAGTACAATCTAGTTAGCCACAGTCATCCTATTGTGCAATAGAACACCAAAACGTATTCCTCCTAACTGTAACCCATTGTCTTGATATCATTTTTACACAACGAATACATATATTGAAACATCACACCATGTACAAATATGTACAATTATTATGAGTCAATTAAAAATACAATTTTTTTAAAATGGGGCTGGCTGGCAGGTGGCATGGTGGTTACGGTGCTGAACTCCCACATGGCTGACTGCAGTTTGAGTCCCAAACTAGGTGGCTTGCTTCTCACTTTCCCTTTCTCTCTCTCTGTCTCTCTCTGGCCAAATAAAAAAATAATAGTAACAAAATAAAAATAAATAAATAGATAATCCTCTTAAATAATTATTTTTAAAAATGAAAAAAGGAATAATTGTAAATCATATAGAGTATCTACATTTTAAAAAGCACTCCAGCTTATAGAGTACAGCAGAATACGAAGACAGTTTAGACAAATCGATGTTTTCATTTTCACTTTTAACTTTGCAATGAGAAGTATTTTCAGATGAGGAAACAAAAGCTCTGAAAAGAATAAATAACTTACAAGGCTATCCAGAAAATAAATTGAAGAGCCTGTATTTAAATCTAGTTATGTCTGACTCCAAAGTAAATTTTCTTTCCACATATGCCTCCAGACATAACTAAATAGTCTTACCCCGAAATAGATTATGACTCTACATTTCTAGTTGGACATCAAGCATTGTTTTATAAAGAGTTCTACATGCTACAAGCAGATAATAGCCTTATTTATTTTGTCGCAGTGTAGGGTGAGGCTAGGTGATGGGTTTTTTAAATTGAGCTCTCATCTCTTTGAAAGTGAAGCACTTTGTTTTGTTTAGTGCATGTTGAACAATGGCTTTCCAGACACAACTGACAAGTTTTGTTTCTGGTTATTCATTTGATACCTACCACTTTAAAACTGAAAAGTGATATGTTGACTTCAGCTCGTTAACAACAACATCTACAATAAATATATGGTAAGCCTGACAGATATCTTTTTTCAGTAACTGCTATAAAAACAAGCCTAATTGACTCAAAATTCTTATGAAAAAATTAATCATAGTGGATTAAGAGGAATCATTTTGTGATTTCTGCAGACATTCCTTCCAAAGTACCTGGCCACTGTTTAGTTTTCTTAGTAATACAAGGAAATATAAACTAAAACTTACCACAGGTAGAGCAAAACTTGAGAAGAAAGAACGAACATAGAAAAGGAGTGCTCAGCCAAACCCTCAAAGTGAGTTATGAAGTAGTTGCTGAGAAATTCCAGAGACTTCAGAGGTCGAACTTCTTTGAAACGATGTGGTAGAAAGTTGATAACAGGCAATTATCCACCCAAGAGGATAAGCAGTCTCCAAATGCCACACATGTAGTGATGGCAAAGCTTCTTCACAATGGAGAGCATGTTTGATAAAAATAGTACTAAGTTGGCAATGGAAAGAGGATGCCTTACATAAATGTTTTAACTCTCTCCAGAACTACTCCTTCCACCTTGTTGTTCTCCCAAAAGAATTGCATTTCCTTTTTTTTTTTTTTTTAATAGGACTTCTGGAATGATTTTTGTGCCTCTTCAAAGGGGTGGGGTGGGAGAAAGAGCAAAAGATAGATTTCAAATTTACCAAGGGACCCTGGATATGTCACTTAAATTTCTACTAATTTACCAAGGGATCCTGGGTAAATTAATTTTTGAAGGTCTCAGTTCTCTCAGTTGTAAATAAGAGGGTTGAACTAGATTATCTCATAGGCCTATTTCAATTATAATTTTTTGTCTAGTAATTCTCTATAAATAAGTGTGGCAAGGCCTAATAACACTTCTCTAGTAAGTTGAAGATGAAAAGTGAAGTGTTCATATGTTGTCATTCTGGTTCAAAACCAGCTCCTTTAACTGAATGATAATCTGAGTACCAATTTAAGATTTCTGTGATCCAGAGCAAAATATCCTCAGAGGTGGCAACTGTTATTATTTCCTCTACCCACTACAAAACAGTCAGACTTGAAAACGTAATCATAATTGTCAGGAACAATATAAAAATTTTAAATGTCCTAAATATAATGCAATATTTTGGACTGGGTTCTGGAACATAAGGAAATTAGTCAAAAAACTGGTAAAGTCTAAATAAATTATGTAATTTAGTTAATATAATTTTGCTAATGTTAATTTATTGGATTCAAAAATGTGTTGACATTAGAGATTGTTAGGGAAAAGGTATATAAGAACTTTGTGTACTGTTTCACAACTTCTTTTTTTGGTGTTTTTGTTATTTTTTTTTTTGAGAGATTTTTGTTATAGGGCGTGTGTGCTTGCTGAAAGACAAGAGACAGAAAGCACCCCTGGGGGGATGGCCATGCTGCAATTCCTTCTCTTCCATTCTCCTCTCCGGATCTTGGGCATGCATGCACACACACCCGGCATGAGGTTTGAGTTTAAGCCGCCAGGTCCGGGACTCACGCCACGGTCAATTATGTGGGAGTCCAGCAATGTAACTATTATGTCATCTGCTGGTCCCCCATTTTGCAACTTTTTAAGAACTCTAAAATTATTTCAGAATAAGTATGTTTTATTTCTTTCCTTGGGGATATTTAATAACTTGACATTTAAGTGTTTTTCTTTTGTTTTAATTTCCTTTGTCTAGCACTTAATATTTTATGTCCACCAGATTGTTACATTGAATTATCTTCCACTTTTTTGTGTGATGTCTCATACATCTCAGTATGTCTCCCAGCCTCTAGGACAGGGCCATGTGCAGGGCAGTAAGTGCTTAATAATGTTTCTTAACCAAACGAAGACAGGAAGAACTGTGTCTCTCTAAGCAATAGAAGAAGGTATTATGTACACATTGGTGTTCAATTTGTATCTGGTATGTGAGTAAATGAATATACTATTTATAAAAATGACAGTTCCCCATTTGACTTGATTTCCCCAGAGACTGATATTCTCAATGTTCAAATGGTCTGCTATATATTGAAAATCTAACAGGGAATTGATCATCAGTGATGAGAAGGGAAAAGTTCTAGAGTTGCTTTTGTACCTGTGTACTCTCTCCACATATACATATCTTTCCTTTGGGATAATTCAACCTTGCATATCATTTTCAGATCAAAACTCCATATGGCCTGCAAATGAGCAATGGCCTCCGTAGCCTTTTCCAGGCTGTTGACTTCCCTTTGCTAAATTCTTTGTCCTACTCCATGCATCATTCATAATGTTGAAAATAGCCAAGATGGAACCAGCTCTCAACTTCTTACAAGTATATTGTTTTTAGGGAAGAATAATAGTTTGGAACTCAATTTATAAAATTGAGTAGAATACAAATAAAGTTTTACAATTTAGTCCAGAAAGAGTTTATTTTCAATCCAGTTCTGACTGTTATTCATTGACGTCTTAAGCTGGGAGCCTTTTAACCTACTTGTAACTCAGTGCTCACTTACAAAAACAGGAAAACAAACTTACTTTGCATGGTGGCTTTGAGGATCATTGCAATAGTGCAAATAAAAGAGCCAGGTACATAGTAAAACCTTAATGTATGTTTATTCTCACACATACACCTCCACTGGGCTATGTCATTTTATATGCAGTAGGTTTCCTTGAAAAGAAAAATCTCAGAAACTCCTCTAAGTCCCCGTATACTGTCTATAACTTGCTCAGATCCCACTGTACTACAGAATAGCATACCATTCAGCAGCCCACAGGGAACAGCAAAGTCCTGGACTCCAGCCCTGTAACTGGGAAGTTCGTGACTAAAGAGGGTGGGTAGAAATAGGCGTACAAATTCCAGGCATGGAGTCAACCTACTTTTCTAAGCCTAGCAAGCGAGGAATGTAGAAATGATTTCTTTCCCCTGCCTGGCCTCCCTGTCTGCACCCTCTGTTTGTTTATCCCCAGACATCCTGGACAAGATGAAGAGGATCTGATACAAGGTGGTAGCTCCCTTGTGCTGCACCTGTGCAGAAGCATTAGTTAATGTCTCATTGAAGTGTTCCACATGTTTCTCTTACCTCAAGCCAGTTTACTGACAACATTCTCACATGCTCCCTTAATCCTGGCCCCCATAAATCCTTTACAAGTCCCTCCCTCCATTGTCCTTCCCATCCATCAAGAACTCAGTGAAATTCTTTGGCATGTACTGTACATCTTTTCTCTGAGCCCATTCACAAAGGAGCCTTGTCATTACTGTATTTTGATCCTCTGTTTTCTCCCCCACCTTTGTGTTTAAGTGTGTGTGTGTGTGTGTATGTGTGTGTGTGTGTATGTGTGTGTGTGTGTATGTGTGTGTGTGTGTATGTGTGTGTGTGTGTATGTGTGTGTGTGTGTATGTGTGTGTGTGTGTATGTGTGTGTGTGTGTATGTGTGTGTGTGTGTATGTGTGTGTGTGTGTATGTGTGTGTGTGTGTATGTGTGTGTGTGTGTATGTGTGTGCATAATAAGTAGTAGGGGAAGGAGTGGCTAAAGAAAGGAGAGGCTGGCCAGTTCTACACATAGCAAAGATTTGAAAATAGTGTGGGGAAAATGTAGATGAGGGTGGGAGAGGTCATCCAAAGAGGCAAATGTAGGTCCTACCTCTTGTATGCAATCTTATTATGTATTTATATACTAGGTTGAATTTCACCAGTAACAGTGACTAGGATCAGGCTCTTCAAATCATATTGTAATCCTGAAACAACAATCCAGAACAAGTAGGGAAATAAATGTTGTGGAATCACTGGAGAGGTAAACTAGCACTAAATCTCCACCACCTCCTTGGAGGGAATTAAGCACTTGTCACTTAGTTCATATAATCCACTATTTTCAACCACCATCATAATTGCCCCCCTAGGAAAAATTTTAATTTATATTTTATCACTGTAAATAATGGAATAACTCGTTTAAATTGAGGAGAATGACATCAGCAAGATGGCAGCATAGGAGTTTCTAGCACCTGAACTCACATAGAGCATCAATTTGAACAAAATCCATTCTTAAGAAAAATTCACAAAAGCTAAGGAATCCCAGTAAAAATGTAGACAGAAATAAAAGTGAAAGGACAAAATAAGAAAATACATGTGTAAGAAAGTATAAAGGAGAGTTTCGCATTCTCTCTGTCACTCCCCCAACAGCCCATGCAGCACTGGGCAGAGAGAGATACTCTCTGTATGGCAGAGAGTGAACTGAATACCCAACCTCACTGTGGACCCCAATATCAGGCCCACTTTCATGAACTTTGGTACCATGCTTGCTCCAATGTCCTCAGGTTCCAGGCAGGCCCCAACAGCCTCAGTCTCCAGGCCAGCACCCAGAGGCCAAGACTCTAATCCCATCTCAGTGCCAATCCAGCACTTGCAGACCCAGGTTTCAGAGCCTTCCCAGAGCCAGGCTGACCATGGTGGACCCAGACTGCAGTCTCTCCCTTGTGATCTCAGCCTGCAGACTGGCTCCTAGAGACCCAGAACCCAGGACTGTTTCTGAAGATCCAGGCTCTCCACTCATCCCCCACAGACTCGGGTTTTAGATCGGCCATTAGGTCCCAGGTACCACACGCCAGGCCCACTCCAATGGACCCAAGTACCATCTCATAACCTCAGTTAATGGAGCCAGAATCAGGCCCATTACCATGGACGCAGATGCGATTCAGTTTCTATGGACTTAGGAGCCAAACCTATTCACCTGCTGACATGGGTGCCAGGCCAGCCTGCCTGAGGACACTAGACCACCAGCAGACTTCATTAGCTAGCCTTCCCATAAACTGCAGATACACCAATTGATGAAAGGCTTTAATCTACCAAGGGCAGTCTATACAGAACAGAAGAGACACGTATTTCTTTAAATGCACAAACACTACTACAAAGCCACAAAAATCATGAATAATCAAGGTAATACGACACCATCAAAGGAACAAAACAAAGAATTATAACCGACTTAAAGAAATAGGTATCTATAAGCTACTGACAAAGAATTAAAAAGATCTTAAAAAGTTCAGTGAGCTCTAAAAGAACACAGAAAATCAAACAAAATCAGGAAAACAATACATGAACAAAACTGGAAATTCAACAAAGATATAGAAACTATCTAAAAAGCCAAACAGCTCCAGCATGGTAATTCTCACTGGACAATGCTGACTGGCAGGCTGAAGACACATGAGAACATTGGTTTATTTCCTGGTCTCCTCTTTTTTTTTTTTTTTTTTTTTTTGTCGGGGTGTGGGGGGTGAGGTTTTTGCCTCTTGGCAGACACTCGCCAGACAGACAGAGACATAGAGACAGAAAGTGAGAAATCACCTTCCAGGGGGGATGGCCACACCACAATCCGTTCTCCTCCATTCTCCTCCCGGGATCTTGGGCACGCAGGCACATGCGCCTGGTGTGAGTTTTAAGCCACTGGGTCCGGGACGCAAACTGCGGTCGACTACGTGGGAGTCCAGCAACATAGCCATTACGCTAACTGCTGGTCCCCTCCTGGTCTACTCTTAAAAGCTGGGCATGGTGGCACACACCTGAAGTTTCACTACTTAAGAGGCTGAGATAGGAAGATAATAACCCAGCAAGATCTTGTCTATAAAAACAGCACACACATGTACACACACCACAAAAAAAAAAAAAGAGAAGTAAGGAAGGAAATAAAATGAAGGGAAGGAGGGAAAGGCAGGGAAGGAATCAAAAATTAAGGAAAGTTGGAAAGGAAACTTGGAAAGGAAAGGAAAGGAAAGGAAAGGAAAGGAAAGGAAAGGAAAGGAAAGGAAAGGGAAGGGAAGGGAAGGGAAGGGAAGGGAAGGGAAGGGAAGGGAAGGGAAGGATAGGATTAAAAAGTTTTGGAGATGAACAACAAATAATTAAGCTGAAAAAATCCATAGAAAACTACAATAGCATGGAGCTTAAAGTGTTATGTTCTGTGAACTGGACTCACGTGACAAGGTTGCCAATTTATATCTGGGGCTCTCCCTGAGTACCCAGGACACATATGTGCCCATGATCTGGGCTGGCTGAGGCTGAGAGTGGATCTTGGCATTGACAGTCAAGTACCTGTCAGAAGTATTCTATCTCTGTCTTTCTCCTTTCTGTGTTTCTCTTACTCTGGAAGTAATAACTAAAAACTTTAAAATAAAAGAAAGCTTCAACAGCAGATTCAACCAAGCATAAGAAAAATCAGTGATCTTGAAAAGAGGTCATTTGAAATTATCCAGTTTAAAAAAATAATAAAAAAAGAATGAGAAAGAGTGAAGAAAGCATATAAGAGTTATGCAACACTTTAAGCAAACTAATACGTGCATTATAGAAGTCTTAGAAGGAGCAGAGAAGAACAAAGAGATGGAAGCTTATTTAAAGAAGTGGGAAAACATTTCTCAAACACAGAAAGGGAAATGAAAATCCAGAATCCATGAAATCCAAAGAAACTCAAATTGATTAAAGCATAAAGAGATCCTCACCAAGAGACGTTATAGTCAAATTTTCAAAAATCAAATACAAAGAGATTTTTAAAAGAAGCAAGGAAAAAGTGACTTGTTATATACAAATAAAACTACCAGTGCCTTTCTCAGGAGAAACTTTGAATATGCTATCCTTCTCTTTCCCAGCCTGCAAAGTGCTGAAGGAAAAAGAACTGCCAACCAAGAATACTATGACCAACAAACCTATCCTTTACTTCAACCTCATAGCAGGGGCAAATGACATTTACTGTTTTTCTCTTTCTTTATCAACAGTCATTATTTTTAAGCATTTTTATTTTGCCATTTTAATTTGGGTAAAATGATATCTTGATGTTATTGGGACCAGCAGTTAACATAATGGCTATGTCGCTGAACTCCCATGTAGCTGACCGCAGTTCGAGTAGTGGACCCGGTGGCCTAAACTCATGCCGGGTGTGTGTGCATGCGTGCCCAAGATCCCAAGAGGAGAATGGAGGAGAAGGACTGCAGCGTGGTCAACCCCCCTGGGAGGTGATTTCTCGCTTTCTATCTCTCTGTCTCAAAAAAAATGATATCTTGATGTTATAATCTGAGTTTTCCTGAGAACCAGCAGATGACATAATGATTATGTTTCTGGATTCCCACATAGTCAACTGTGGTTTAAGTCCCGGACCCATGGCTTAAAACTCACTCTGGGCATGTGTGCATGCTTGCCTAAGATCCTGAGAGGAGAATGGAGGAGAAAGGATTGTGACGTGACTAACCATCTTGGGGGACAATTTCTTGCTTTCTGTTTCTCTCTCTCCAGAAAGCACACATCATGTCCTATGGCAAAAATCTCTCTAAACCTAAATAAGTAAGTAAGCAAGTAAATAAATAAATGAATAAATAAAAATAATAATTGAAGTTTTCCTGATTATTAGTGATAAGAAGGCTTATTTCCTGTGTATGTGCATGGGTGTGTTGTGTGTGTGTGTGTGTGTAGTGTTTTAGACAGTGTCGCACTATGTCATAACCCTCCAGCCTTAGCCTACTGAGTAGCTGAAGATACAGGCACACCCCACCACGCCCAGCTCCTTCAGATACAGTCTTTCTATGTTATCCATGCTGGCCAAGAGCTCACAATTCCTTTGCTGAAATTATGGGCATGGGCCACTGTTCCCACATTTGAGTACATTTTATTGGGTTATAGGGAAAGTCAGAACATATTTTTTCTATGTTCTTCTATGCAGAAATGCATGATGACTTCTCTGACAACCCAATATGCATGTTTATTGGCCACTTAGGTTTTCTCCTCTGTGAATTTCCTGTACATACTCACTGCCCATTTCTTTTCCTACTGACCATTTTCTATTTCTTACTAATGTATGGGACTTTATTAAATAGCCTGGATACTACAATTTGACTAGTATTTGTATGGCCAAGACTCCTGTCTAAACTCACACATGCATTGTTAACTTGAAGGAGTCTTTTAATTGAATATTTTTATGTTAATGCAGTTGAATTTATTAAACATTTCCATCTTTGATTCTGGTTTTGGTATTTTGACTAAAACTAGTTGTCTAAAACTAAGTTGTTAAAACTAAGCCACAAATAGATCCTTTTGTATTTTCTCTTAGATGCTTTAATGTTATATATTTTTTTAACCTTGGGATTTATTTTTTGTTATAGTATCAGATAATAACCATACCTAATGATATTTTCCCTATTTCACAAGCAGTGGCTGATTATACAGTGTGAGGATCCTGTTGGGAGTGACTAACTCTATCTCCACTATTCTTCCTCTGTCTCTCTTTCATTGAAGAAGTAAATAAGTAAACTTTTAAATATAGTACCACAATCTAGTTACAGGTATAAATGGATATATCCATTCATGTTGTCTTTACCTAAAGACAACAAATGTTGGGATTTGGCTGTATTATCCTTCCTCCTCTTAATTTTCCCTACCCTATGCTCTATTTAGTTTCTTATTTTTACATTTTGTGCTCATGCCATAATGCTTATAATAACAACACCTATAATTTACAGACACTCTACTCTGTCTTCTCACTTTAACAATTTCTGAATGCTCTCATTTATTGCTGCCTCAAAAATAGAATACAAATTTGCTTCCTCCTCCTTGTATTCTTTTCTTTCTCCTCTTCGTTTTCCTTTCAGGGTTATGGCATGTACTTGGAAGAACAAGTAGCATGGCTATGTTGAGAATCTGCATTTGAAGGACCAGACTCATGAAAATTGGTAGGAACCAGCCTTCTCTGAGTCCTTGCTTAACAAAGCCATGGCTTTGTGAATGTTATTCTCAGGATGCTCATCTACTGGAATAAACAGAAGTAAGAGCAGGCAGCTAAGGCTGCAACGTAAAAATGCAGACTAACATTAATTGAGTACCTCTAATGCACCAGATATGACCTCAAGAAATTTTCTACAAATTCTTATGCACTGATTAGTATTCCTTGTCTTCATTTCACAGATGAAGAAATTGACAGAGGTTAAGTAATTCATTCAAGCTCACACATGTAGTAAGTGGTTAACCTGGCACTTGAACCCAGTGATCTCCATTAAAAATTCAAGTTGTTGCTAACTAAGGGGAAAGTAATCTGGAGAGCTGAAAACACCGAAACACACAGAGAAATAAACACATATAAGGACCAATTTTGAAAAGAAGAAAAGCCCTGTAAGGGAAAGATGGCTTGGTTATAAATTTGTGTCCTTTCCTAAAAAAAGATCTTATAATATTCTTTACCCACCATCTCTCAATGAAGTATTTTTGTTTTTGATTTTGATTTTTGATATTGAGTGGGGGCACTTGCTGGGGAGAGAGCAAAAGAGAGAGAGAAAAATCACTTCCCAGAGGGTATGGCCACACTACAATAGTTTCTCCCCCATTTTCCTCTCGGGATTTTGTGCATGCATGCACACACACACACACACACACACACACACACACACACACACACACACACACACACACACATGATGTGTTTTTAAAGCTGCTGGGTCCAGGACTCAAACCACAAAGTCAGCCAAGTGGGATCCAGCCACCTTAACCTCCATGCCACCTGCTGGCCTGTAAACATTTATTTTTATTCCCAAGATGGAAGTGCCTTGTCTCTCAAGCAAGACACAAGACATTTCATAAAATTTATTTTCTCTTCTCTGTTCCCAAGTGTTCCACCCCCTTCTCCTTTCCTTTACCAACTTTAATGTTGGCACAAATTAGATTTTAGCAGCCACAGAGTTTTCCAAACCTATGAAAAGGACAAAAATTTCATTGTCTCTTTCCTTTCTTTCTTACTTTTCATAGATTCAATGAAACCACACCGTTAAAGTAAAAGAAAAAAAGAAAGTATACCTGTCAGAATTTTGCTTCTCCTGGAACTTAAGGAATTTGGATTATATGGCTAGATGGGAAGGCTTTTAAAATTCTTTCATTGTTGATACCTACTTGATGACTGACACTACTGTTAGGGCTCCAGCTGCAAGTCGGGACTAACAGATCCCTGCTGTAAGTTGTGTCACAGCAATATAGCAGCTAAGTCAGCTTTCCTCTCGGCTTGACACATGGATTTTTCCATGCCATCTCAGGACCACTCTAATGGTAAATTGAGGAGAAATTCTAAATCAAAGACAACGTAGAAAGAGAGTGAAAGAAAATAGCATCTGTTCCATAAACACTCACAGAAGGTTACTAAATACATGCAAACACTTGCACTCACTAACTCAATCTCTCTCTCTCAGTATTGGTGATTCTCTTTCTCTCTCTGACTTTTCCTGTCTCTGCCTATCTCTCTGTCAGTATCTTTCTCCCTCTCCCATACATACACATATACACACACACACAGTGCACACAGTGTTCAGTGTTAAGGTCATTCACCATGGTAAAATTATCCAAAATGTGCTTTTTGAACATCATTTATTCAAGAAACCCACACTTCTTCCTTCAATAATTTTCTTTTTTCCCTTTAATCCAGATGAATTTTCACTATAGAGTATAAATTTTGCAATGCAGACAGCCTCAGTGGAGATTCAGTGTACCTGTATCTCTCGTCATAGCCAAACTTTATATTAAAAACCTTTAAATTATATAAAACATCCTTGCCATCATCTGAGGTCAAAATTCCCAGTTCTAAACTCTAAAGTTTTTATTCAGCTTACCATAAAGGCAGAGGACTATTCACTTATTTGTCTGTAAATCTTTTTTAAAATTTTGTGCATGATTTATAATACATGTCTTTCTTGGTGATATCTATGTTGTGAGTTCCCAGTAGACTATATGCTTATGGAGTATAGAATAGCACTGCTGTATCCCACAAAGCTGTCAAAAGCTAAATAGAAACAAGAAAAGTGTAATACAATCAGAGACAAAGACAAGATTCTAAAAATGGCAAGAGAAAAACATCAAGTCACTTACAAAGGTTACCCTATTAGCTAATAGACCTCTCAATCAAAACAATGCAGGCAAGAAAAGAATAGGAAGGCAATTCAAAATACAAAAAAAAAAAAAAAAAAAAAAAAACAACAACAACAAAAAAAAATTTCAATTAAGAATACTATACCTGGAAAGATTATCTTACAAATGGGAAGAAGAATGAATAAAATCATTTGCAAACAAACAAAAACTGAGAGAATTCACCTATGCTAGACCAGCTCTCCAAGAAGTACTGAAGGGAGTACTTTAGTATCAGAAAAACTAAAGACAGACAGACAGAAATAAGAGAACAAATAACAACCAAGAAAATGGCTAGCAAAATGGCAAAGACAAATCTGCAAATATCAACAACAACATTGAATGTTAATAGATTAAATTCTCCAATCAAAACACACAGACTGGCTTGGGAACCAGTAGTTACCATAACGGCTGTGTCGCTGGACTCCCTTGTAGTTGACCATGGTTCACATCCCAGACCCGGCGGCTTAAAACTCACGCCGGGCGCGTGTGCGTGCATGCCCAAGATCCCGAGAGGAGAATGGAGGAGAAGGGATTGCGGCGTGACCATCCCCCCCTGGGGGGTGATTTCTCGCTTTCTGTCTCTATGTCTCTGTCTGTCTGGCAAGCGTACGCGCCCTATAGCAAAAATCTCTCCAAAATAAATAAATTAATTAATTAATTAAAAAAAATAAAAAAATACACAGACTGGCTTAATAGAGTTTTTTAAAAAAGAAGCCTTCTATTTGTTGTCTATAAGAAATGTACTACATGAATAAATACATACATAGACTAAAAGTGAAGGGTTGGAAAAAGGTATTGCATGTAAATAAAAATTTTAAAAAAGGTTGGAGTCATGATACTGATATTAGACAAAATAGGCTTTAAGCCAAAAACTATAAGAAGAGACAAAGAAGGATATTAGTACTAAATATCTATGCTCCAAACTCAGGAGCACCCAAATACATTGAAGAAAGACTGCTAGACCAAAAGGGAGAGATAGACTACAACACACTAATCAATGGGATCTCAACACCCCATATATCCTTTGGACACATCATCTAGACAAAATATAAGCAAAGAGATATGAGATCTAAACATCCCCATAAATGTGAAATGGACTTGACAGACATCTATAGAACTTTCCACCAAACAACCACAAAATAAACATTTTTCTCTTTCCCATGTGTATCTTTTCAAAGATTGACCACATGATAGGGCACAAAATAAGCCTTAACAAATTCAAAAGCATGAAATCATAGTCAGCTTCTTCTCTAACCATGACAGAATTGAACTGGAAATTAATTTCAGGAAAATACACAAACCTATGGAAACTAAACAACCTACTCCTGAGTGACTTTACAACTAAAGAAATTAAGACTAAAATAAAAAGATTCATTGAAACCAATGACAACGAGTGCATGAGTTTCCATAATCTATGGGACACAGTGAAAGCAGTCATAAGAGGGAAGTCATAAGAGGGAAGTTCATAGCGATTAGTGCACAAAAGAAAAAAGATGGAAAGGTGGCAAATAGACACCTTTCTTAAAACCTCAGGAAACTAGAAAAGCAACAACAGAAAAAAATGCCAGGAGAAAATAAATAATGAAGACTTTAGCAGAAATAAAGGAAATGATAATAAACAAACTATACAGAAAATAAATTAAAACAAAAACTGTTCTGTGAGAAGATAAAATTGATACACCATTAGCTAGTCTTATTAAGAAGAGAGAAAGGAACCAGATAAATCAAATTTGCAAAAATAAAAAAAAGAGGCAATATTACAACAGATAAAACTGTAACAAAATAGATCATTAGAGAATATTATGAGTAACTATACACCGACCTATACACTGACAAACGAGAAAACCTGGACAAGATGAACAAATTTCTGGACACATATAAGATACAAAGACTGAAACAGGAAGACATAGGAAGGCTGAATAAACCAACAACAAGCAATGAAATTGAATCAGTGATAATTAACCTCCCAATAAAGAAAAGTCCTGGTCCCAATGGTTTTACTTCTGAATTCTACAAAACGAAGAAGAGTTAACTCCCATTACACTCAAATTATTTCTTTCTGGTTTTGTTTGTTTGTTTGTTTTTAGAAAGTCTTCTGCTTTCATGTGTGTGTGTGCTCACTGGAGAGACAGAGAAAGAAACAGAGAGACAGAAAGTGAGAAATCACCCCCTAGGGTGGATAGCTATACCACAATCCCTTCTCCTCCATTTTCCTCTCAGGTTACATGCATATGTGCCCAGCCTGAGTTTGAAACCTCTGGGTCTGGGACTTGAACCACAATAGGCCATGTTGCAGTCCAGCAATATAACCATTCCACTGTCTTCTGGTCCTTACTCAAACTATTTCTAATGATCCAAAAAGAAGGAACCCTCCAAATTTATTCTATAGAGCTTCCATCACCCTCATCCCTACCACAGATGAGGACAGAGCAAAAATGAAAATTACAGGTCAATATTTCTGATGAATACAGATGCAAAAATTTTCAACAACATACTAGCAAATCATATCCAATGACACATTAAAAAGATTATACATCACGATGATGTAGGCTTTATTCAAGGGATGCATGGATGGTTCAACATATGCAAAATCATATAATACACAATATTAACAGAGAGAAAGATTAAAAACCACACATTCTGATCAATCGATGCAGAAAAGAATTTGATAAAATACAATGTCCCTTCATGTTAAGACTCTCAGCAAAATCAGCATAGAAGGGACATTTTTCTCAACACAATAAAATCCACATGTGACAAACCTATAGATAACATTATCCTCAATGAGAACAAGCTGACAGTTTTTCCACGAAAAACTGGAACAGGATAAGGCTGCCTACTTTCTCCTTTCCTTTTCAATATAGTGTGGAAGTCCCAGCCAATGCAGACAGACTAAAATAAAAGGTATTCAAATAGGTAAAGATGAGGTGAAATTATCTCTATTTGCAGGTGGTATGGTTATATATATAGAAAACTCAAAGGAATATATGCCAAAAACCTCCTAGAAGTGAATAAATACAGCAAAGTACCTGGATACAAAATCAACATACAAAAATTTGTAGCATTTCTATACACCAACAGTAAACAGACAGAGGTAGAATTGAAGAAAACAACTCCATTTACAATATCCACATAAGAAATAAGATATTTAGGCATGATTCTAACCAAAGAAGCCAAATACTTCTCCAAAGAAAAGTATAAACAATTTAAAAACAAAATTGAAAATGACATAAAAAAGTGGAAAGACATCCCATGTTCTCGGATTGGAAGAATTAATATAATAAAAATGTCAGTCCTATCCAAATTAATCTGAAAATTTAATCCAATCCCCATCAAATTATCAGAGATGTTCTTCACAGATTTAGAAAAAAAAAAATCATGTAATTCATCTGGAATCATAAAAGACCCCATATTGCCAAAGCAATACCATGCAAGAAGAGTGGAATAGGAGGCATCTCACTCCCTAACCCCAAAATATATAACAAAGCTGTGATAATCAAAACAGCATGGTATTGGCCCAAAAACAGAAAGGTGGACCAGTAAAACAGAATAGAGACCCCAGAAATAAACTCCAAAACCTACAGCCAACTGATTTTTGACAAAGGACATCAGTTAATCAGTGGGGAAAAAAAATCTCTTCAGCAAATGGTGCTGGAAAACCTGGGTACCCACCTGCAGAAAGATGAAACTTGATACCTAACTCTCACCATTAACAAAAATCAACTCAAAATGGATTACAGATCTAAACCTAGTAAGTAAGGCCTCAAACTATAAAACTACTGGTAGATAATGCAAGGGAAACTCTTGGAGACATGAGAATAGGCAAAGACTTCTTAAATAAGAGCCCCAAAGCACAGGCAATAATCCCCAAAATAGATAAGTGGGATTACATCAGGTTAAAAAGCTTTTGTACAGCAAAAGAAACAATAATTCAAGTGAATTGGCAACCCTTGGAATGGGAGGATATATTTGTCAACTATACCTCAGATAAGAGACTGATAACCAGGATATACAGGAAACTCAAGCAGATTACCTGGGGGAAAATAATGATCAACCCAATCAAAAGATAGGCAAATGAGCTGAACAGACAACTCTCTAAGAAAGATAGGCAAACAGCCAAAAAGCATATGAAAAAACACCCAATATCACTAATCATAAGGAAAATGCAAAACAACACCACACTGAGATACTATCTAACCCCAGTCATAATGGCTAAGATTTAAAAAATATTAAGTGCTGGCAGGGCTATGGTAAGTAGGAAACTCCTACACTGTTGATGGGAATGCAAATTAGTATAGCCACTGTGGAAAACAATATGGAAGTTCTTGAAAAAGACCTACAAATAGAACTACTCTATGATCCGGGGACCAGCTGATGGTGTAATGGTTATGTTGTTGGACTCCCGCATAGTCGAACATGGTTTGAGTGCTGAACCTGGTGGCTTAAAACTCATGCTGGGCATGTGTACATGCATGCCCAAAATCCCGAGAAGAGATTGCAGGAGAAGGGATTGTGGCATGGCCATTGCTCCTGGTGGATGATTTCTCACTTTCTGTCTCTCTGTCTCTTTGTGTGTCTCCAGTGAGCTCATGTGCCCTATAGCAAAAATCTCTCCAAAATAAATAAGTAAATAAAAGAACTACTCTACAATATAGCAGTCCCACTCCTGGGTATCTACCCAAAAGATAGACATAGACTCAATTAGCAAACTACTCGTACATCTATGTTTACTGCAGCATTATTCAGAATTGTTTATACATGGAACCAGCCCAAACGCCCATAAAGAGATGAACAGATTAAAAAAGTGTGGCACATACATACTACAGAATACTATCTGGCAATAAAAAAGCTTTGAGATTCTGCATGTGATAGAAAGTGGATAAATCTGGAAGATTTATTGCTAAATGAAGCAAGCCAGACCATAAAAGAGAGACATTGTAGTTCCCATTCAGTATATACCAAATATCTATACTCTATGAAAGTGGAAGATATAAAAGCATGGAGAACAATTGCAGATATTAGAGAGAGTGTGGGAGGAGGGTGGGAAATGGAGAAGGGTGAGAAGAAGGAATCAAGGGGAAAAAGGAAGAAGCAAAACATTTAAGGGACAAAAATGGAAAATTATCTGTTGATAACATGTATGATAATATCTTTTTATTTATTTAATATTACATTTAATCACATATATTTTTCCAGCACAATTACCAAGCATATCTGTTAAGACAAAGACATTACTATTCACATCAGCAGCAGCAAATTGCTTTTCATTTTTTTGTCAATTATACATATTTCTTTCCTTTCACTTCGCCTGTTCCCCTCCCTCCCTCCACTTCCCACCCCCGAATTACCCCATCCTTTCTATCTTTAGTATCTACCATTGCCCTCACTGCTACTATATCTTTCAAACTTTCAATTTGTGCCATAAAGGGTAGATAATCAGTATATATTGAGTAACTAGACTAATATGCAGTGTATTCATGCTGAGTATATTGATTGAGCATGTAAAATAAAATGTTTCAATAAAAAACTAACACACTCAAAAGCCCATTGTATCAATCCTCATAACCTTTACAACAAAAAAGTTCCTATATTTAAAAGCCTGATGTAATACTGCTAGGAATAAGGATAATACTAGTATTTCTTGATCTCTAAGACCAACATTATTAAGGAATTTCAATCCTTGAATATTTTCTCTAGAGATTTCTCACATTGGCTTTATTCCAACTCAATATCTGTGCTTAACATACAAGTCACTTAAATAGGGACCAGCAGATGGCGAAATGGTTACTTCACTGAACTCTCACATAGTTGACCATGGTTCGAGTACTAGACCCAGTGGTTTAAAACTCATCCTGGGCGTATGTGCATGTGTGCCCAAAATCCAGAAAGGAGAAAGAAAGAGAAGGGATTGCAATGTGCCCATCACCCTGGGAGATGATTTCTCACTTTCCATCTGTCTCTCCAGTGAGCACACAAGCACAAGCCCTATAACAAAAATCTCTCTAAAAGAAAAAAAAAAAAAAGTCACCTAAATATTTCCCAGTGTTTTCTGTGTTCATCTCACAGCTTATGCCATGCAGCCAATCTCAATGAGTTCTATATACCATTGGTGGGGGGGTAGGTATCCCCTGATTATGCATGAGTGATGCTCAATGTGGGCAAACATTGCAAAAACTATGAGGGGGCAGTTTCTCATGGTGTTTTGCTGGTCCTGTTTTGCTACTTCATTTCTAGTGTAATTTCTATAAGATAAAGTGGTATTCATTTATTTATATTTCTTCTACTTTTTTTTTTTTATATATATGTTGCCATAGACTGTGTGTGCTCACCAGAGACAGATAGAGAGAAACTGAGAAATTGCTCCCATCCTATGAGGGGAAAATGGCCAACCTGCAGTCCCTTCTCCATTCTCCTCTTGAGATTTTAGGCACACATGCCAGAGTGATTTTCAAGCTGCCCAGTCCAGGACTCAAACTGTGGTCAGTCATGTAGGAGTCCAGAACTTTAACCATTACACCACCTGTTGGCCTCAAGGTGACATTTATTTTTATAATAGTATAACTTTTATTGCTTTCTGGATATATAATTTATTGTAACAGAATTTATCTATAATATGCTATAGAAATTTACAATACATACTTTGAGATCTCTCTCCCTCCCTCCCTTTCTCACACACTCTGTGTGTGTGTATATATATATATATGTGTGTGTGTGTACATACACATACCATTGTATGTACACACACACACACACAAACACACATCAAGCCAGAGTTTGGCTATTAGCCAAACTATCACCATTATCAAAATAATACACATTTCCATCTCCCCTAAATGTTTCTTTGAGCCCTTTTACAAATCATCACTACCCTATACCCAACCCAAACAACCTCTGACTTAAATTCTATCAGTATGGATGAGTTTACATTTTCTAGGATTTTATATAAATAGACTTAGACATGGGTATTTTATTTTTGATCTCACTTTCACTAAGTTATCCTGATTTTTATCTGTGTTGTTGCATGTAACGCAATCCTTTCCTTTCAGATATTGAATAGAATTCCATTGACTAGATTTGCCCCATTTTATTTATTCATTAACCTGTTGGTAATCACTTTGTTTCAAGGTTAAAGCTACTATGAACATATGCATACAGGTCTTTGTGTAAAGGTAGGTTTTTCATCTCTTTTGGGTAAATACCTAAGAGTGGATCGCTGGGTCATATCATAGGTATGGTATATGTTTAGCTTTAAAGGGGAAGAGCCAAACTGATTTCAAAAATAGCTGTAGCAGTTTTACCCTCCTGCAAACAATATTTCAATAGCTCCAGCTACTCTACACTATGACCGACACTTGGTGTTATTGGTCTTTCTCCTTCTAGCCATTCTCAAGAGTGGGAAATGGTATCTCACTGTGGTTTTATTTGCATTTCCCTGATGACTTGTGATTTGGACCAATCTTTCTATGACTTACTGATCATTTATAAATCTTCTCTTATAAAGTGTCTGCTTAAATCTTTGTCTGTTTTTATTGGGTTGTCTGGCTGCTTACTACTGACTTGTAAGAATCTTTCACATATTCTAAATGCAGGTCCTTGGCCTGATTTTTCAATTGTTCCCAATGGCATTTAAAAATCGGTTATAAATTGTGTTTGACTACATTTGTTTGATCAAGATGTCAGAAGTCAAATCAAGAAGAGGTTTTGGATTCATTCATTAAATATTTATTGAGTAGCTTCTAAGTGCCAGGCAATCGGATAAACCCTCATAAAATGGAGAAAACTATTCCCCTTCAGGGAGCATCTTGTTCAAAGAAAACCCAAATCATTCAACACACACAGGCACATGCTAAAGATAACTAACAAATGACATAGGAACAAATACATAACTAGTGCTAAACAGAATTGTGGAAGAAAAGATATGCTATGAAAAAGCTATCGGGAAGAACTCACCCTCACAGATTAAGCAAGCAAGCAGTTCTGCTTACCAAAACACCATAGTTGACAAGAGTAGACAACAAGATTCAATAGACCCAGGCAAGGCAGTTTATTACAACACAGCAAACATCAGAAGTATCAACCTGGTTCTGCTGGCTCTCCTATCCAAACTTCCCTTGACCTAAAAGGACAATGCAATGAACACAAATGTAGCTACACATACACTAGGTCGTGGTGTCACCAAGGAGGCCAGGGCTAAAGGCTTAGCACCATTGTAGCAGGAAGTAAGCAAGATAGTCTCCTACTCCAAGGAGCAAGCAGTCTTACAGTAGGCAGGATGCAATTGCTTTGGCCTACTCAGCTGCCTATTTAACTAGCTACAGAAATAGCTAGATCCCTTCCTCATCTAAGAGTATGTGCAGGGATCCTGCTGACCTCAGGTGGACAGCCTCCCTCAATGTACTGAAAAAAGAGCTTGTGAGCAGAAGAGTAATTTGAGTAAAGCAGCATCAGAGAAAGACTAATCTAATGGTAATATTTCAACCAGGAAAAAGCAGTAAAGACAGGAGGCAGAAAATCAGAAGATTGTTACCAAGGGTCTGCCTTCCAGTGGCAGAGAGATTAGTGGGAGATTTCACCTGGAACTAGGCAGTCTTGGGAAGGCAAGAGGGCTGTGCTCAATCACAGCTCAGCTTACGTGTGGCAAGAGGAGGAAAGTTTTCTTAGCAGTGCCAGGCTTTTGCAGGCATTTGGCTGATTAGAATGGCTAATGTAAGAGAACTGATACACCCAATGTGGGCGAATCGGGGAAATTAGAGCCACATGAAAGTGTGCCAAGGCAGCATGAAAAAAATAAAGCTGTAAGGAAGAAGGTAATTGGAAAAGGTATGTCTATAAGTTAATAAGACTAAAGCTACACGTTACTCCAAATAAGCTATTTCATCCATTTACAGCTCCAGGGCAGATGGAAGCCTGGGAGATTAAAGTGAGAGTTCAAAAGATTTCAGCTCCTCCTTATCCATATACCCATTGGTAATTCCTTTCTTCCCTTCCATGTGCTTTCTCCTTCTGCCATGGTCATTCTACCAACTGATTGGGTACCTAGAATCCAAAAGAGCCTGAGACCAACAAGGAGCTGCCTGAGAGTAGTAGTCTGCATCTACTTCCGGGTGATAGTTTTTTCTTTCTTGACCTTAGTTCTATTTTTTCCATTCTTGGTACTGTCTGATCAAGAAAAGAAATATTCCTGCTTTGCCTTTTGTTTGTTTGGGTTCCTGGCCCTGGCACCTCCTGCT
>NW_006159849.1:4674336-4682590 GCF_000334495.1 Tupaia belangeri chinensis
TTCCCTAAAGAGCTGACAAGTGGAGCCCAGAGCAAAGATTTATTCCAAATTATTCTGTAGAACACTGAAGGCTCTAAAAGGCCTTACCTATTTTCATGTTGTCATCATTTTTCTTCTTATTTTTTTAACAACCACAAAAAAAATCTGGCAATTGGAACTTAGGGTGGGAGATTAAGCAGTATTTGTCATAATATACACAGATAGGGAGGACCTTTTCCTTTCTGCTTTGCCTGCAGGAACTTGCACACTGCAAAGCTTTTGTCTTCTCTACAGGAGAAGGAACTAAACACAGGGCATATAATTGTGTCCCTTAACTATTTGAGGACTGTCTTTCTTTCTTTCTTTTTTATTTATTTTTCCTATAGGGCGTGTACGCTTGCCAGAGACAGAGAGACAGAAAGCAAGAATTCACCTCCCAGGGGCGATTGGCCACACCACAATCCCTTCTCCATTCTCCTCTCAGGATCTTGGACACACACGCACACACGCCCAGCGTGAGTTTAAGCCACAGGGCCTGAGACTCAAACCACTGTCGACTATGTGGGAGTCCAGCGACATAGCCATTATGTCAACTGGTGGTCTCCAGGACTATCTTTCTTCAAGTGTTTTAGCAAAACTCTTATTTTCAGGTAATGATGCTCCTTTGATTTGTCTGAGATAGAGAAATAACTTATAAAGAATTCCTTGATTAGGGATACATACTAAAATAATACAATGTGTATCTCCTCTTACCCACTATTTGACACAGTTTATTAAGATTATATGTTTCAGGAAAATGGCACAAACGGTCTTGTGTGAAAGAAAAGCCTAGAAGAGCTAAACTGTAATCATAGCAACACCATCGTCCAACTCTTGGCAGGTCAGTTCATCTCTCTGACTTCAGATTTTCTCTACCTTTAAATGGGAGAAAAAAATCACTTGCCTTGGCTGTTTCACGGAAATGCTGGAAATATCAGAGGAGATTATTTAAGTGAAGTGCTCTGAATATTTATACATACTATAGAGCAGGAAACATTAAAGAAGTCATTTATTTATTTATTTATTTATTTTTAGAGAGAGATTTTTGCTATATGGTGTGTATGCTCACCAGAGAGACAGAGAGAGACCAAGAGACAGAAAATGAGAACTCACTCCACCATCACCACCACCACCACCACCCCTCCAGGGGAGATGGCCATGCTTCAATCCCTTCTCCTCCATTCTCCTCTCGGGATCTTGGGCACGCACGCACACACACCCAGCGTGAGTTTTAAGCCACCAGGCCTGGGACTTAAACCACAGTTGACTATGTGGGAGTCCAGTGACAACTATTTTGCCATCTGCTGGTCCCAATAGCAGTCTTTTTTTTTTTTTTTTCTTTTTAAATCTCATCTAAAGTTAAAGTTAAAATGAATTTGTACTGGAATGAGCTAGCTAATTTTTTTGAAAGGTTTATCTAATATTCAGCAGTAAAGCTTTATACTTGTACATTGAAAAACACACATTAAGATTCATAAATAAAATTACCTGAAGATTATTTTTTCTTGCGAGAAATCACCCACCCTCCAGGGGGATGGCCACGCTGCAATCCCTTCTCCTCTATTCTCCTCTTGGGATCTTGGGCATGCATGCGCACGTGCCTGGCGTGAGTTTAAGCCACCAGGTCCAGGACTCAAACCATGGTTGTCTACATGGGAGTCCAGCGACATAATCATTACACTAAGTGCTGGTCCCCTGAAGATATTTTAAAGACCTCAGCCTTCATATAGGTAAAATAAGAACCATGGAGGACAGTTTTTATAATTTTTCACTATTGCCTTTTTGAAATTTATGTTCCCAGGAACTTTAAAAAAAATAAGTGATATCTCATTGAAAAAAATATGTTAAGTGTCTTTTATATTACTGAAGTAAAAAGATTTCTACTTAAAAAGATATCTGGAAAATCAATATTCCCTAACTGAATGATCTAACAGATAGCCAAAGTGGTTGGAAGAGGGTGGGAGGTCACTGTTTTCATCTCCATTAAGCATGTTCTATGCAGCAGGTAGATCCAATAATAGCCTGGTGGAGAAATAGAAGAACAAAGGCTAATGAGTGCATGTAAACGATGTGAGAAGTAAGAGGATGGATGAATTGATGGCTGGACTTGGACAAAGGTGAAAAGAATATCCTATTTTCCTATTTAATGTATTATATATTAGTTCTGTTGCTGCCTGAACATGGGAAACTCCGACATATCCAGATATTAAAACTCATAACTTTCACAACAATAATTATTTGAAAGCAGGGCATGGATTTTTATTTTGCCTTTTTTTTTCCCTCCTTTCTATTATTCCCCAGTTCCTCCACAGGTTCTACATTGGAGCACACGTGAGACTGCCAATCTACAAAGTAGACCCATTTTAACACGTATGCCATGCAGAAAAGAAAAGATGGCACTGAAAATTATTTAATATTCTTGATGTAAGTTGCCAGTTTGACAATACCATTCTCTGTAGCAGAGAGTAAGATGACAGAGGAATTAAAAAGGAGTCAGATTTAACTTTTGGGATGATACATACAAGTCATTTTCGAAAAGTCTGTGCAAAAATGAAATTAAAGTACGAGTTTGTTTCAGTGTAAAAAAATTTGAAATCCATGCCTTTTTTTTAATAGTATCCATTTTCCCATAAACGTTTTAAAGCCCCCCTTGGGTGTCCACAATCTTTATTGCCATGATTTCATAGGTGTACGCTTATGTCAAAATTTATCAAATTATATGCCATAAATATGTGCAGAGTATTATATATTACTTATTTGCCAGTAAGGCTTTTAAAAGTACTATAACAATTTTAAAATGAAAAATAAAAATGCATGTAACTTTACAATGAGTCATTCTGGAAGGAGGTCAGTGGACTACTGTTCCATCACTAAGCAAAACTTAAGTTTTCATTACTTTTTTTTAGCAATTTAGCAATGTTTTTGTAGGTAAAATTCTAGGCACAGACTGAGTTTTCTACTTAAAATCATGCCAAGCTGAAATAAAGAGACTGGCCAGGACTATGGTCTCATCTGAAGCCGAGAGCCCCCTTCCAGCCTCATTCCACTGTGGGCAGAATTCAGTTTTCTGTGGTTGTAGGACAGAGGACTAATATTCTTTTTATTTCTGTTAATATTTTTCATTTACATTTAATCACATATATCTTTACAGTGTACATTTTTCTTCTAACATGAATACCATGCATATCAGTCAAGACAAAGACATTACTATACACATTATCATCAGCAAATAGCTTCTGATTTCTTTGTCAATTAAACATGCTTTTACTTTTTTTCTTCCTCTGTCCCCTCCTTCACTTTTTTTTTCACATTTTGATTCACAAAAGATCTTAATTAAACTGAATATATCTGTAATTTCTTCTGGAACAGTTTTTTTCTCTCTCTCCAACCTCCCTTTCACTAAAGAGAGGTATAAACTAAGTTATTTGCCAAAAAAAAATTTAGTCTCAATTAAATATAGTCTCAGTTTAGTCTGTTATTTGCACACAGCCCCATAAGAATTCAATTTCTGAAGCCATGCAAGGGCTATTATTGTATTATTGAACTTATGCAAATAACTATTCTGCCACAAAATAAGAATACCTACAAATATTCTTCCTGGCTGTCAGCTGGAAGTCACTTTCAGGCCTTAACCATGAAGCTCATAACATGGAGTAGCTCATAACATGAATTTTGATCACTACAAAGTGCTGCTATTGATTATTCCTTTTAAATACTGCCCTGATCCTTAAAAGATTCAAACTTAAAAGATCGAAATAACGAAGGATGCTAAAGTGGGTGATTGGAAGTTAAGCCTATTCTATTAACACTCATGAAGCTTTGAATTTCTGGCATGGGCATTCTGGACACATGTACAGCGGTTTTAACTGAGTGGACACTCAGAGATCCATGGCTGTAAGAGGCAATACCAATGAAAGCCAGATTCAGACACCAACACTGATCCAATAGGAGAAGAAAGGACTAAGGAGCAGGTTTAGCTAAGCACGATTCTGCTTATCCAAAAAGGCTAATCAAGGAAAGGTTACAATACTCAGAAACATTCCACAGTGTCATTTTCAGATGACAAAGAAATAGAGAAGATTACTTTATCTGGGTATATTACAGCATCTTGTGGGTAATTTCAGACAATTCACTCAACAAATATCTGATTGGTCTATGTACAGATAAGGGGTATGAGCCAGAACTTCAACTCCTGGAGAAATGCCCCCCAAAAAGAGAATAATGGAAGCTCAGGTGAAGAGCTCAGGCAAGGTTTCAGAAGGAAGAGTTAGCTCAGGAATTTAAGTACTGGGACCCACCTAATAAAGAGCTGGGCACTGGCAGCTTTATCAGAGAGATTTTTGTTTTAGGGTGCATACACTTGCCGGAGAGACAGAGAGGGACAGAGAGACAGAAGGGGAGAAATCACCTCCCAGGGGGATGGTCACACAGTAATCCTTCTTCTCCATTCTCCTCTTGGGTTTTTGGGCATGCACACACATGAGCCTAGAGTGAGTTTCAAGCCTGCGGGTCCAAGACTCAAACTACAGTCAGTCGTGTGGGAGTCTAGCAAGGTAATCATTATGCCATCTGCTGGTCCTCATGACATATTTTTCTATACAAAGTGTCATAACTTTTATTTATATATATGTGTGTGTGTGTGTGTGTATATATATATATATATATACACACACACATATATATATATAATGTGTATATATACATATAAGTTATGTATGTGTGTGTGTATGTATACACACACACACACACACACATACACTCACACACATACTTTTTTTTGGGGAGGCACTTAAAGTTTTACTCTTCTATTTACTACAATAAAGCTATGGATCTTAGGTGAATTAATCTACCCCTCTTTGCCTTACTTTCCTCATCTTAAAATGGATACTATTGATACTTATCTTAGGCCAGCTTCATGGCCTAGAGGGTAAGGAAGCCAGATCTCACTTGATCAACTCTACAGTTCAAGTCCCAGACTCAGGTGACTGAAAGACATGCTGGGTACTTATGTATGCCTGCCAAAAATCCCAAGAGAAGGACAGATAGAGGAGAAGGTATTATGATGGGAGATACTTTCTCCCTCTCTATGTCTTTCCATCCCTGGTGAGGGCACACACCCTCTAGCAAATTTTTTTTAAATAATAATAATAAATATAATAATTTTTTTAAAAAATAATAATCCTCAAAGGATTGTGATAAAGACTTAATGGGATAATATATTTATACCTACCCCTTAATGGGACATGGTCACACCAAAATCCCTTTTCCTCCATTTCTCCATCCTGTCAGTATTTAGGACATGAATGTGTATATGTGCTTTTATTAAGATTTTTGCCAGAGAGTACTCATGCTCACTGGAGAGAGACAATGAGAGAGAATGTAAGAAATCAGTCCCTAGGGGAGATGGCCATGCTGTAATCCCTTCTCCTCCATTCTCCTCCTGGGATTTTGGGCACACACACACGTGAGCTTGGTGTGATTTTCAAGCCACCAAGTCTAGGCCTGGTGTGCTTTTTAATGGTCACTACTACTCTGTACTTACTCTGTATATGATGGCATAATTATTAGGGAACAAAAATAGGAACCCACATATTGGATAATCAGTGGAGTTGATGGGTGGCCTTGGTTGGTTTTTAGCCCACTACATCTCTATTTAGTTTAACATTTCACTTGTTCTTGAATTTTTTTTTTTTTGAGAGGTTTTTGCTATAGGGTGCGTGCGCTCGCCAGAAAGACAGAGAGAAACAGAGAGACAGAAAGACAGAAAGCGAGAAATCACCCCCCAAGGGGGATGGCCATGCCGCAATCCCCTCTCCTCCATTCTCCTCTTGGAATCTTGGGCACGTACGCGCACGCACTCGGCATGAGTTTAAGTCACTGGGTCCGGGACTCGAACCACGGTCGACTACATGGGAGTCCAGTGACATAGCCATTACACTAACTGCTGGCCCCTTGTTCTTGAATTTTGAAACCATTCATAAGTGCCATAGTCCATGCTACTACTTCTCCCTGGAATGCCCACTGAATTTCCTCTTCCTAATAACTCTTACGTCTCATTCAAGATGATAATTCTATAAACCTTTCCCTAACCCCACAATCAGAATCACTGCTTAGCCTCTGAGAGTATAATTAAAATAATAACAGTTACTATGCATCTAGTACCTGTACATCTACACTGTCGCTGGTCACATCAGCTTTTCTGAAAAACATAAATATATCCTGGCTACCTAATATGTGCCAGATACTTTCTACTTGATTGAGATACAATAATAAGCAAAACAAAGTAGCTGTTCTGATGGAATTGGCATTATTGACCTACGTGATAAGCATTATTAGAAAAATTAATGGTCAGACAAGTTAAGCAAGTTGCCCCAAATCTTACGACCAATAAGAATCAGTATTTGAAACTAGGCCCATTTAATTCCAAGGAGCCCACTGATTACTGCTAGATAATATTTTCTCTGGATTCCATCATTGCTTTTTTTTCTTTCTTTTCTTTAATTTCCCCATTAGTCCATTGGAAATGATTCTCTACTATATTAAGTATAGAGTAATTCTTCTATTTTCTCGATGTTTCTCCCCCACAAAATTGTGAGACCTTCACGGGCAGGGACAATTTTAACTATTGAATTAAATAAATTAAGGATCACTTATACTAAAGCCTTCAAGATGATCCAGGGCTTTTGGAACTGGGTCTATAAGATAGTTTCAACTAAAGAATAGACTGGAGAGAATTGGGGAAATAAGTTACAAAATAAGAGAAATAAGATTATCATCTGGTGGGCTTTTTTAGGCCAAATCTTATAGGAATCAAGTTTACCTTTGAATTTTTGCTTTTGTTTACATACTCTTATCCTACTGCCCCCTGTGCTCAGGATGAGCTGTTTTAAAGGAAAATTTTATTGGTCCAGTCTCATAGAGCAGCGATTAAACACTATGTATAAGACACAGTATGCCATACGGCTGACCATAGTTTCAGTCCCAGTCCTGGTGGCCTAAAAAGCACACCAGGTGTATGTGGGTATGTGTCCCATATCCTAGCAGATGGAGAAATGGAGGAGAAGGGATTGTGCTATGACCATGCCCCATTGCCCCACTGCCCCACTGCCCCATTAGGGATGTTTTCTTCTTTCTAATGACCATGCATGCCCTCTAGCAATTTTTAAAAAAAAAATAAATTAAAAAAAGACAAACATAGGAACCAGCAGTTAGCGTAATGGCTATGTCACTGGATTCCCACGTAGTCCACCACAGTTCGCGTCTAGGATCCGGTGACTTAGAACTCATGCCGGGCGCGTGTGCGTGCATACCCAAGATCCCGATAGAAGAATGGAGGAGAAGGGATTGCGGCATGACCATCCCCCCTGGGGGGTGATTTCTCGCTTTCTGTCTCTATGTCTCTCTCTGTCTGTCTGGCGAGCGCACACACCCTATAGCGAAAACCTCTCAATAAATAAATAAATAAATAAATAAATAAATAAGAAAAGAAAAACATTTTATTGATGGGAATGAAAGAGTCTCTAACGGTGAAGGAAAAAATATAGCGTGGAGAATTCCAAGCTGGTGAGAGGATTCTTTTGAAGGAAAGAGGGAGTAAGAAGGCTTCTTAGCAACTTTAAGTCAGACTGCATAGGCAACCCCTTCTGCCTGTAGGCCTGCCCTGCTGGAGGAAAGTAAGACTAAACTCCAACAAAACAAGGTATAGAATGGCGTGTGGGTTATGTGGCTGTGGTATGTGTGTATGCGCTCACTAATGACTAATATCTTCCTATGTGCTGTCACTGCAGAGTGATACCCTTAACAGAAGTAGTTCCCTATAGCTATTGGTGACTCACCTACAGACTCTAAACCCTCTTGGACAATCTGTAATAATGGTACTTTGCCCAGCTGAATCTTTTCCATGATTGATCTATACAAGGCCTGTCAGAAGACTTCCTACAGAAGAGGATTAGTGAAGAATTATGAGGGTGAAAAAGCAGACTACAGGGAACCAGCAGTTAGCGTAATGGCTATGTCGCTGGACTCCCACGTAGTCGACCGCGGTTCGTGTCCCGGACCCGGTGGCTTAAAACTCACGCCGGGCGCGTGTGCGTGTGTGCCCAAGATCCCGAGAGGAGAATGGAGGAGAAGGGATTGCGGCGTGACCATCCCCCCTGGGGGGTGATTTCTCGCTTTCTGTCTCTATGTCTCTCTCTGTCTGTCTGGCGAGCGCACGCGCCCTACAGTAAAAATCTCT
>NW_006159849.1:4682812-4686766 GCF_000334495.1 Tupaia belangeri chinensis
GGCACGCATGCATATGCGCCCGCCATGAGGTTAAGCCACCGGGTCCAGGACTCAAACTGCGGTCGACTACATGGGAGTTCAGCGACATAGCCATTGCACTAACTACTGGTCCCAAAGAGCTCTGCAATTCTCTAGGAATGGGAGTCTGAGGATTAATACCAAAACTAATAGCAGGTTTACATTGTGTGTGATTTCTAGGTTTCTATACCATGCAAATAGCCAAATACTACAAATTAGGGGGGTTTCATGTTGTTGTTTTATTCAGAGAGCCAGTTATTAAATATATCCTTATACCTTATCACTATATATCTGTATGTGTGTATATAAATACACATATGTATTTATATATGTATATTCATACACATACACCTATTTTATATATGTGTAGATACATGTATACATATTATATATATATATATATATATATATTATGTGGTGAATATGTGTGTGTAAGTACACATATTCTTTCTTAAGTGAATGGCCTTTCAGCTTAATTCTGTAAGCTATTTCTCAATCGTTTTGCTTTGATATTAAAATGTTTTGACTTAAAAGAACTTCCTTATATAACGCAAGAACAAATGCATAGATCTTTTTCAAAATTATTTTATAATTGCTATGTACTGGATAAAATAAAATAACGGCTATAAAATATATTTGGATTAAGTAAATCATATGGGTCATTCCAAGCAAGTCGTGTGCTCAGAGCTCTCATAATTGTAAGAGCCTGTACTCCTGTTAAAAACAAAACAACACAAACAAACAAACAAAAAACAATGAGACCATTTTCAAATCCGTGATTTGATCACTACACACTGTAACCATACCTTTAAAAACCATTCTGTAGCTCACAATGATATACATCTATCATATGTACAATGGAAATCATAATTTAAAATTTTTTAAAACCTTCAATTCACTAATGTTTTCATCTTTTCTTCTCTTAAAAGTAGTCAGTAGTGCCTAGGCCTCCACCTCGGTCAGGCCCATGAGTACCCAGGAAAGAAGAGATAAGTTTCCCCAACATTGTACACAGACTGGTAGGCCTGGAGCTGCTGCTGGGTTTACAGGCTTCAGAGCCAGGTGCTTCTGACTTTCTTTAATGACTTGTCAACACAAGTAATTGGCCCAAGCTCCAGTGACTCTCAACAATGGAAGAAAACTCTTTGCAAATAGGAGTGGGAGGAAAGAACTTAAATCAAACCTGAAGCTTAGTACCTGCCAGATTTAATCCCTTCTTCTCTCCACTGACAGAGCTAATGAGTGGATTGCGAGATTTTACACCTCACCTCTGATGTTTGCACTACCTCAGGTAATAATAGAAATACATTTATATACTGCTTTATATGTGTTGGCTCATTTAATCCTCACATCAATGTGAGAGAAGAAGTATTAGCCATGTTTTACAGCTGTGGAAACAGACACTTGGAGAGATCAACTGACGTGTCTAAAATCACACAGCTGCTATCTGATAGATCTCCCAACTCAACCTTAGAGCTCTTTCCTCCACACCAATGGTTGATAAACTGAAATGTAATCCTGTCTTATGGTAACAAATGCAAGTCTGTCATCAATCCAGGTTAACTGAGGCAAGTTTAGAGAGTAGTTGCTATTCCAACTTGGGCTTCCCTAGACTGAGTAGTCTCCCATTCTTTAATTTGAGCATGGTGTTCCCCAAATCAGAATTAATTGTCAAAATACCTCGTATTCAAATGCTTGTTCATACCAATATGTAAATTAGTCTTAAGTGTTAACTTACCTATGCGTGAGTCTTTAAAAAGTTCGTGGAAATCTATATATTATTTTTAAAAATCAACTGCAATTTTTGTACCAAAATAAACTCATTTTCTCACAAACTTTTTTTTTTTTTGAGAGGTTTTAGCTACAGGGAGTGTGCACTCACCAGAAAGACAGAGAGAGACAGAGAGATAGAAAGCGAGAAATTACCCCCCAGGGGGGATGGCCACATGGCAGTCCCTTCTCCTCCATTCTCCTCTTGGGATCTTGGGCACACACGCACACGCGCCCGGCATGAGTTTTAAGCCACCAGATCCGGGACGCAAACCGCGGTCGACTACATGGGAGTCCAGCGACATAGCCATTACACTAACTGCTGGTCCCTCTCACAAACTTTTAGAAGTCCCTTTGTATTTTCTTCATAGAGGTAATGAAAGCCTTAAATGAGAGGCAAAATAGTCAAGGGATGGAATCTCACACATTTGGGCAAGCAGCAGGCACCAGGTGTGTGGCTGCAGAGCTAAAAATCACACCTTGGTGCCAACTAGCTCCATTTACAGCAATGGCTTCACATATAACCTTATAATCTAGATGTATTGCAAAAGGTGATTCATTCTATTGGTTTGTCCAGATCTATGTGTAGCTCCCTCACTTCTTTTTGTATCTTCACATCAGGAAGCAAATTAATGGTCACAGATCTCACAGAGGGTTATTCATATGTCGGCACCTATTTTGTTCAATGGAGTCATAAAAGTCTTCTTAACAGCAACAGTCCATCTCAGGTATTTGAGATTTCAGTTTCTGCCCTTCTCCAAGCCACAATGATTTGCAAGGCATAGATGAGGAGTTGGATTGAAATGGTGCTACTTTACTCCATTCTCACCCACTCTGTCTTTCAAAATGGAACATAATTACTCCCATTAGTAACAGAGTAGATTGTGGCTGTCATGTAGATAAATGCAATATGGTTTCACACCTTGTCCATTTTGAGTTACTAAGCAGGAACTCCCAAGAAGCAGCTCCATTTAAGGAGAATGCAGGTGCTTTGATGTCATGCCAAGGACTGTATGTTTTTTTTAAATAGTGTTTTTGTGGCAAACCCAGGAAGCAGAATCTCTTGCTATTATCGAAAAATACCTAGCATGCAGCATGACCAAAGTAGTGCATACTGATCATCAAATGGAGCCCTTGTTCTCCAGTGGCATCTTCAATCACAAACCTAATCAGGCATATAACCTATTCTAAAAGGATCTAAAGAGTTTGTTAACCACAGTTTGATCATCTTTCCAACTTTGTGCTGTGGCTGCATTTTTTGAAAACCTAGAATATAGAGCTACTTTACAAGTTTTTTCTCTTCTACAAAGAAATGCCCTAAAAATTTCCTGAAATATGTAGACTTATACCTAAATGAAATCTCTTTACAGTTAAGAAAAACAACACCCAGTTTAAGTCCTTTAGTTCTCATTGAAAATAAACAAAGGAGGCCTCTAGGAAGCATGAAAGGTCTGTATAAGAAAGCTGGAAACAATACATGAATACAGTAAAGTTGCAGGATACAAAATCAATATACAGAAATCTATAGCATTTCTATATACGAACAACAGGCAGACTGAGATAGAACTGAAAAAAGTTATTCCATTTACCATAGTCACAAAAAGTATAAGATACTTAGGGATAAATCGAACCAAAGAAGTTAAAGACCTCCACAAGGAAAACTACAAGAGGATAAAAAAGAAATTGAAAATGACACAAAAAAGTAGAAGGATATCTCATGTTCCTGGATTGGAAGAATTAATATAATCGAAATGGCAATTCTACCCAAATTAACCTACATATTCAATACAATGCCAATCAAAGTGCCAGGCACATTCCTCACAGATCTAGGAAAGACAATCATAAAGTTTGTCTGGAATCATAAAAGACCCATATTGCCAAAACTATTCTGCACAAGAAGAGTGGAGTGGGCGGCATCTCACTCCCTGACCCAAAAATTTACTACAAAGCTCAAAGCTGTGGTAATCAAAACAGCATGGTACTGGCACAGAAACAGACATGTGGACCAATGGAAGAGAATAGAGTCCCCAGAAATAAATTCCCAAACATACAGTCAACTGATTTTTTACAAGGGGTACCAGTTAATACAGTGGAAAAAGGAAAACCTCTTCAACAAATGGTGCTGGAAAAACTGGATTTCCACTTGCAGAAAGATGAATCTGAACC
>NW_006159849.1:4686891-4698233 GCF_000334495.1 Tupaia belangeri chinensis
AGGGAAAGACTTCTTAAATAAGACCCCCAAAGCACAGTTGATAATCCCCAAAATAGACAAGTGGGAATACATCAGACTAAAAAGTTTCTGCATAGCAAAAGATACAGTAATTAGTGTGAATCGACAGCCCTCAGAATGGGAAAATATTTCTGTAAACTATGCGTCAGCTAAGGGACTGATAACCAGAATTCACAAGGAACTCAAGCAGCTGTTCTGAAAAAAAGACGGTCAGTCCTATTAAAAGGTGGGAGAATGAGTTAAAAAAAAAAATAAACACTCTCTAGATATGACATATGAATAGCTAAAAGGTATATGAAAAAATGCTCAACATCCCTCATTGTAAGGGAAATGCAGATCAAAACAATGAGATATCACCTAACCCCAATCAGAATGACTAAGATTAAAAAAAAAAAATGATAAGTGCTGGTGGGAGTGTGGTGAAAGGGAAATGCTCTTACACTGCTGGTGGGAATGTAAATTGGTCTAGCCACTGTGGAGAACAATTTGGAGATTTCCCAAAAATCTACAAATAGAACTACCATATGATCCAGCAATCCCACTCTTTGGTATCTACCCAAATGACAGAAGAATACTTAATAAGAAAAGTGCTTGCTGGGACCAGCAGTTAGCGTAATGGCTACGTTGCTGGACTCCCATGTGGTCAAGCGCGGTTCGAGTCCTGGACCCGGAGGCTTAAACTCACACCAGGCTTAAACTCACTTGCGTGCGTGCCCAAGATCCTGAGAGGAAAATGGAGGAGAAGGGATTTCGGCGGGGCCATCCCCCCTGGGGGGGTGATTTCTCGCTTTCTGTCTCTCTGTCTCTCTCTGTCTTTCTGGCAAGTGCACGTGCCCTATAGTATAAAAGCTTTCCAAAAAAAAAGAAAGAAAGAAAGAAAGAAAAGTGCTTGCACATTGATGTTTATTGCGGCACTATTCACGATTGCTAATACTTGGAAACTACCCAAATGCCCACGAACAGATGAATGGATAGAAAAACTATGGCACATATACTCTATGGAATACTATTCAGCCATAAAAAAACCCTGACTTTTGACAGGAAGTGGATGAATATGGAAGATTTACTGCTGAGTGAAGCAAGCCAGGCCATGAAGGAGAGACATTGCATGTTCCCATTTAATATATACCGAGTGTCTGCACTCTATGACTAAAACTGATCGACTAAAGGATATAGAAACACAGTATATGGATGTAAATACCAGATACAGTGTGTGAAAGAGGAGGGTCTGAGGAAGGACATTTAGAAGAAAAATAGAGAGACAAAGCATTAATGGGACAAAGAAATGTGGTATTATCTGTTGAAGACATTTTATAGTTTTATCAACTGAACTGGGGAGAAATGTTCACCTGTTGAAATATTCATTTTGTAAGCTAAATAATGTGATCGAATAAGAAAAGAAAACAAAATAAAAAATGTGGAAAAAAAAGAAGAAAGCTGGAAACAAGAAAACAAGTTGGGAAGGGGTGATCCATACTGAGATTTGACTAGGTCAGGGAATCTAAAATCAGTCATTCAGACTAGGCATATATGGACTTCCATGGAAAGCTTGTGCCTGAATTTTGTTTGAAGGTGTAATGCTGACAATAAACTAGGTGTTCCCATAAAGCAATCTAATTCCAAAAGAATCTTCATCTTGAGTATCCACTGATGGCTGATTCAAAGTGCTCTTATACAATACATCGATGGGGTAACAAAAGCTTCAATCTGAGAAATTCAGAATCATCTTGGTTGCATGGAGAATAAAATGTTGTTATGCTCAGTGGCCAGCTCTAATGGCACAGAAGTAATGCACTTGGTAGGAGAAGCTGCATCCCACATCCTATATAGTAAGTACAGTGCAAAGAAACAGAGAAACGGATTTGGAGAGAAAGAGAAAAGAGATTTTTTTATGAGCAATTGGTTCATTATGATTATGAAAGCCGAAAAGAACCACAATATTCCATCTATAATCTGGAGAATGAGGAAAGCCAGTGGTGTAAATAACTATCAAGAAAAAAGCCTAAAACCCAGGGGAGCCAATTTTGCAACTACCAATCCAAGGCTAAAGGTATGAGAACAGGAACTCTAATGTCTAAGGACAGGAGAAAATGGTTGTCTCAGTTCAAGAAGTAAAAGTGATTTCACCCTTGGAACCAGAGAGTGTAATGGTTACATCACTGGACTCCCATCTAGTCAACCATGATTTGAGTCCTGGAACCAGTTGCTTAAACTTCATGTTAGGTGCATGGGCATGCGTGTCCAAGATCACCTGAGAAGAGAATGGAGGAGAAGGGATTGTGGCATGGCCATCCCCTTCTAGGGGGTGATTTCTCACTTTCTGCCTCTCTGTCTCTCTTTGTTCTCTGGCAAGTGCATGTGCCCTATGGCAAAAATCTCTCTAAAAAAGAAAAGAGAGAGAGAGAGAGAATTCACTCTTTTCCCTCTTTTTGTTCTGGTAGGGTCCTCAAAGAATAGAATGATGCTTACAAATCTTTACTTAGGGCAAATGTTCTTTACTCAGCCTACTGATTCAAATGCTAACCTCTTTCTAGAAACACTCTCATATACACACCAGAAATAATTTTTTTAATTTTTAATTAGATTGTTTTGCTATAGGGTACATGTGCTCATAGGAGAGACCAAGAAATACAGACAGAAAGCAAGAAATCACCCCCCCCCCCACACAGGGCTGGCCATGCCATAATCCCCTTTTTTTTGAGAGGTTTTTGCTATAGGGTGCGTGCGCTTGCAAGAAAGACAGAAAGAGACATGGGACCAGCAGTTAGCATAATGGTTATGTCGCTAGACTCCCATGTAGTTGGTAACGGTTATAGTCCCAGACCTGGTGGCTTAAAACTCACATCGGGCGCGTGGGCTTGTGTGCCCAGGATCTCGAGAGGAGAATGGAGGAGAAGGGATTGTAGCATAGCCATTCCTCCCGGAGGGTGATTTCTCACTGTCTCTCTCTCTCTTTCTTTTTGTTTTTGGTTTTGTTTTGTGGCTGAGGTCAAATCAATCTGAGTGGTATCCATAGACCAGATCATCCTATTCACTTGATAACTAAAATCCTTCTCTGCTGACGTCATTCTTTGATGAACATTCACATAGGATATAAAAATCTTCATGAGATTTGTCCACATACATCTTCCTCAAATTTCTTTGTCAGCAATTTTTCAGTAAGTTCCTTCCAAGTCCCTGACCATCCTGCAAAACAATTGGCTATAATGCATAAATGTGTATATAAGGGCACATCTGGCCATATCTAATTACAAACAAAACATACAACCCGGAGCACTGCCCAAAATTCTGCCCACTGGGAAGATTATCCTTCATCCCTGTCCTTCAGGAATGTCCCAAAAAGAGGATGTAAGACTACAGTTGTTCACTTTTGGGTGGTGACTATATCTGGAAGAATAATCTGTAAACTAGACCCAAATCTTCCCTTCCTCTGTCACCGGATCATAGGGAACTCCCAATGAGGACATAGGTGCAGGCTGGGAGAGGAAAGGCAGTGTAGCATGAGTGGAAACTGTACGGGGGCACTTGTTTATGTAACTTACTTGAACCTTTAGGGCCGCTCAGGCTCAGTCATGTATATATCATTCTCAGTTGATGATGGAGTATTTTAATGCACACTCAGCATTTATGCTTGGTGAGAAAAATAGGTAAGACCCAGTTTATGACAGGCAGCTTAGATTATATAATCACTTGCTGGGCTATGGTCAAGCATTCAGTTTTTACTAAAGCCTAGGAGTAGACCAAGAGTTATCTCTCAAAAACAGTGTAATTATCTTTGAAGATAACTATTGGGTTGTCAGAAACATTATGATGCATTTTTGCATAGAAAAACAGTAAAAACACACCATGACTTTTCCAATGATCCAGTAAATACTGTGCTATGATTCACCTATGACTGCAGGAGTTAGCAGTCATAGCATCCAGGCCACATAGCTCTCCTGTGCTCCCACCACAAAGGACATTACATGACTCAATATGGGCCAGTCTTGGGCACAGTTCTTGAACAGACAAGTGACTCAAGCAATGACAATCAGATGCCTTTTCCAAGATTTGTTAAACTCAAGCTAAAAGTAGAGAATCCTTTTTTCTTTGACTAACAAGACATAAAAATGAAGTTCATAACTGCCTGTGGCCTCCCTCATTACTATCTACCGTCCATCCATAGCTCTGCACAGAAGAAAGCAGAAGTTAACCCTTGGGAAAAACTAAAACAGAAGATGGCTAGAGAGTCCTAGTGATAGTCACACCAATGATTCCAAATGACACAAGGAAAATGCCATCAAGTGAGACTTCTGAGGTATTCTTCTATGAGCCAAGCCAAATGTTTTCCCTTTTGCCTGATATCCAACACTGCCAAAGGGTTTAACTTGTGTATGTAGATACATCTACTTCTAGATCTTCCAATGGTATAACTGCAGGGAAGAATCAAAGATCAGAGCCACTTATTGCTGGTGCTACTGTCTACTTGGACTTCAGAACCTCCTTATTTAGGGTTTCGGTGAAAGAGATATCAGCTCCTCACATTTCTAGGCACACTTTCCAAATCTGAATTGATGTGGAACTTCCTTGTAACAAGATACCTAAATTGAAGGTTTGAAACTTGCAGCACGAAATCACTGGAAAACTACCTTAGACACATTAAGGCTACCTGCTAGGCAACTCTATGCCAAACTTCACTGTTGGAAAAGCCCAATATTAATCATTTACATCTATGCAATCTACGGTATCTGTCACACAATTTCTTGAACACAAACAATGCTTCACCTGGTAGACACTAGGCACTCTGTAAGTTTTTTGCTACATGAGAGTCTTTTGTTGAGCAATGCTATGTTAGGTACATATAAGGATAAGACAGGCATTAAGATTGAAAATAATAATGAAGCGATTTTCTGAAACTGAATTAAGATGCACTGATCTTATAGTGGAAAAAATGCCATTATATATGCTACATTTCAAGTCTACCTGTTTCTTGTGGAAGGAAGAAACTTTAAAGTCACCATGTAGTAGATATATAACTGAATATATATTGTTGTTTAATTATCATAAGTATTGGGTTGTCAGAAAAGTCATGATGCATTTTTGCATGAAACAACATAGAAAATGTCATGACTTTTCTGATGACCCGATACCATGTGAGGGAGATATCAATTAGCTACATGATTACACACAAAGAAAGTTAAACTCAGAAGCACAAATGTTTTCCCAGGGTCAGGTAAAAACTATGAAATTCAGACATTGCTCTTTGTAACACCAAAATGATTCTCTCTTCACTAAAAATCCTCCCTGAGCTTTCATTTCAGTATCTGTGCCATGAAGGATTTGAACGAGGTCAAGATTGGCCAATACGTAGCACAGAACTCACTACTTCAAAAGAATCCCTTAGGCTCATAGACACCAGAGGCTAGCAGTCCTAAGCTGATGCAAAGTAGGTCAAGAAATGGAAAGTGTTCAGAAGCTAATGTTTGTTTTCAGCAGTTTCAGATCTGACAAGCTTCAAGTCCAGTGGAAGGAAGTGCAGCAGAAGGTAACAAGAGTTGGAGTGTTTGGCCATGTGGACAACAGGGAAATGTGAGCTGGTGGGAGCTGATTGTTGAGCAATGCTATGTTAGGTACATATAAGGATAAGACAGGCATTAAGATTGAAAATAATAATGAAGCGATTTTCTGAAACTGAATTAAGATGCACTGATCTTATAGTGGAAAAAATGCCATTATATATGCTACATTTCAAGTCTACCTGTTTCTTGTGGAAGGAAGAAACTTTAAAGTCACCATGTAGTAGATATATAACTGAATATATATTGTTGTTTAATTATCATAAGTATTGGGTTGTCAGAAAAGTCATGATGCATTTTTGCATGAAACAACATAGAAAATGTCATGACTTTTCTGATGACCCGATACCATGTGAGGGAGATATCAATTAGCTACATGATTACACACAAAGAAAGTTAAACTCAGAAGCACAAATGTTTTCCCAGGGTCAGGTAAAAACTATGAAATTCAGACATTGCTCTTTGTAACACCAAAATGATTCTCTCTTCACTAAAAATCCTCCCTGAGCTTTCATTTCAGTATCTGTGCCATGAAGGATTTGAACGAGGTCAAGATTGGCCAATACGTAGCACAGAACTCACTACTTCAAAAGAATCCCTTAGGCTCATAGACACCAGAGGCTAGCAGTCCTAAGCTGATGCAAAGTAGGTCAAGAAATGGAAAGTGTTCAGAAGCTAATGTTTGTTTTCAGCAGTTTCAGATCTGACAAGCTTCAAGTCCAGTGGAAGGAAGTGCAGCAGAAGGTAACAAGAGTTGGAGTGTTTGGCCATGTGGACAACAGGGAAATGTGAGCTGGTGGGAGCTGAGGAACAGTGCAGAACCCAACATTTCGGCATGTTCAGGTCTCACTTTGTCATTCTTCACCCCTGACCTAGAGAATACATGAAGTGATTTCAAACAAAGCTTCAAATTCCAGGCTTGATGAAAGAGGCAATATTCATTTTGAATTATGTTTGCAAAAGACTGAGGGTGGAATATCAGAGAGTAGAAAAGGTGAAGCTAGGTGATGATGTCATTTGGAGTGGAATTTTTCTGCATAATGGAATTTTCTCTGATGTGGGGCATTGTGGAGGGTGACATTTCAAAAGAGCACGGCTCAAACAGAAGTCCATCAAATGAAGTGAAGCTATCAGATTTGAGAATGCTTTGGACAAAACTTAATAACCAAAGAGCTAAGCCAGGCAATCCCTTCAGCAACATCTCTGTGCTATGTGCCCCTCTCTTTAGAATCCTGCAGGTGTGAAGTAAGAAGTCCAACTTTCAACTTTCAAAATGTAACTGCACTGGCAGTTAAATCACTAATAATACAAACCCTTTTAAGGGGACTTCAAATAGTTCATGATAAAAATGGATTAAAGTATGAGTTTATTTGGGCACCAAAAAAATTGAAATCCATGCATAGTTTTCTCATAATATGCATTTGCCAGGGACTTTTTGAGGACCCCTCTAAAATAGAAACCTTACAGATTAAAAAAAAAAAAAAAGAGGTAATGCAGAGCTACTTGATTGAAACAAAAGCATAGTACAGAGCCCAATATGCTTGGTTTCACCTCCTCCACCACTCCTGTGTAGGGATGCTTTGAAATCCTATAGACTTATGAAATAATTTAGCAAACCATTCTAAAATCAACATCAATATTTTCCACATGCAAAAAGAAAGGCACAGAGAGGTTAAATGACTTATCTAAGGTGATTTAGTTATTTTGTGCTGGGACATGCGCACTAGCTCTTCCCTTGATGATCGTCTCCCTGACACTCATTATATGCCAGTTGTTCTAAGCTGTTGGCATAATGAAATAGACGAAATATGTACTTCTCATAGGATAGTAAAAACGGGTCTGGATTTAAGTTTCAGCTCCACCATTCACTAGTGTGATGCTGACCATCAATACTTCTCTCACAACCTTGAGATTACTGTGCTACGATAGTGAGAAAATAAATGTAAATAAATAAAATTCATTATCTCTAAGACTCTCCTTTCTATTTTAAGAAGAGGAAGAATAACTTAAAAGTGTTTTTTTTTTTTTTAGTGGTTTTTTGCTTTAGGGCGTGTGTACTCTCCAGACAGACAGAGAGAGACAGAGAGACAGAAAGCGAGAAATCACCCCCCTGCAGGAGTTAGCAGTCATAGCATCCAGGCCACATAGCTCTCCTGTGCTCCCACCACAAAGGACATTACATGACTCAATATGGGCCAGTCTTGGGCACAGTTCTTGAACAGACAAGTGACTCAAGCAATGACAATCAGATGCCTTTTCCAAGATTTGTTAAACTCAAGCTAAAAGTAGAGAATCCTTTTTTCTTTGACTAACAAGACATAAAAATGAAGTTCATAACTGCCTGTGGCCTCCCTCATTACTATCTACCGTCCATCCATAGCTCTGCACAGAAGAAAGCAGAAGTTAACCCTTGGGAAAAACTAAAACAGAAGATGGCTAGAGAGTCCTAGTGATAGTCACACCAATGATTCCAAATGACACAAGGAAAATGCCATCAAGTGAGACTTCTGAGGTATTCTTCTATGAGCCAAGCCAAATGTTTTCCCTTTTGCCTGATATCCAACACTGCCAAAGGGTTTAACTTGTGTATGTAGATACATCTACTTCTAGATCTTCCAATGGTATAACTGCAGGGAAGAATCAAAGATCAGAGCCACTTATTGCTGGTGCTACTGTCTACTTGGACTTCAGAACCTCCTTATTTAGGGTTTCGGTGAAAGAGATATCAGCTCCTCACATTTCTAGGCACACTTTCCAAATCTGAATTGATGTGGAACTTCCTTGTAACAAGATACCTAAATTGAAGGTTTGAAACTTGCAGCACGAAATCACTGGAAAACTACCTTAGACACATTAAGGCTACCTGCTAGGCAACTCTATGCCAAACTTCACTGTTGGAAAAGCCCAATATTAATCATTTACATCTATGCAATCTACGGTATCTGTCACACAATTTCTTGAACACAAACAATGCTTCACCTGGTAGACACTAGGCACTCTGTAAGTTTTTTGCTACATGAGAGTCTTTTGTTGAGCAATGCTATGTTAGGTACATATAAGGATAAGACAGGCATTAAGATTGAAAATAATAATGAAGCGATTTTCTGAAACTGAATTAAGATGCACTGATCTTATAGTGGAAAAAATGCCATTATATATGCTACATTTCAAGTCTACCTGTTTCTTGTGGAAGGAAGAAACTTTAAAGTCACCATGTAGTAGATATATAACTGAATATATATTGTTGTTTAATTATCATAAGTATTGGGTTGTCAGAAAAGTCATGATGCATTTTTGCATGAAACAACATAGAAAATGTCATGACTTTTCTGATGACCCGATACCATGTGAGGGAGATATCAATTAGCTACATGATTACACACAAAGAAAGTTAAACTCAGAAGCACAAATGTTTTCCCAGGGTCAGGTAAAAACTATGAAATTCAGACATTGCTCTTTGTAACACCAAAATGATTCTCTCTTCACTAAAAATCCTCCCTGAGCTTTCATTTCAGTATCTGTGCCATGAAGGATTTGAACGAGGTCAAGATTGGCCAATACGTAGCACAGAACTCACTACTTCAAAAGAATCCCTTAGGCTCATAGACACCAGAGGCTAGCAGTCCTAAGCTGATGCAAAGTAGGTCAAGAAATGGAAAGTGTTCAGAAGCTAATGTTTGTTTTCAGCAGTTTCAGATCTGACAAGCTTCAAGTCCAGTGGAAGGAAGTGCAGCAGAAGGTAACAAGAGTTGGAGTGTTTGGCCATGTGGACAACAGGGAAATGTGAGCTGGTGGGAGCTGAGGAACAGTGCAGAACCCAACATTTCGGCATGTTCAGGTCTCACTTTGTCATTCTTCACCCCTGACCTAGAGAATACATGAAGTGATTTCAAACAAAGCTTCAAATTCCAGGCTTGATGAAAGAGGCAATATTCATTTTGAATTATGTTTGCAAAAGACTGAGGGTGGAATATCAGAGAGTAGAAAAGGTGAAGCTAGGTGATGATGTCATTTGGAGTGGAATTTTTCTGCATAATGGAATTTTCTCTGATGTGGGGCATTGTGGAGGGTGACATTTCAAAAGAGCACGGCTCAAACAGAAGTCCATCAAATGAAGTGAAGCTATCAGATTTGAGAATGCTTTGGACAAAACTTAATAACCAAAGAGCTAAGCCAGGCAATCCCTTCAGCAACATCTCTGTGCTATGTGCCCCTCTCTTTAGAATCCTGCAGGTGTGAAGTAAGAAGTCCAACTTTCAACTTTCAAAATGTAACTGCACTGGCAGTTAAATCACTAATAATACAAACCCTTTTAAGGGGACTTCAAATAGTTCATGATAAAAATGGATTAAAGTATGAGTTTATTTGGGCACCAAAAAAATTGAAATCCATGCATAGTTTTCTCATAATATGCATTTGCCAGGGACTTTTTGAGGACCCCTCTAAAATAGAAACCTTACAGATTAAAAAAAAAAAAAAAGAGGTAATGCAGAGCTACTTGATTGAAACAAAAGCATAGTACAGAGCCCAATATGCTTGGTTTCACCTCCTCCACCACTCCTGTGTAGGGATGCTTTGAAATCCTATAGACTTATGAAATAATTTAGCAAACCATTCTAAAATCAACATCAATATTTTCCACATGCAAAAAGAAAGGCACAGAGAGGTTAAATGACTTATCTAAGGTGATTTAGTTATTTTGTGCTGGGACATGCGCACTAGCTCTTCCCTTGATGATCGTCTCCCTGACACTCATTATATGCCAGTTGTTCTAAGCTGTTGGCATAATGAAATAGACGAAATATGTACTTCTCATAGGATAGTAAAAACGGGTCTGGATTTAAGTTTCAGCTCCACCATTCACTAGTGTGATGCTGACCATCAATACTTCTCTCACAACCTTGAGATTACTGTGCTACGATAGTGAGAAAATAAATGTAAATAAATAAAATTCATTATCTCTAAGACTCTCCTTTCTATTTTAAGAAGAGGAAGAATAACTTAAAAGTGTTTTTTTTTTTTTTAGTGGTTTTTTGCTTTAGGGCGTGTGTCCTCTCCAGACAGACAGAGAGAGACAGAGAGACAGAAAGCGAGAAATCCCCCCCTAGGGGGATGGCCACACCACAATCCCTTCTCCTCCATTCTCCTCTCGGGATCTTGGGCATGCACCACACACGCCCAGCGTGAGCTTTAAGCCACCAGGTCCGGGACGCAAACTGTGGTCGACTACATGGGAGTCCAGCGACATAGCCATTACACTAACTGCTTGTCCCACAAAGATTTTTTTGAGCCTCTATTTCCCCAACCCCTTACTTATGATTTTATTTATTTATTTATTTGGTTTTTGCCATCAGGCATGAGTCTTATGGGAGAGAGTCAGAGAGAGAGGGAAAATGAGAAATAATCCCCACTGGGGGGTAAGGGGGGTTGTGACCACAGCCACAATCCTTTTCTTCCATTGCCTGGTGTGATTTTCTAACTGCTGAGTCTAGAATTTGAACCACAGTCAGCCAAGTGGAGCCCAACGTCTTAACGACCACACTACCTGCTAGTCCTATGATACTGTCTTTTTAATGACAATCAACACAGTGATGGTTCCAATAGTTAGTTAAAACAAGAAAGGCTGGATGTTAAAACTCCAAATCTTTAGAAGTTTAAGCAAATGTATGTGTATTTCTACTGAAGCAAAATGCAATGTACACATTCTTGGTCTATGGGTGATCTTTTGTGTAGCTCCATTATCCCCTGCAGCCTCAGAATCTTCTGCTG
>NW_006159849.1:4698264-4721389 GCF_000334495.1 Tupaia belangeri chinensis
CTTCTGTGTTTAGCCAGTGAGAGCAGAAGACGAGAGGTTGTAGGGTGACTTTTATGCACTGAGCCTGAAGGTGGCAACAATGGTTCCTGACAACATTCTATTGGCAAAAAGTTTCATGGTCCTAAAGAGATGCAATGAGAACTGGGAAGTACAGAATCTTTAGAAGATTATAAAAAGAAAGACTGAGAAGTGTCAGTCTTGAATGAGGCACTGCTAGTCAGCCACTGAGAACTACCAAGTAAACAAAGCTTCCTAAATGGGAAGCAGTTCTTTGTAAATGCAACTATAAAGATAAACAAGAACCACTATTTTCCCACTAAATAATTTTCCCCTATGACTTTTTGACCATTATTTACTCTCTGTAAATATTCCATTTTTTTCTCTCTGCCACTTTTGAAAGACATTTTTCACATTTTCATTTTTATCTCTTTCATGAGAGTGAGAGTCAGAGACACAAGCACCCTCAGCAGGATCTCACATCATGATCCCTCCAGCCTTTCCAACCTTCTGGAATCATGGGTGCAAATGCCTGAAGTGTACAGGTTGACCAGAAAACTGAATCTGCAATTCCTATACAGATCCAGCATCACTTGAGTGCCACGTTACTGCTGCACCACCAAGCCAGTCCTAAGAGCATTTTTTAATGGTACTTTTTTTTGCCTTAAGACATGTACGCTCAGTGGAGAAAGACAGTGCAAGTGAGAAATCACCCCCTAGGGGGTATGCCCACACTGCAACCCCTTCTCCATTCTCCATTTGCGATCTTAGGCAGCAGTGCACACGTGTCCGGTGTGATTTTCAAGTCACCAGGTCCGGGACTCAAACCATGGTTGGCCATGTAGGAGTCTACCAACATAAACACTACACCATCTTCTTGGCCCTGCTAAATGCATTTTTAAAAACAACCTATTCAATCACATGCATGAATCCTGGGTGGGGGAAAATATGTTGCGCAAAGGAGAAAATAAACGTCTTTTGCTTTCCCAGCTTGGTGCTGCCATTGATTTCCCCTGTGACTTTTTGACCATTATTTACTCTCTGGAAATATTCCATTTTTTTCTCTCTGCCACTTTTGAAAGACATTTTCACCTACTGTACTTAGATGTTTATAAACTGTAATGTCAGTGGACTCCACGTTCTATGAGCATAGGAGGGATCATTTATGGGGAAAATATTACAACCCTAAATTGTTCCATGCCCACAAATTAATTCTCTTCACATGGTATGTTTAAGTTGGTTAATCAGTAAATACTGTGCAACAGGTGTCACTGTGATTTTCAAAAGTGATGTCACATGCAAACAATTTCAAGTACATGTCCTATTCACGGTGCTTACTGATATAAATATTTCTCTAAAGTGGTGTTAGATTTGTTTATGTGAACAGACCAAAAGCAACAGCTGGAATAGCCAGGGGCCAAGACATCCATTTGGCCTGGAAGACTGCCCACATGCCCTGCTGTTGACCATGGCACCCTCTTGCCACCTGCCTCTCACAGAACAGCCTGTATCCACTCTCTACAGAATGGATCCCAACCTCTGCATCCACTTATGGAGAACAGGACACTTATCCTACTGGCTCTGATTGCTATCACTTACCACTCTCCTCCTGTGCTTGGGATTCTCTACCTGAGCACTTCCTTTCTTTCCTTTAAGGAGCAGTGCTATTTCCTCAACAAACATTACTTCCTATTTTAGACCTCTTGCAATGCTGGGGAGCTTCTCATCAGTTCCAGGTTCAGGCTTTATGGAAACAGCTAGCTCCCACTGTGCTTAGAAAACACATACACACATGTTTTTTGAAAGTTTAATTTAGGTTAATTATATAACTTGATATATAATAAATTGCACATTTAATGTTTATCTGTATTCTTCTATATGTTTCTGTAAGAACACTTAATATGAGATCTTCCTCTTATCAAATCTTTGAGTACATAATAATACAGTGTTGTGACCTACAGGTAATATTCTGTACTGCAGATCTCTAGAACTAATTTATCTTACGTAACTGAAAGTCTATACCAACTGAACAATTATCCGTTTCCTTTCTCTCTCTAGCCACTGTTCTATTCACTGCTTCTATGAGTTTGACTATTCCAGCTTCTTTGTGTAAGTGAAATCAGACAGCATTAGTCCTCTGTGACTGGCCTATTTCACTTGCTACAATATCCTCTAGGTTCATCTGCAGTGTTGCACCAGTCAGGTTTTTTCCTCCTTCTCTAAGGCTGAGTGATATTCCATTGTGTGCACATTTTCTCCGTTTTCCTTATCCATTCATCCATCAGTAGACATGTGAGTTATTTAACACAGAGGTAATATGACCCTTGGGGTTCGATATGGAGAGTGCTCTAGCCCACCCAGTATTAGCTTAAGCATATTGCACAAATTCTACTTCCATAAGTTGCTGACAGATATTATTGACAAAGAGGTGAAGATGGCTCCCATAATCAAATGCGCTCTTAAAATATTGGAGAAAACAAATTATACATGTACCTTTAGTGTAGGAATTCTTGAAGCTTGAACTATATTACTGTTATTATAAACCTCCAAGAGAGGGCTGTAGCATGTAACACTTTGCAAACTGCTTTGACTCAAGTACCCTTTTTCTTTCTCAGAGCTTCTCTTGGAACTAATGATAAGATACTTTGAGGGAAATAGTAATCCAAATTTTTCTCAGTTTGGCAGCTTCACCTATTCCAAAGGAATTTTATAACTCTGATGATATTACTCCATTCATGAGGATGTTGCCTTACATTTATGTGTTTGATACCATTTCATAAGATGGCAGTTCCTGGGAACCAGCAGTTAGCGTAATGGCTATGTCACTGGACTCCCATGTAGTCGACTGCAGTTCACATCCCGGACCTGGTGGCTTAAAACTCACGCTGGGCGCGTGTGCGTGCATGCCCAAGGTCCCAAGAGGAGAATGGAAGAGAAGGGATTGCGGCATGACATCCCCCCTGGGGGTGACTTCTCACTTTCTGTATCTCTGTCTCTCTCTGTCTGTCTGGCGAGCGCACACGCCCTATAGCGAAAACCTCTCAAAAAAGAAAAAGAAAAAGAACAAAGATGGCAGCTCCTGAACAATAGCACATGTGGTAGACATGGTTGTGCTGTCCAGATCTACTTCAAGGAAGGACTTGCTGCTCAGCTTGCAATGAGCAAACAGCCTCCAGCTATCAGCCCCTTCAGCGTTTCCCTCAGCTGCTGACAGCCACTGTGTTCAAGGCCACACTCTTCCTGTGGCAGGCTCTTCTAGGTGCTGAGGATGGCAGGAGTGTAAAGGGCCTGCCTTTTTTTACCTAAGGTAAGACACTCTGCTATGCAATTTTCATTCCCTTCTAGGTTAACTGAGGCTTTATTAGGTTCACCCTGCAATTCAGCTTCTTCCCTGTCGAATTTTTCCTCCCTCAATCTTCTCCTGCCACAAGTGTTAAGCCATAATAAATACCTTACATCCTAAACTCCAAAGAACCCATCATGTGAGAGTTGTTACTAGACATGCTCTGAGGAAGCAATGATGGGATTTTGGTGTTGGATCATTTACCTCTCAGCTTGCAACTGAGGACCCCATCACTAAATGGTAGGTGGAATATACACCATGTCTGGCACAAGCCAGTAGTTCAACTGCTAAAAATTGTACTAGAAGTGAATTGAGATGACAAGTCAGTGGAAGAGAGGTGTTACGCATCATGTATTCGAAGCATGAGGAGGAAATAAGAGCTATCAGGATAACTGAGTTGATGACTTTTGCAAAGCACCACTGGTATGCTACAGAAGGCAATGAACATCTGAGAGGGCATAAGAAATTGAGTAAGCAATTGAAAACTAGGCATGAAAAACAGAGGGCTACTTTGGATACAGAAGAATAACCAAGAAAGCCAAGGGCCAACCCACCGAACCAAATAAACTTAAATGTGGTTAAATGTCCAACCAAGGCAGATAGGTTAAACCTTGGTCAGGGCCTTATTTGTGAAAACCTAGAACTTTGACACATGGAATGGAACATATGAATGTAGGGATACTGTAGCATTGCATATAGCAATTGTGGGAAGAAATGTAATGTGGAGTTTGTGATAAGCCCTGTTGAGAGAATCATAACACAAGCTCTTGGAGCTCTAAAGCAAGGTTATGTCATCCACAACTGAAGAGCATATTTCTTGAAATTCTCTGTGGGAAAGACAGGATGCCTGATCAAAGTACACTGAATTACCATGAAACCAGAACTTGGTTCCTATCAGATATACCAGATCTTAAGGTCAAATGGCCTCAGGAACAACTGATCATAAGATGAAAGCAATATATTTGGAGTCAAGCTTGACCATGGAGGCAGCTCACACCCAGTGGTGCCCATCATTATTGCACAAGCATGCCTGTATCAGTCCACACCTGTGTCTGAGTGAGAGATGACCAGATGAAGGAGGAGGAAAAACCAGTTTTTCAGATGAACTGGCTCTGTATGTAGATGCAACTGCTCTACCTTTAGGGATAGACTTTATATGAGAACAGTATTAGGCAGTGCACCTGCTTATTCACTTTCTCTATAGAGAAGAGATGACAATTTAGATAATGCTTAGACTCATGGATAGCACTGAATGGCTTTGACAGTTGGTCAGGAATCTGGAAGGGAAAAGACTGGAGCACACAGGAGGTTGAAATTCAATCATGTTAACAGATGTATGGAAGTGGACATGAAAGTGAAGATTTTGTGCATGTGTGTGTATCTGTTAACACCCAGCAGATAAAATTATTTAGCCAGTTAACATTAGCCAGTCTCTGTCATTGGCTACCACAATGCTGACTCAATGGGACATGAGCTAAGTGGCCACAATGGCAGAGATGGAGGCTATGTATGAACCCAGCAGCATGCTCCTCACTCATCAAAGCTAATTTAGCTACTACTGCAACTAAATGTTCAATGTGTCGGTGACAGAGACCACCACTTAGTCCTCAGTATGGAACCATTTCTCAAAGACCTAACTGGCCATTTAGTGGCAAGCTGCATAATTGGACAATTCCATTCTGGAAGAACCAGTGGTTTTCTCTCACTGGGATACATACTCATTCTAGGTATGGATTTGCCTGTCCAGTTCAGTGAGCTAGTCAACACTAGTAGCCAAGTAAGGAGTACTCAACCCACTGGCATGAGATCCCACAAATATAAAATCAGACCAGGAGATTCAGTTTATTGCCAAAGAGATATACAAGTGAATCCATGTCTACCACAGACATGTCCCTACCCTGGGAATACTCACAACAAGGGAAACCTGCAAACAGCTAACAAAATTTGAACCTAAATGACTATAAATAGGATCTTTCACAGCTTGTGAATTGATAACTTTGTTTGGAGGAGCTAATAAAAGAATGCTGCCTCAGATTTGTGGTTGCTATCATCTTTGGATAGGGAAGCTAGCTCACTAGGCAGTATCCACTAAACTCTGAAATCTATTACAAAAATAGAGTATCCTGCATTTGTCCAGTACTGACTGTAAAATGTTTTTTTACCATATTTTACAATTAAAAAGGTATGGAAAAACATGGAACCATATTCAAATCTAACATATCATACTGTGCCTTCTTTTCCAAACAAAAAGAATAAGGTCTTAACCAAAATAATGATGAATGCAAAAATAATGGGGTTAGGAAGATTTAGACAGTTGTCTCAGGAAAGTAATTTTTTCAATAAGAGTATGTTTGTCTTCTTGAATTAATTTGATTATGTGGTTTATAAAGTGAAGAGATTCCTTGGCTTCCCTCCTTTCAATTTTGAAATGATGTGCTTATTATATGAACTGAAAATTGAAGACTCATGGCCAAAAACATGCTCAAGAGGATACTAAAGACAGACTTTTGGGTCATCAGAAAAGTCATGACACATTCTAAATACTTCATGACTTTTCTGACGACCCAATATTTGTTATCTATAGTACCTGAAAACCTTACAATGATAGCGTCCAAATCATAATTCAATGATCTCTCTTATTGTTTTTAACTATCAAATATTTACTTAATTAGTATACTGAGCATATTATTAAGTGCTATGAGAACTGTCAAATTTACCTAAACAGGCTCTCTAACTACAAAGCTTACAGTTCAGAGAAAATATTACCACTTAGTGCTGACTCAACTAAATCACTTTAGGTGGAAAAGAAAAAAAAATTGCTACTTCTTTTAAAATTAGTGTAACAAATAGTCCTCCCAGACAGAAATAAACTTTATAACAACCTTTGCTAAAGGGATGTACATGTCTTGGGTTAGAGCATAATTTTAGGAATGGCATCTCGACTGCAACAGATTGGGCGTATCATGTTTGTCATGTATTCTTAGAAATACCTGGAGAGATTCTTTCAGTGAGAATAAGAATGCATTCATCAACGGCAACATAACTATGCCCCAAAACCTGTCTTGCAAAATGGAATTGTGATTATGTATTCCCACACCCACATCCCTATGACTCCAGATGAACTTCTCAAGGGGTGCAGCCAGGAGAATGGACTTAGTAGATTTGCCTCCAGGTTCTGTTTTTCCCCTTTTGTGTCCTCTTTATGTTGTTGTGCCACCGTAGCCTGTACGGTGATAGCCATTTACCCACATAGAGGTCCCAGATTATCAATCTGTATTTTCAAAAACCAAAAGCACTCTTCAACTAGGAAGCTATTAGTACTCTATTTAAAAGTGGTCACTTCCTCTAACACTAGTAAATGCCTGTAACAACTATTTGTATCTAGGAAATGACTTCTCATTCATTCATTAAAAAGATTTTACATATTCAATTACTGTACATCACAACAGCTTGCAAAATGAATTTTCCCAGCATAAATACACTGCACAGCAGTCCAGTTAAAGATATCAGCATACATATTATCATCAACAGACAATCCTTCATTTCTGTGTTCCTTACACATCTTGCCTCTCTATATTTTTTTTCACATTTTACTAATTCACAAAAGATCTTAATTAAACTAAATATTTTCAATAGTAAGTCCAGTTAATATAAACACATTTATGAACACATGGTTGACTTTAGGATGACTTCATATTCTAACCACATGGCTTAAAATTTTTTCTCCCGCTGGCCAACTGTCTCTAAGAATGGCTCATACTATAGTGCTAAGGAATGGATTGTAACTACTTACTTTTGGTGAGATGAGTGACTTCCAGACTGGCATTTAGGCTGAACCTGGAGCAGAAACCAGAAATTAGCCCAACTGTTACCATTCCTTTTGCCACTTAAGTATTTATTTTTCATTAATCAATACCTGAAATTTTGGATATTATGAAGCAATATTTGTTTGGAAAAAAAATCAATGCTTAGAGCTATGGAGAAGTAAGATAGTCCCTACTCTCAGAGGGTCCAGTGTATACAGAGAGCTAAGACAAGACACATGTACTACAGCTCTGGCAGCACGAAGGACTTGATACTCCTTAGAACTCTGTCCTCAGATTTTCTCTTTCTTGCATTGAGAAATATATATATATATATATATATATGTATATATATACATATATATATATTTTATAAAATATAGTCAAAATTGACATTCCACTGTAAGATATACATTTTTTTTTCTAATATAACCTATTCCTGACTATTTCAGACTAAAAACAATCACTTCCTTGTAACTTCAGTTGCTTTTTACTCCTGTTATCTGAACTAGAAACCTGTTTCTCTCAGGAAAAAAAAAAAATTACCTGGGCAGGCAGGTGGGGTGGCGGTTAAGGATGCTGGACTCCCACATGGTCAAGTTATACAGGTGCAGAAGAAGAGCACTGTGGTAACCATGAAAATGTACCTTCAGATAGCCTGCTTCAGATGTCTGTGCTTTGAAATCCATGATTGGATTTGTGCCAAGACCATGCTCCCCAAGGACTGTTTCCAGCCAATGACTGAGTTTGGCAGGAAAAGCAGGGCAGGCCCAGTTCTAAGAAACGTGGAACTCAAATAGGCAATTGTGTATCCCATTGACCCTGTGAAAACTTTTATAGAACTGTACTACAGTCCAAGATATTTTCTTTCCTCTCCCTCTTTTCTTAGAGGTCAGATCTACATTGCAGTTACACAGTACTCCCAACCTCTTATTCCCTTCCAGTTTTCCCTCACAATAAATCTCTTTCATGTCTCATTGAATCACAGGATTCACATTCTGAGTGTTCAGAGTAACTTAACTTTATTCTAGGCTGCTGTGAATATTTGGGAGAGAGCTTTTGGTTGTCACAATGATTGTGAGGTTGTAGGACCATCACTGGTGGCAGTGCTCATTTAGTGGATGTGGTTACCAATTCTTGTACAAATGTATGAAATAATCTCTCTCAATAAAGATTGTTTTCTGTATCTCACATAATTTCTGATGTCTTGTCAGACATCCATTTAGATTAAATATCTATTTTTTTTCAGAGAGGTTTTTGCTATAGGGTATGTGCACTCGCCAGAAAGCCAGAGAGAGACAGAGAGACAGAAAGCGAGACATCACCCCCCAGGGGGTATGACCACACTGCAATTCCTTCTCCTCCATTCTCCTCTAAGGATCTTGGGCATACACGCACATGTGCCTGGTGTGAGTATAAGCCACTGGGCCTGGGACTTAAACCACGGTTGACTACATGGGAGTCCAGCGCCGTAGCCATTACACTAACTGCTGGTCCCAAGATGAAATATCTATTTCAAAGCAAAGAAACCTAGACCTTAATGCTGTTTTAAATATAAACATCATGTATTTTTTCTTAATTGTAATATATGCTGAATTTATAGAAATGCAGCTACTTTGTTTTTCTCTTTTTTCTTTTCTTTCTTTCTTTTCTTTTTTTTGTTGAGAGGTTTTTGCTATAGGGTTCATGCACTTGCCAGAAAGACAGACACAGAGAGACAGAAAGCAAGAAATCACGCCCCCCCCACCAGGAGGGGTGGCCATGCCACAATCCCTTCTCCTCCATTCTCCTTTCAGGATCTTGGGAACACACACATGCACACACACACCCGGCATGAGTTTAAGTCACTGGGTCCAGGATTCAAACTGCAGTCTACTACATGGCAGTCCAGCAACATAGCTATTATGCCAACTGCTGGTTCCAAAATGCAGCTACTTTGAAATTTAGGGAAGATTAGGTTATTGATTATTCAACAAGAGTGGCTTACCATTTCAGAAAAATCATATAACTAGTAGAGATTCACTTGTGATATTTTAGTGGCCAAAATAAACATCTGTATAATCTACATTTGTAGCTTGGGACTTATTATTTATATCAGTAAAATAATCTCTTCTAGCTTACTTGCACCCAAAAATGCACATATTCAAACACATAATTCTACATTACTTTCTTAATACTTTTTTTTACATTTACCACATTGCATTGACTTCTATTAATGTAGGTTCAGGTGTGTTGCCTAACATACTTTCCCTTTGGAATCGAATGGGACCATATAAATATCCATTATGAGAAAAAAGAGAGAAGAGTGTTCAGTCCGATAAATTTTAGAATCTCTGAACCAGTAAAAGAAGAATAAGGTGGTATTTAGACAGAAGATCATAAAGATAACTTGGTAGGGGTAGATATGTTTATTTCCAAGTCCATAGTTTTTAAAGTTTCCAGTCATTCCCCTTTCATCGCCTTTCCTTGATGAGTTTGTTTTTCCTGCAGAATCTCTGGTAAGCTTCCTCGATTATCATTCTATTACAGAATAGAGTCTTGGAAACCAATAGTTAATGGGCCATGGAACACCTGAAATACTGGGCCAAGGGCCCTGCTTTTTTGGTTGAATGGTCCAAAGCTATCAAGCTGCCTCCAGGACTCCATGCAGCTATAAACAAGCTTGCCATGTGGAAATCGCCATAGGATTCCAACAGCCCGGAGAAGCATAGGAAGAACAGCGAGTCTGGAACCAGTCATCTTTCCACAGCTCAATAATAGCCTCACTTTCTTTGAACCAGATGGCTCAAATGTTACCTTTTTCTCATTTGCACCTAATCCTTTGGTCTGCCAATTCCTAGAGTCCACACCTTGCTAGAAAAGTTAAGTCACACTCTAGGCTAAGAGTTGTTATGAAATCAGAATAATTTCTTACAAGAGACGTAGAATGCTTTATATGTAATTCAATCCCTCTGGCTTCACTAAACATTTATAAAATGCCCACGGGAGGCTGTAGAGTTCTAGGCATTTTATAGTAACAGAATAGAACATAGGGAAAATTTGGTTTCTGTACTTTTGGCATTCAGCTTAGTAAAGCCAAGCCAAATGAACATTAAGAACAATAAGACTTTACCCAAAGAGGTCTTATATTGTTAGAAACAAAAATATTATTTCCCTTTCCTCTTAGAATTTATTAATTATGTGATTTATTCATATATACATTCTCTGGTGCAGATACGTCTAAGAGACATTCAGAGGTGCAAGCTCTCGACTTCATGAAGAAGCCACCCCAGAAGCTGGCTCATGACTTGCAACATTTGCTACCAAGAATTAAGATTCTGGATTTTGAATCACCTCCTCACAAAAAAAGACCCTATAAATTAGTCTGTTATTTATGCCTATGGCTGTTTACCTTTTTATTAGCAATACAATTTGAATTTTATGAAATTATGCTAAATACTTTGGAACTTGGCTTCATATGCAATTAGCATCATCATATTAATCAGCATGTGTAATAATTGTCTGTTTCTACCTTTGGGGAATAATATGTCTTCTAATTGTCTTTGCTATTCTTTTCCCTGGAGTTAAATAGCCACAGTACTGTTAATACATTTTACAGTCTGATCAAATGTAGAGGCATGTGTGTTCTCTGATTAGACTCCATAGATCCTCCAGACAGTCACCTATCTCTTCCCTTTCTCCTCTTTCTCTTGGCTGCTATCCATATCTTCATCTTATTGGGAGTGTATGTGGCAATGCATTACTCTAAGTGGGTTACCAGATCTTTACTTAAGCAAAAACAAAATAACAACCAAAAAGAACTGTCTCTGATCTCATTTATTCCCCTCTCTGTCCGGTATCTTATGTAGTAATTTACATAGAAGATAACCAATCAATAATTGGTGCTTTTCAATTCTGTGCCCAAAAGTAAAAAGTTCAGGGCTGAAATGTATTACCCTTAGCTAACTGCTCATCAACTCTTCTCCCATCTCTCTCTTGCTTTCAGGTACAAAGAAGAGACATAGGGGTCTTTTCCTCATTCATTTTTCTTAATTTGAAACTTTCAGTATTACTCCATTATTTTTTAAGGAATACGGTAAAGAGGGTCTTTTCCCAATAACAAACCTATGTAGATTATCTCTTTGCCTTAAGAGGTCTGCAAATCAAATAGGTGAAATAAGAAAACTGGAATTCATTGAACATTGACAGTGAGGCAGATATTGTTGTTAATGTTAATGTTTTACGGCAAAGAAGACTGAATGAGCCAGAGAGAGTAACTTAACCAGGATCATCATGATCTAGGGAGTGACACGCCAAATGTCTGACTCCACTGCTACACTTTTTTCACTCCTATCTCAAATGAAATGACAAGAAAAATTCCGATTTTGAAAAAGGCAATAATTATAGTAACAACTGATATTTCAAATATTATCATACTTATTGTATGCCAGGTATTGAGTGATTTCTTTACATAAATTAACTCAATTTTAACAACCATACTCCCTAACCTATTGTTTAAGGAATTATTTTATGTATTATTATCATTTTAAATTTGCTATAGGACACGTGTGCTCACTAGCGAGCGAGAGAAAACAAGAAAGCAAGCCATTGGGTCTGGGACTCAAACTTTGGTCTGCTATGTGCGAGTCCCTTGCCTCAACCACCATGCCACCTGCTGACCCCGCAACCTATTTTTTTCATATGTGTGATGGAAATGAGGAATATATTGTACTATACTATTCCGCATCTGCCATTACAGATAAACAGAGATCAGAAATCTCACCTGCCTAGGCTCATATAGCTAATAAGTAGAGGAATCAGAATTACAATGCACCAAGTCTTTTTCCAGGGTCCATGTGCTCAATTCTAGTCTTTATTAATATCAGAAGGAGAAAAGGAGAGTAATAACAGTGGAGCGTGTGCTGTTCTGAAAAAGGTGCACGCATGACTTTTAACTTACTGCATGTAAAATTCAGTAACAGTGAGTGTTGGCTGTGCACACTGTAGTCATATCCTGGAGTCGTGTCATAAAGTTAGTATCTGGAGATGAGGAGTTCCTCATATTACAAATTTTATTTGCTCTAAGAAGACTATTTACTCATTGATGTATACATAGGGGCAAAATTTAACCCAAAACATTCCTGAGGACTGAAACTTTCATCAGCCATGTGCAAGTCCCTTGCCTCAACCACCATGCCATAGACCACTCCAACACTTTCTCGTGGGAATCTGCTATACTTAAGCATAGATAGTATTTTACACTTTGTCTTTTTTGACTAAAAGGTGGTATCCTGTGGTTAGAGGATGTCCTCTGAAAAGATCATTCAACTTGCAGTAGCTTTGACTCCTTGTCCTGAACCACAAAGTATACCTTTGTAGAAAACACTGGTTACCAACTGGTTATGGAAAAAGTATGCCCATAACCAATTCAATTCTTATTCCTCTACTATTTTAACTTGTCCTCTCGCTACCTCCCATGTGATTCTGATCATAGCTAAATAAACTAGAAAATCTGTTCAGGATACAGAGACAGAGTGATTGAAGTGCAGTGTCTTTATTGGGCAATAAATTATTTTTAAAACTCTTCTAACCATAATTGTTTTATTTATTTATTTATTTATTTGGAGAGGGTTTTTGCTATAGGGCATGTGCACTCACCGGAAAGACAGAGACAGAGAGACAGAAAGCAAGAAATCACCCCCCCAGAGGGGATGGCCACACCGCAATCCCTTCTCCTCCATTCTCTTCTTGGGATCTTGGGCATGCACGCACACATGCCCGGCATGAGTTTAAGCCACTGGACTCGAACTGTGGTCAACTACATGGGAGTCCAGCAACATAGTCATTATGCCAACTGCTGGTCCAAATTGTTTTATTATTATTACTTTAAATGTTAGATATTCTTGTTTTAGCCTAAAATCATCTATGAGCCTTCTCAGCCTTTATTATTGAGCTATAATAGCCTAATTATAGGCTACATTCCCTTAAAGATGCTTATGAGCATCCACTGTATATAACACTAGTTTTAGTAAGGACAATTTGGTAACTCTCAATCTTCACATTTAGTATAAGCCATAATCTATATGAGGAAACTTCAAAATGTTCATTGGAAAAAAATCAAATTAGTTTATTTTGGTGCGAAAAATTTAATGCATATTTTTATAATACATATTTTCCATGAAGTTTTTGAAGAATCATTGTATTTGCTTTTATCTTTGTTTTTCATAAAAGACCTCAGCCAGGGAATCAGCAGGTAGCATGGTGGTTAAGACACTAGATTTCCATGCGGCCGACTGAGATCCAAGTCCTGGACACAGCAGCTTAAAACACAGTGGGTGTGTGTGCATACATGCCCAAAATCCCAGGAGGGGAGTAGAGGAGAAGGGATTGCAGCATTACCAGCCTATCAGGTGACTATTTCTCACTTTCTCTCTCACTGATTCTGTCTCTCTCCAGTGAGCACAGGTATACCCTGTGGCAAAAACCTTAAAAAGAAACAAGCAAATTAAAAAAAAGAAAAATCTCAGCTGGGTCTATAGTATCTCTACCATTTAGATCTTGCTCACTCCCAGACAGTATCTTTAAGACACCCTGAAAACATGAAAAAATAAGTTGAACATATTGCCTTCTCCTCTACTTGTGGCTTTGCTTGCCTGATTAAGGATTCCAATTCGTGACTGATTCAAGTTGGGACTTGAAACCTTCCATTCAGGATCTAACCCCGAGTTTCTCCCACTAAAAATTCCATGGTAAGAATTTGTTCTGATGTTTGCCCCCTCTACTTATCACCTACTTCGCTCTCATTATCTATCTGGCTACATTCTTTTGTGACTTTCCCAAGACATCATGTAATACTTCAGAAGTTCTCTATCAGATCCTATGTCTGGAGTAAAGTATGATTCTTTCAGTACTAATTTTTCCAAAGACTATGCAGACATCTACAAAGGAAAGAAGACTTGGCATAAATGGACAATAATGTAAACTTGAATGTAATCTTTGCTGATCTTATGTATCAGTCAGAATAAGCACGGATGAGGTACAGTAACAAATAACCTTTGCAAGACATTTCTTCAGTTGACCTTGGAAAAACCCAGTTTCCTTCCCTTTTCATGCTGTAGTTCTGAAGAATAACTACAGAACGTGCTAGAAACACAACATCTTGAGATAAGGAGGGACTAGCCAAAATAGCCTGGGCTATGTTCTAGTTCTTCTTAGAAAAAGGATATCCTTCAGCATTCTATCTGAGCTCATCATTTGTCTGCCAGGGTAGGCTGCTTTGTAGGGTCCCTCAGCTGAGGTATAAATGGAGTATGTAAATAAAAGACTTTATATACTCTAGGCAGCTTTCTTAAACCTCAAGAGCCCTGCCTGCCATGAACTTTAGGTTTGTGTTACATGTTACTGCCTATTTGTATGTAATATACTTGCTTCATGTGACATGCATGTGTGAGTGTTGCATCTTACTAGACTCAAGCAAGTAGTAAAAGTGTAGCCCAAGATGCAATGGGCTGAGGTGGTATCCACTGGATGGAGATCTGCTTCCCAACCTCCTAATCTCATTGAGCAGTTGAGCCAGCAGGTGGCGTGAAAGTTACCGTAGCTGATCCCACATGGCCAACATCGCAGTTTAAGTCTCAGACCCAGAGGCTTGAAAATCATGCCAGGCATGTGTACATGCATGCCCAAAATCCCTAGAGGAGAATGGAGGAGGAGGGACTGCATCATGGCCATCTATCCACCCCCACCCCTGTGGTGAGCATATGCACCCTATAGCAAAAACTGAAAGAAACAATAAATAACAAATAAAACAATAAAAGTTTACTTCTTGCTCACATATCTTCATTATATAGTGGCTATAGGCTCTGTTCCAGTATTCTTTATTGCAGGACAGGCCAACAGAAGACCATCTCAGTATATTTCCCTCAATTACTGCAACAAGAGACAGAAAACCACTGCAATGTCTTGATCAGGTAATTAAGTATTTCCCTTCAGAAGTAGTACATATCATTTCATCTCAAATTATAGTTAAAGTCAGTTCATAACCACACCGAAGTTCAAGAGGGTGGAAAAATGTTATTCTACTAATGACAGAGAACAGAAATGAGAGTGAACATCCTCAATGACTACTACGCACAGCATTTACGGTCCCTGCTATGATATGGATAATGGTTTATCACCCAAATATTCATGTTTTGGAATTCAGTCTCTCATGTAATTGCACTGGGAGGTGCTAAGATCTTTAAAAGGAGACTTGCCTTCAACGTGGGCATGCTCCTTGCCAGACAAGATCGGCATGTGAGTCAGTGAACTTAGAAAATCTGCCTTCATTGTGGACGGGCACAATACAATCACTAGGAGCCTGGGAAGAGCAGAGGAAGTGGAAAAGTCTGCTTCCTTTTTTTTCTCTCTCTCACTGTCTCTATCTCCCTCTCTCTCTTTGACTATCCGACTTCCAGTTTCTATTTTTGTCAGCCATGTTGTAATACTGGGCCCATACACTTAGATTTTCTAGTCCCCAGAAGCATACGCTAAATAAACCTCTACCCTTTATGAATCATCCAGTCCTTGATGTTTCTGCTTAGCAACACAAGACAGACTCAGAAACTCCCAAAAAGAAGTTATTTGGGATAAATTTGCTGTCCCTATATGAAACACTCCTAAGTGCAAAGTTTATCCTATGGAGGTTTTTGAGCACTCTGGCACTCTCTGTAAACTGTTAGATTCACCTCATGCATCCATCCTTACTCTGACCCACTATACCTAGGAAAACAGGCTTAGTATGCCTCTTAAATATGCAATAATAACAAAAACAACCATAGCAGGAAAAGGCTAACTGGGGCCACTTTGTTTAAGATAACAATGTCCATGGCAGACTGTATATAATGCCGTGTGTGTGTGTGTGTGTGTGTGTGTGTGTGTGTTCCTTCTTCATCCTATCAAGTACAGTAAGACAATACTGAGGAACAAGAAATGCTTCATAACTAATCATTCTACTCAGGGAATCACAATTTTGTATCAGTTTGAAAAGGATGAGGGTGATGATCATGATCCTAATTGTGATATTAGCGGTCATAAGATCTACCATTTATTGAGCTCCTCCTATGTGCCAGACATGTTATTTAAATCTCAAGGATGTCAAGTTAGTTATCCAAATTCATAGCTAATACAAGTTGTAGACTCCAGATTTTTTATTCACATCTATATATAATATATAATATATATATATATACATATATATATATTATATATATATATAAACTAAGCAGTGTGGGCATCTATCAGTTATAAGAAGGTATTTAATAAAAATTGAAAGAAAGAATTAAGTCTACATTACGGAAAAATAATTTTATGTATTGGGTCATCGGGAAAGTCATGACACATTTTGAATAGAAAAACACAGAAACATGCATAATGACTTTGCTGATGACCTAATAGTTTAACACTTTAGTTAGATTGAGCTCAAGCACAATTCCACAGCTTATGACAGTTCCAAGTCTTTCCTGATTTTTTAGAAGTCCTAAACAGTGTCTTTGTCTTCCTTCCTTAGTTTATATAGTACACACTGTTTCATTTTTATTGTATCTATTCTGTCTTCCTTCATATATATAATTCTCCAGTCTTACAGTCTGTGTGGAATTGATCCTTTCCATAACTTCAGGTATGAGTCATTATCAGACTAATTAGCAAAATCTCATTTTTTTAGTGGTTACTTAAAAATCAGTATATTTAACCTAATCAGCTCAAAGCATTTCCATGGCAATTGATTTCATCATTGCAAAGACAAGGGTTTTTTGCAGACTTTGGTAAAACAAGAGCTCTCTTTGCTTCTGAATGAAAAATGAAGTGAAGATTGCAACTACCAGTCTACAAGAAAGATGCCAGCCTGAGAATCAAGTCAAAATGCACATTCGAGAGAATCACAGATATATGTCCAGAACCTTGCACAGACATAGCTAAAGCTCATGATACTGGTGAACTTTGGAACTGCATGATTTATTAAATCCCTTTTAGTATTTAAATCAATTTAAATTTATCTGTAGTTGAAAGAAATCTAATCCACATACTGTTATATTCTTGCTTCTTCAAGAGCTGTCCCAGTTTCACCCTAAGATAAACTGTATGTACAACTTGACCCTTTTAAGGATTCCCAAATGTAAATATCTATGGTAAGCACTTCTCAGTTTTGCTCCATTTTGCTTTGCTTTATTCATGACAGAGCATGTACACACGCATGACGGGGAAAAGAGAAGGAGAGAGAGAGATACGTGCCCTCCACAGGGTTTGGTCACGGCATAATTCCCTTCCTCTAGTTCTCCAGCCTGTCAGATTTGGGCACTCACATGCATGCCTTGTGTGTTTCAGGCTGACTCGGCTGGGGATTCAAACTGCGGTTGTCACATGGGATCCAGCTCTCCTTGAGTAGTGCATCACCACTGTCCCGCAGAGCCTGCCCACTTTTCCATTTTTAATAATGTTAGTGAAGAATTTGAGCATCAGGAACAGGTAGCAACATCACTAGTGTTGATATTCACCACCTACTGAATCTCTCTTCCCTCCCTCTTATTTATGCATTTAACTTAATATTTAAATTTTGATCACTATCTGTGAGGTACTAGAAGAGCTGACCACTTGTTTCTCTGGTATTGATTCCTACCATTCACTCCTCTCCTGCCACCATGGCTTCCTTGTTATTTTTCAAAATGCTAACTGCACTCTCATGTCAGTTCTTTGCATTTGTTGTCCAGGTGCCTAGATTATTATTTTCTCAGATGTGATCCACATGGCTTTCTCCAGCAACTCATTCAGAGGTTTGCTAGATCATTATCTCATCTGAGAAGACTACTCATATCACAAGCTATAAAAGAGTAAACTTTTGGGAACCAGCAGTTAGCGTAATGGCTATGTCGCTGGACTCCCACATAGTCGACCATGGTTCGCGTCCCGGACCCGGTGGATTAAAACTCACGCTGGGCGTGTGTGCGTGCATGCCCAAGATCCTGAAAGGAGAATGGAGGAGAAGGGATTGCAGTGTGACCATCCCCCCCAGGGGGTGATTTCTCGCTTTCTGTCTCTATGTCTCTCTGTCTGTCTGGCGAGCACACGCGCCCTATAGCGAAAACCTCTCAAAAAAAAAAAAGAGTAAACTTTTTAGGTCTCTTTATTTTGCTTTGAGAATCCTATCCAATCTTATGTAATATAATTTGTGTCTTCTTTCACAGCTACAGAATACAAAATCAGGAAGAGCAGGAACTTCATTTGTTCTGTTCACTACTGTTTACAGAGCAACTAATAAAGATGTCTTACTGAGTTGCTTAAGTAGTTGTTGAACAAACTGCATGAATGAACATTTTCTTATCTCCAATAAATTCAATACAATGTGTTTTAGTGGCTACTAATTACCAGGGAATTGTTATGTCTTTCCTTTATGAATTAGTGATATGGGATAATGTAATAATAATAATGGTAATATTATAGACAGGAATTCTAAGGAAGATTGTGAAATACACATTTTAAGAATTTGGTGATTTCAATATTTGTTGGGAAAATAATTTAATAATGTTTTAGAACAGACTTATGTAATCTGCTGGGTAATTCCAGATACAATCTTTCCCGGAAATACATTTGCTTGATGTTGTCCAAATCTTAGGAAAATTTGCCTGTGCAAATATTCTTTGTCTATATGGGTATGAAGCTCTGAATGTTGTCATAATTGAAGTAGTTTTATGTACTGTCAATGGAAATAACCAACTCTGCAGAAATAATAATTAATGCAGTTTATTTCTAAACATCAATGTGTATGACCAGCCTGGAGAAAAGGCAATCATGCCTTTCTCAGGGTGATCAGATACAGGGATTCCTTTTATTTGATTTTGAGAGTGACAGACAAGGCTTGGAATTTGGTGAAAACAGTTCTTTCATTGGTCTGGCCCCAAAAGGTGGGAGGTGTGGAAGCAGGGGATCTTTTAGCTTATAGGTGGGTTTTAGAATGTTTAGGTTGGTGATTGGAATGGGAGGTCTCTCTTTTGAGAAGGGTCAGCAGAGTGTAATTTAACAGAGATAAGGAGACTTGTACATGCAAGACACTGTCCTGAGGACAGGATGTTGGAAGAGTGCTGTTATCAATGAGTCAAATGGTTTGTTAATGTCTTTGGGTATGACTCACTCCAGGCCCTCTGGAAGGGATTTTGGAAATAGGGAAAAGCAGTCAGACTTCTGTCCTCAGTACATTGCTAGGAAGTAACTATCTATGAATATGATAGTAAGTCTCTGTGGTAAATGCCCTATTCAAAATCTTACATGAGAATAAGTCTTTCCATGAAAATATGCTTGGGAAGAAATACACCTGGAATCTGATTTGAGCTACCCTGAAAGCAAGCTGTCTTTGTTGAGAGACAAGTTTTCTCAAGCATAAGATGAAAAGCATGTAAGACCAATTAGCACCTAAAGAAAGGAAGGAGAGTAAAGCATGGTGAAGACGATGGTGGACGTTCTCGTCCATACTGCTGCTAATAACAGAATGCCTGAGTCTGGGTAATTTATAAACATTGAGATTTATTCTGCTCTTGGCTTAGAAGTTAAAAGTCCAGCGTCTGTATCTGGTAAGGATCTTCATGCTAGAGGATAACATGGTGGAAGGCAGGAGCCTGAGCAGAACAGAACATGGCTCTGCCTCATTCTTTCTTATAAACCCGGATTTTGGAAATAGGGAAAAGCAGTCAGACTTCTGTCCTCAGTACATTGCTAGGAAGTAACTATCTATGAATATGATAGTAAGTCTCTGTGGTAAATGCCCTATTCAAAATCTTACATGAGAATAAGTCTTTCCATGAAAATATGCTTGGGAAGAAATACACCTGGAATCTGATTTGAGCTACCCTGAAAGCAAGCTGTCTTTGTTGAGAGACAAGTTTTCTCAAGCATAAGATGAAAAGCATGTAAGACCAATTAGCACCTAAAGAAAGGAAGGAGAGTAAAGCATGGTGAAGACGATGGTGGACGTTCTCGTCCATACTGCTGCTAATAACAGAATGCCTGAGTCTGGGTAATTTATAAACATTGAGATTTATTCTGCTCTTGGCTTAGAAGTTAAAAGTCCAGCGTCTGTATCTGGTAAGGATCTTCATGCTAGAGGATAACATGGTGGAAGGCAGGAGCCTGAGCAGAACAGAACATGGCTCTGCCTCATTCTTTCTTATAAACCCTCCAGGACTCAAATCATGGGGGCCTCACCCTGATACCTAACTATTTCCCAAAGGCTCCATCTTTCTATACCATAATCAGATTAAGCCTTCTCTTAATAGTTCACAATACAATGAAATTTCCACACATGAATTTTGAGAGATACACTCAAACTGTACCAATAGGATTTGCAGAAACTGTATACAGCAATTTTATTAAATAAATTCACTTGTGGAGTGACAGGAGATGGAATAAGAAATGAAATGACTTGAATACATGTTAGGAGTTTCTCATTTAATATTGGGTTGTTGAAAAAGTCATTATGTGCAGAGAAAAGGGAACCTTTGTACACTGTAGGGAATGTAAATTGGTATAGCCATTATAAGAAAGAGTACTTAGTTTCCTCAAAACTTTAAAAATAAAACCATCATATGATACAGTAAAAAATTTAAAAATTCATGATGTAAAATTTTTTCTATGCAAAATGTGTCATGACTTTTCCCACAACTCAATTTTATGACTTTGGACATAGGACTTGACTTCACTTGCTCTTAGTTTTTTCATCTGACTAGGCTGGATAAAATGGCAACTAATGTTCTTTTCATTTCACTGTCCCCTGATATGACCTCCTAATTTTACCTTAGGCAGCCATGCATGAAAACCTTATTCATATTAAATGCCCTAGCTTTATCCCTAGTTTTTCTATCTTGGTGGAAGCTTATCAGAACATGATTTGAGGAGCCATTACTGCCATTGAATTAGATAAAAACATAGGAGAAAAACAATCTATGTTTTGTGGTTCACAAGTAAGCTGATCTGACTCAAAAAGAGGGATAAAAAAAATCTGGTGTTTAATTAGAAAGTTTATAATAATCATACAAGAGGCCCAAGTAATGTTTGATTTGTTGAACCAACACAAACTTCAGTTGAATCAATCCTTATTCCTGACTCAATCTGTTTTATTGTTCTTAAAATACATGGAATAAATACCAGAATTGGTGCTGTAAGACTGGAGGTAGGGTGGAGGAAAAGACAATATGCTAATGCCTGCCTATTTGTTGGGTGCCCTTGCTACTGTCACATAGTACCAGATATAGGAAGCAGAAACTTACCCATCTGAAGGTGCTTCACTATCAGTGAAATTGAATGCATGCTTCCATATGCTGGCCACAGAGTACCCGTAGTGAGAATTCTTCTTAGATATTGGGGTTTTAAAGTTATGAATCACTGTTACGACTTTATGTCTCTGTGTCCAATCAGAGCCATGGATTTGGCACACATAGGAAGCAGCAGCTTCTCTTTAATGTGTGAAATCTACCAGCCACCTATGGGGCAATCATATAACTGATGCTTACTTGACATAGCAGCTTTATGGAAACACACGTACAATATTGCATGCTTATTTCTTGGATTTAACTTACAGCTTGTGAATTCTTAGTCTCAAATGTAATTTTAAAATTTCTCATGCCTGGATAAGAATTATGGAGCAGGGGTGATAGGTCAACTGCTACCAACACACTTGGGTTATGGGAGTGCAAGGCTACAGGCTGAAATACCAGAGCTGACTGGCCATGGGATATGTTGAACTTCTTGAGAGAGCATGATTATCAGTGGCTAGGGAGTCATAGCTCATGGGCATAGGCTGTAGGTATTTGGGAAGGAGCTCTGCCTGCCACGTTGGACCTATATCCCTGACCTACACTATGCAACATTTAATGCGTGCACATTTACAGAAGCATGTGTGGACGGCGATGAGAAAATTCCAACCAACTGCTGTTCTGTTGGACTTGCTTTAAGTAGTGGTTGATCCAAATACTTTCTCATTCTTTACCTCCCTTCTAGTCTTTTCTCTTGACATTTAAGAAACTGCCTTTATTCATTTTAGCTGTGCATTTTTACAATACTTCATTTTATTCTCACTTATTTTTTTTTTTATTTTTCTCTCCAAACATAAATTACTGCTGCTTTCTTTCCTCTGCCACATCCTCAACTCCTCATTGTTAAACACACAATGTCTGCAAAAACTTACCAGCTTTCCACTCTTGTTGACTATTTCTAGAACTAGAAACCTTTATATTTGAGGGAAACTATCTAAAAATACCACCTAGGGCTCCTTCATACCATCTCTCTAACGCCCAACACCTACATAATAAATCCAAACTCTTAAGCATATTGCTGTGATTTGGATGTCCTCCCCAAATGTATCTGTTGAAACTTGATTGTATAGTAAAGATGTTAAGTGAAAACTTCATCTAATTTTGATGTCAAAGGTTGGATTTGTGAGAGATTACTGACTGGATGGTTCGAGTAAGGTCCCCGCGATTGAGTCATGGTAGGTTTATAAAGAAAGAAAATGAAGTTGACAGAGTCTACATAGATATAGATCATGATCCAATCTGCTTGAAGTTCTATTTTCTGCCATTTTGTGGGGCCTTTGCATTTTTCAGTCACCAGAACTGAGAGTCATTAAACCTCTATTTCATTGTAAATCACCCAGTCTCAGGTATTTCTATCAACAAGGCAACGATGGACTAAGACATGTCAAACATTGGCCTCCAAGACTGGCCCCTCCCCATCTTTCCAGATTCTTTATTCCTCAGTAGACAATTAATTGCCTACTGCCACCTACTCAGCTCAAGCATCAAACTAGTATCTATTCCTAAATCAAGATGAATTTACATGACTGTGCCTTGACACAAACTGTTCTTGCTACCCAGTCTAGTCTATTTGCCCTTGTCCACCTGAGAAAATCCACAAGATTTGGCTCAAAATCACCCCCTTTCTGAAGGAAGTCTTTACCGAACTTTCCAGAAGAAACCGCTCT